>NW_024345600.1:98061-435819 GCF_902729225.1 Pteropus medius
CTCTCTCTCTCTCAGTAAAGACATAACCATTCACCATGTTGTTCAAGCTATAATTCTAGAAGTCATTCTTGATTCCTGTCTTCCCTCAACCCTGTATCTGACCCATGAGCGGATTCCATCCACTCAACCCCTAAAACATATCTCGGATCTGTCCACGCCTCTCCACTTCCTGTCACTCTTGTCATCCCAGCTTCCACCACTGCGGTAGTACACCTCCTAACAGACTCCCTTCCTCCACACAGCACCTGGGCATCTTCTCCAAACACATCAGTCATGGCACCACTGCCCCAAGCACCTGAAACCTAATTTCCCACCCCGCTCCTCTGACACCCAGGCCTTCCTGTTCCTGGAACAGACAAAGCTCACTCCTACCTGAGGCCTTTGTGCCACCCATCCCCTTCACCTGGCACCGTGATTTCTGCACAGAGGGTTCCAGCTTATCATTCAGGTCTCAGGTACATGACAAGGCTTCTTCTGGACCACCCCATCTGAGGCAGACGCCTAGTCACACTCAAGCATCTCACTCACTTTGAATTCTGTGTAGCATTTATTAATGGGGATTTGTTTATCGTCTGCCTTTACCCACAAAATGTAAATTTAAGTGCCCAGGAATTTTCAGAATACTTTTGCGATTTCTCTAAGATTACTATATTCATTCTCACGCGAGCTGGATAAACCTTTTCACGGCAAGTGCCTCCATCCGATGTCACCCTGGTCCCCATAGACTTTTGCCAGAAGAGCACTAAGGGTTGGGTGCCATGCAGGCTCCAGGAGCCTTCGCTGAGAAATGTGAAAATATGCAGCAAATAATGCTGACGTGCTTTAACCGCCTCAAGATCCCATCCCCCTCAACTGGTGTCCACATCCCATTTCCCTCGACCCTGGTTGTTTATTGCTCAGAGATATTCCGTGGTTCCTAAGAACAGGTGAAGCCCTCTCCACAGCCTTCTGGAGAAACAACCAAATCACGTTGGAAGGCGGCTCCAGGGCTCTCTGCGGAAGAGAAATGGGAGAGGCCATCCTGCAGCCACCTTGCCCCGCGTCCCCAAGCAGCGCAGGGGGCGGGGCCAGGGGCAGATGTGCAAACATCAAAGGATGAAGCAGCAGCGGTTTGGTGAAGAGCTCGCCCCAGGCCCCTCCTTAGAGCTGCAGCTCCAGCCTTACCTGGAATGACCTGTTTGTATGCACAGGGGCTGAAATGGTTTTCACCGTGTTATATAGATCAGCTTGGTTTGGTTCAAGGCTCAGCCTGACCTGGCCCTGCTCACCTCTTCACCTTCAGTTGTCTCCCCTCCTGTCTCCCCCTCTGCGAACCGACTGCAGGTCCCCAAACAGCCACTTTCCCTTCTCTTGAGGACTTTGGACATGCTGTTCCCCATCTTCTTGCCTTCAGTAGGCAAACTCTTGCTTGTCCTCCAGCTCTCTGTTGAGATATTACCTCATTCTTTTAATAATATCTATTCAACAAGTATTTACCATGTGCCTCCTATTTACTGGGAGCTTTTCTGAGTTCAGGCGAAATAGTAGTGAACAGAACAGACAGAACCCCGCCTTCATGAGCATACATTGTGGTGGAGGATGAACAAATAAACAAATATGATATGTGGCATATGCGTGTGCCATGAGGATTGTAAAGAATAATAGGAGGAGAGCAGGAAAGCTGGGTGGTATTTTGTATGGGCACACAGGTGAGGAAGTGATGTTTGAGCCACACCCTGAGTGACATTAGGGCATAAAGCATGCAGGTGTCTGGGGAAGAGCATCCAGCAGGGCACTGGTGAGAACAGAGGCCCTGAGGGTGGACCTGGAATTCAGGCTGTGACAAGGAGGTGGTTGTGGCTGGAGCACAGAAAGGCAGGCAGGGCCAGCTCAGGTCCCCTTGAAGACTGTGTTTATTCTGACTGACGGAAACCATTGGAGGCTTGAGAATCAGGGAGTAGCATAACTTGAAGCCCCCCTGGCTCCCTGACGTGGGGTCAGAGCCTTCCTGCGTGCCCACAGAGCACCCTACTTTCCCCCTCCTATCCCACAACTCCATATTGAAGTGTTTTTGTGTGCGTTCCCCATCTGTATACCCAAGAGCAAGGGCTGTGATTCATTCACTGTCCGGTCTCCGGGGCCTTGCACACAGTACACATGCAATAAATATGATCAAAAAAAAATAAAAATAAAAATAAAAATAAAAAAAACAATTCTTGCAGCCAACATCCCTGAAGTCCTACCAGGCAGAGTGTTGGTCTCCAGGTAGTGTTAGGAAGCATGCTTGCACCCTAATACAGGTACCACATAACAGGCATCAGCCTTTCTCTTTTAAAGCAGATTGACCCATCTGAGCAAAAGACTCTGGCCAATCTGCCGTGGATTGTGGAGCCGGGACAGGAAGCCAAGAGGGGAATTAATACCAAGTATGAGACCACGATCTTCTGATCCTCACCGTCCTCCCATCCTCGCGGTGCCTTGCACGCCGAGCAGTCCGGAGCAGGTTTCCCTTCCCGCCTCCGTTTCCACCCAGCCCAGGAGGAAGACTGCTCTGTTTGTGTGGCCTTGTCACAGGCGAAAGGCCGCTGGCCATTCCTGGGGACGTTCTTTCTGCACCAGAGACAGAAAGTGCAACCAAGACTCTCCAGCCGTAACCCCTGAGAGGCACGAGCTGAGATTTTCGCTGACTCCCGACTCCCCTCCCTGCCACCACCCAAGGTATTTCTAACGACTCGGCCCCAACACTTGCTTCACTGTAGTTGGGGATAACACCTTAAAAGTACAGGGGATCTCTAATACTGCCTAAATGTATCAAAATCTTGGGTTTTTCACTGTCAGCAGTTTTAAAGGTAGAATCAGAACAGAACAACCCCCATAAAACATCTGTAAAATCATTACATCACTGAGTATCATTTCCTACAACAGGACAGAAACCACCGCCGTGGTTGCCAGGAAATCCTGTTACCCAATTTCTATATTTGTGGATTTTATATGTAATCAACTCTGTCAGACAAAGAAAACCTTTACATCTGTGGACTGATTCAAAATTTACGAATGATTTAAAACAGAGGAATTTATTATGCACAGAAAAATGTGTCTTGTTATTAAATATTTTTACTAAAAGAATGTTTCATTAATGCATTGATAAGAAAACTAGGTTAGTTGTGAGGGATGTTTCTGGTTTCCTTTCAAATAACTAAATTTCTACTGCTACTACCAAGAGAACTGACTTGGGCGAGGCAAAGTACCAATGACACTCACCAGAGCAGGAGGTCCAGGCAGGCAGGCTGGCGTCCAACCCAGAGCACTGACGCAGCCATCAGTCTGCAAAGATTGTTTTTTAAATCTTCACAGCGTTTTAAAGAACACGTTAAAAAAAAATCTAGGGCTCCTGCTGTCAAGATTTCTGTCATGGAAACCTTGTTTGAGAAAGATGTTAATAAAATCCTGTTGCAAAAATTTTTTTTCTAGAAAAAATAAATACAAAAAAAAAAAAAGAGATTCCAAAGTAATAAAACTCTTTTCTTGAAACAAAAAAAATAAATGTTTGCTTACTATTTGATTAAATAAAATTTACTTACATTTCTTTAAGGCATTTTAATTTTTTTAATGTCTCTGTGGAGTATTTGTATGATAAATACCATAATGTATATTTATGTAGAATCAAATTATATAAACAGTACCAATATCATTATAGAAAAAAATAACATTTTAATGTATATTGTTCTAACCAATCATATTGTGAATCATTTTGAAGTTCATTATAGCTATATTGATAAATCGTGGGATTGTCTGAATGTTGTTTTTTTTTTATTAACCAATATTATTTTAAACCTGAGATTATCAGTTATATTCATCAGTTGGTGAGTTTGAGAGGATAACTAAATTTTATTTCAAACTGACAAATGTATATGGTTTTAGTTCAGTGTTGAAGAATTTTAATACAATATTAAATTACTTGAACTGAGCAGTTCCTTGTATATATTTTGCCTATTCACTGTTGATATGTATGTAGTAAATGAAGAGTAAAATAACACATATATGGTACCAAAAGGAAATTGTATAGGAGCAAAGTAAAGAGTTGCTTTGCTAAAACAGAAACATATGTGTAAATATGCTTGGGCTTCCAGTTATAAATTTTGTAATTTTTGTCATTATTTATATCCTATAAAAAAAAAAAGCACACAAAATAAAAAGGATATTGTACAGCCGCTGGTGCTTGGCATTGTTCTGTGAGCACCTTCCTGCCTCCATATGGGAACAGAACCAAAGAATCAGCCTTCTCATCATTCATAGCTCAAGGGATCTTTTAGTTGGCAAAATTATTGAGAAAATTTGCTCATTTCCATGTTCAACCAGTCTGAGAAAGATACAATGGCTTTTAAAGCTTGAATGTCAGCCAGAAAGCCCCCATTATCTTTGTTGAAATATTAAAGTGGGCTGTAAGGAGGAACTGCCAGAACAAATTTCTAAAAGAAGAAGGACCACCAAATTGGACCACTTTCACAGGACAACATAGATGGCAGTTTGGGGGGAAAAATCTGCATGTTTGTCTTAGCTCAGTCTCCCATAGACTGGGAGGATTAAACATCAAATTTATTTCTCACAGTTTTGTTGGCTGGTAAGTCCAAGATCAAGGTGCTAGCAAAGTGCGTTTCATTCTAAAGCCTTTTCTCTTGGCTTATAGGCAGCTGTCATCTTGCTGTGTGCTCACATGACCTCTTTGTGTGTGTGTACAAGTGAAGGGTGAGGGAGCAGCCAGCTCTCTGATGTCTCTTCTAATAAGGGCACTAATGCCATCTGAGGGCCCCACCCTCGTGACCCCCATCTAACCCTAATTATCTCTCAAAGGCCCATCTCCAAGTACCATCGCATTAGAGATTTAGAATTTCGAAGGGATACAAACAGTCCATAACAAAATCCATCAATGCTTTCATTTTTCATAAAACACATGTGCCAGCTGTGAGCTGAGTGATAACAAGGCCATGTTAGAAACATACTGGGAAGATCAACGATTCACATCCATATCCTGTGACTTTCAGAAGATCTCCCTGCTGCCAGATCCAAGTCTGTTGTTACTCTCCCAGACACACACCAAAGCATACTTGGGGTGCATCCAACCTGACATACAGAGGCCCAAGACTTTGAACCCCAAAGAGCTAAAACCAGGCTGAGATGAGGTGACATTCCCAGAGGCGGAAGTGCAGGTTTCCTGAAGGAAGGATTGGGCTGGTAATGCTTTGGCCTCTTTTAATCTTTGCTAACTACCAGAAGGTCAGCAGTCCTCTTATTTGTTATCTCTGTGGACCAAATGCTTGTGTGTATCAGTTATGGTCCCAGCACAAAGCAGATAGCACACTCCGATTAGGATAATTTAAGAGTTTAGTAAGTAAAATACTTACATAGGTGTTGGCAGTAGGTAGAGAACTAGAGGAGTGGAGTAGTATCCCTGGGCTAGTGATGGCCTGAGTCTAATGGAAAAGGAGAAGGCTGCCTGCAGGGAGCTGCCAGACAGGTTGGAGGACGTGGCCAGGTGCAGGGGCTCTCAGTGAGGAAGCCAGGGATCCAAATACCCTGATCTCATGCTCCGCTTTCCATCCTGCATTGCCCCATCCTGCATGAACCCACGGAAGCCAGAGGGTAAGGAGCCCACCCGTACAGTCTACGCAGGGCAGCCTCCAGTCACCAATCAGGGCAGGGAAGCAGGAGGAGCAGATCTGGGAGGCAAACAGAAGAGAACCAGCCCACATATTGAAGAAGGGATTTGCAGCTAATTTTCGTGGGTAAATCTGTCAGATTGGTAATTGCAATATCCACGAGGGTGGGGAATCCTTGAATGTTAATATTCCAAAAAGACTTCAATCACTCCATTAATTTTTTCTTCTTAAATTATATTTTATGATAAATTTGGGCAGATGAACCCTATGAAAATTACGCTTAGTCAGTTCATTAATAAGTCATGGAAGTGATTTTTCTCAAGGCATATCAGATTTTCTGCTGGAATACTTGGCAATATTGCTGGTACACATAATGGCTGGATATGATGGGGCAGAAGAAAGATTTAGATAAAGAATACAAGGCCCAGTTCTCAAAAATCAATAAAAATTCACACTTGGACCAAGTAACATTGTTTCTAAGCTATTTCTAAAAAGAAATGAAAATTTGATAAGTGGGCTAGCTTCCAGAGTTCTTCCACAGAATTGGAATATTATGACCATGTTCACAAGTCTATATGGAATAAAGCATTTTCTTTAAGACAGTAAGTTTTTTAGTTCTCTTTTTATACAGTTATAAACATGTCCTTAAGATAAAATTGGGTAACCTGCCAACACAGGCCAGCAGAGTCCAGCTACAACAAGGCTCCCTCGTGCTACCCCATACTCTATTCCAGTCTCCCCCACAACCAGCCAACACCACACCCATTTACTGCTCTCTGTGCAAACATACAAACGGACCCAGGCATCTGCCTGCCCCAGCAACACAGTCCTGCTTCCCACAGAAACCAGTTCCGAGCAGGCAGAGAATTTCCTTAGCGTGTTGCCCAATCACCTTCCGGCACACTGTGAGATTCCCTAAGTACCCAAGAACCAGAACTTATTTTTCCGGATGTAATTAATTAGTCTTAAGACTTTGGTGCTGACTTGGGGAGTGCCAGTTCTACTTAACTGTTTCCTGTCTTCATCTCAAGGCAATGTGCTGGGAACTCACTCTGTGCTCAGTATGGCACCATTTTATCTAGAGTTACTTAGGCAAAGATGATCCTTCCCACCCAAAGATGATCACGCTCTGTGTGTAACTCGGAGAATCATAGCTACAAATTATCGCCAACATCGTTTTTGTTTTTCTCTCCAAAACTCCAGAGCTCTATGTTAGTAAAAGCTGCACAGGCATTTAACTTTCCAAAAGTAGTCAACGGCCAGTGATGCAAAGATTTACACATACATCAGACTGAAATAGAGAGTCTCCATGTAATGTTTTCAGTGGGGTCACCCCAGCTAAAGGTGGCAGCTGAGTTTTTCTCAGGGGTCATTGCTTGGTTCAGGCAGCCAAGGAGCACATGGGTCACATAATGGACTTCATGAACAGAGTGAGGCTAAATGTGCATCTTCCAAGACCTGCCATTTAGGAAACGTCTAAATTAGGTTTCAGTGCACAGTAAGAGCAAGCTAAGAGAGAGCCACTTTTACAGCCAAAGTCAGCTTGCAACATGATAATAAAAGCCGTTCAAAGCAATCCATATTCAGTACTCAATTTAATTGTCCTCTGGATATTTCAGTGACTCAATCAAGCATCCCAACAGCTGCTCCCCAGGAGCCACCACCTCTTGTCAATAAGACACATGAGGAGGGAAGTCAAGACGCCTCCACGTAAGCAGCAACATCAGCTGTTTTCTGACATTTGAGAACCTGCTTTCTCCCTGCTTCTCAAACCTGCATGCTCAGTTTTCTGAGGAAAAAACAAACAAACAAACATGTACTAAGTGTTGAGACAGGAGAGATTCAGTAATTCTGTTGTAGCAGGCCATTTCTGGGCTCTGGGGGTTGGGGGTGGGGGAAGGGTGCAAACTCAGATGCCCTTGGGGCCACATGAGTGAAGGGAGAGCTGTGATGATCCACAGAACACCTGTCTTACCTCAAAGGGCAGCCGATACTCAGTTCCAGCTGATTGTGACTGAGCAGAAAGGAAGACCTTGGGTCAATAGATTTTCTAAGAAATCAGGATTTTTTTTTTGCAAAATCACCAGATTTTCAAATGCTGCCAACAAATTCAGTTTTAAAAAAATTAGTGTGGACCAAACAAAACTCATCTGTGGGCTAGGTGTGGTCCATGCGTCACTTGAGACTTTCTGAGATTCCGCAGTCTCAATAGCCTCACAGCTAGATGTCCAATTACTTATCAGAGGAGGGACAGTGTCTATGGCTGGGGTGAGGGGATGGAAGAGGCAGGGACGCACAGTAACTGACATTTGTTGAACTAATCTTACACACCAGGTCAGTTTGTGGGAGTATCAGGAACTGAATTCAGAGGCTAAAAGCAAAAACAGGGAGGGGTTGAATTTTTTCTAATGTAACATGAACTTCAGAGATACTACTGGGCTGGAATTATACCTCCATAGTTGTCATTAAAATCCCAAGCTCCTTCTACATTTTTACTCTGCCATCCTTAGTATGTAGCATCCATCTGCAAGATCACCTCATGACCACAAAATGGCTGCTGGAGCATCATCCAGCACATACACATTCCAGGCAGGAAAAAGGAGATTCAGGACCAAAGGGCTCCTCTTCTCAACTGAGTAAAGGAAACTATTAGGAGCTTCTCTTGAAGCTTCGGCCTACAATGTCTGCTTACATCTCATTGGCCACTCCTAAATAGGGAGTTAAAATTAAGTGTATGGAAAGTACCTAGCACAGGGCCTGGCACATAAAAGACCCATAAAAAATAGTAGCTCTCCTTTCCTTCCTCCCCAAAAGGATTTATGTCCCAAAAAGTTACTTGACAGAGTGGCGCAAAGAAATCCAAGGTGAAGGGTTTAGAATCCCTGCTAACTAAAGATAAATCAGAAATGCGAAACACAGATCCCACCGGCTTCTCCAGCTGCTGAAACCCACGCTGTGACCCTCTAGATTGCTGTTCAACTGCCCTGAAACCAAGAAGACTCCACTTCCAATTGCATCTGACACTCAACTTGTAGCCCAGTGGGTGTGGTCTTTCTATAAAGACAATAAAATCAGATTTGGATTCTGGCCCCGGCTTTGTCACTGATTTAACTGCCTGGCATGTAGTTCTGCCTCTCTGTGAAGATAAAGGGCTGGGCAGTGCCTCGAGCGGGATAGTAATGAAGATCTGAATGGATGAATTGAATGTTCGCTCCAGCTCCTCAGAACAGCCACCTTGTTCCTACGCAGGCGTCTTCATGTCCTCACTCACCTGCTGCATGTTTTACGATTTGATCAGTTGCTCAAACCACCAGGCACAAATGCTCAGGCCTGGAACGCTCCCTCTAGTTACTTACTCTAGCCCTGGGTGATGGGAAATCACAGAGGCAGATTTTCCTCTTCACTTCTGTGTGATAAGCAGTATTCCCAGTTCTGAGGGCCTGACCTCATAAACGAATTTATGATGAACACCAACAACCCATTTTCCTGAATCATAATTGAAATGAAAATTTCCCAACTTTTGGTCTCCTCACAACATCGTCTGATTCAGAAGTCGCTGTTGATCCCGAATGACTTCAAAGGCTGGTCTCTGATGAGTCCCAGGTTTGACACAAATTCTTCTGTCCCTTCCACGTGAATATTCACAACTACACAACAATTCTGCGGTTAAACTCATAGCCCCACAGCAGCCGATTTCCTAATCCAGGCATTTTAATAACTGTATAGTATATGTGTAGTCTTAAAGGGAGGAGGTATGGGCAAGGAAATCTATTCAAGTGACAATCTTCAGAGACTAAGAATCATTAGAAAATCATTGTCTCCTTCTCTAAAGGTCAATAAGTAAATTATGATAACATAAAACATTTATTGAGGAACAGATCGCCATACTTGCCAACTTAAACACTCCAGGGATATGTTTATTCATTTCATGTAATTTGTAAGTAAATCTTTTCTACCTAAGTTTTACTTTTCCCTAATGATGCTTCACAATAAAATGCCAAACTGAAACAGAAAGATAACGAAAATGCCAGTCACGGCCTCATGATATCCTAGCGCACAGGGAGAACACAGAATGTGCTATGGGCACGTGGGCATACGGGGGTTCCTTCCCATCATTCACAAATATTTATTGAGGCTCAAACCGAAGCCAGGCTTATGTTAGATTCTGCTGTAAAAGACACAGACCTGGCTTTCATGGAGCTTCCGATCTAATGAGGGACTCCAATAAGTTAACAATGCAGGGCAATAAAAGCCACGTCAGAGAAAAGAGGGTGCTACGAGAGGGCAGGGCAGAACTTCAGCAGAAGGGTCGTCTCGAAGAATACATGAAGGATAAGAAGGACTAGGAGAAATGGAAACCAGGCAGGAGAGGGGCGGTATAGAAGGCAGAACACTGTATACAAAGCCACAGATGCAAGAAAGCACGTAGCAGGTCCAGGGGTTTAAAAAGAAGCGATATGACTAAGATGAGCACTTTAGAAAAATCATGCAGAGGGGCAGGACTGTTGCCAGGCAGAAGATGATGGAACCCAAATAACACCAAGCAACGTTCACTGAGCACTTTCTTGATCCAAACAGTGAGATAAGTGCTTCATGAGCATTATCTTATTAAATCCTTACAATAACCCTGAGTAGTGGGGACCGATAATCATTTCACAGATGAGACAACTACTGATATTTTCTTGCTTTTTTATCTTTGTCCTCAATCTCCCCAACAACTAAAATGTATTTACTTATTCGTTAGCAGCTGCTTAAAAGAGTGTTTGGCATGTAATATTCAAGGCATATGGGAGACAGATAGGTGGCTGAGAGAACAAACAAATAAAGGAACTTTACCCAAGATCACATTGAGTGAAGGAACCCATGCCCATTGCACTTACTACAATGACCATACTATTTTGCAATTTGAGTCTTTGCTGGTCCTTCTCAGTCCCCTGTGCTGGTCTCTCATCTCACCAACCTCCAGACCACCCGGGATTCAGTCCTCCTGTCTTATCTATCTACATCCATTTCGTTGCTGACCTCATTTGGTCCTGTGGTTTTAAATACCATGGATTCACTGATGACTCTCAGGTTTCTATCTCCATCAGAGATTTTTCTCATGAAGGACAGACTCTTTTATCCAACCACCTACTCAACATCCCCACTTGGATGCCTAACAGCCATCTCAAACCTTCTATGTCCCAAATCCTGCTCCTTTCATTGTCTTCACCTCAGTTAATGGCAACTCTACTCTTCTGGTTGCTTAAGCCAAAGAGGCCAAAACCTTAGTATCATTCTTGACTCGTCTCTCTCACAAACTTTATCCAATCCATCAGCAAATCCTATTAACGCTTATCTTCAAAATATACCCAGAATCCAACTTGTTCCAACCTCTAGTGCTGCCACCCTAATCTGGACACCTTCATTTTCCCCAGATTACTGCAAAAGCTTCTCACTGGTCTCCCTGCTCCTGCCCTTGCCTGTCCCCCTTTCAGTTGATTCTCAGTTGGTTCCCACTGCCAGATTGATCAAGTTAAAGCCTGTCAGATCACTCTACTACTGAGACCCCTCCATTAGCTCCTGGAGCCCTCCCTCAGTCTTCTCTAGCCACACCAGCTCTTCGCCGGTTCTGAAAAGAGCAACCCATCACACTTTCAAGTCTTTGCACTTGCTGTACTATCCCTTGGGAATGCTCTCTAGATACCTGCCTGACCCACTCCCTCACCTTACAGGTCTTTACTCAAGCTCATCTTCTCAATGAGCGACTCTATCTAAAACTGTAACCGTCTCCCTCCCCATTTACACATACCAATGAATACACTATAGAGTTTACTTATTTCCTTTTTGTCTACTTCTCCCTGGCCCCCAACTGCAATAGGAGAAGGACTCTGTTTTGCTCACCGCTATATCCCCAATACCTACAAAAATGCTAGGGACATGGTAGATCTCAATAAATATTAACTGAATAAAAGAATAAATAAGTGAATTCTCTTTATAGGATCTTCTCCATGCGAGCCATACCAGGAAGCAATCATCAGAGCAAACTGAGGAGACAAAATTTTGTTAGAACTGAATTACACATAGCTGATAAAGTATTAATAGAAAAGTTGATGGATTTAGTTTGAAGAATCTTTCACATTTGTTTTCTAATCAACAAAGAACAAACAAGGAATCAAACAATCTGAAAATGTTTTTTATAATATTTTAGAAACTTTATTTTATAAAATTTTTAATTCATGTATTAAAATGAAAACTGAGGCAAAAAAACATTTAAAGTATTTTATAAATACAAAAGTAACAGTTTTCAAAACATATAAAACACATACAATGTAAAAAAAATCTATAAAAAATGCCATTTCCAATACAAAAACAAAGCAGGAGAAAATGCTTAAAAAATGCTCATCTACAAGGACAAAACATTTTGATTTAGTCCTTATTATGGTAACAAAAATTTTTGAATTTTGGTTATTTTTTCATATGAGAACCACATCTGTTATTAATTTATCATCATTTCCCTCAACATTTCAGGAAAAATGTTTAGATTTAAGCTGTAATTAAGGTTCTTAATGAGAAAGTCAAAAAAGCTAGTTATTGATATTGATATGCTTTTTCCTGTCAAAAGTTATCTTTTCTGACTGACCTTGGAGGGAGGAAGGGAAAAAGAGATAAAAGGAAGGGAGACAGATTGGTTGGAGGGTTAAAGGTGACATCTTCCAGAGTCATGATGACTTCTGATACTGTGGAGAAAACAACAGAGAATTCTCTTGAAATTCACTAAAATAGCATTGACAATGCCATGCATCTAAAAGTAAATGGAATTAGAAGGAACTGATTTTATTATTATTTTATATTTCTTAGAAAAATTCTGTTGTTAAAACTTATTATTAAAAGTGGCTCCTCAAATAATTTGATTTACTAACATCTAACTGTGACAAATTGCTTTAAAAAAAAAAGAAAAAAGTGAAGATTAAGAAAGGTCAAGTTCAGTCAAGTAAAAAATCTGGTATGTAAAAAAACCAGAGAGCAGGATAGTGCCCAATAAGAGACTGACAATGAGGGTCCACTTACAGCATAAGGCTGCCATCGGCTACCGAGGAAAGGGTAGGCCAAGAAAATCTACATAACACACATAATTTTTGCTTCACAGTAAGAACTTTTGAAAATCAAGACTGACTGACCTAGAAAATTAAAGGAAATGATGCAAAATGTGCACATAGACACAATACTTTAAAAGTAAATCTAAGGGTGCAAACGAGCTCCAAGATTGTATTTGAGAGAATTATACCCTCTTGGGGTAAGTGTGGCTCAGACAGCAGGCCACACTGCTACTCTGAAGGCACAGCCCATATATTGACAGCATTAAATACATATTTCCTTTGAATTATTCTCATTAATCATGTCAACCAATTTGAACATATCAAGAGAGAATTTTACCAACAGTATAACAAGGTATGTATTTACATTTTCATTTGCATCTTAAGTACAAACTGTTAACAATAACGATGATGATTATGAAAAACAAGATTAAAGGTGTGTTCATTTGGGAAAAAGCTACATTAGTTATTCATCCAACCACAAACACTTCTGTAAAGAATGCAATATTGCAAAACAATTCACAGCTTTATAAAAAGATGAAGTACAGGGCTCATTACATTTTTTTTTTCCAATTCAAAATTAAAAAGAGTTTGACTTACATTCATGCTTAACTATTTTACTCTAAAATCCGTAAAATATATAAAATACCAAGATTATCAACAGTCACATATGTTTTGAAGTCAGGGGACACATGTATTTTCTTAAGGTTGGTTCCATTTGTGTAGAAGGTCTGTGAGCATTCCCCAGTGACAACATTCCACCACTGTTCAGAGAAAAATAAATTTCTCATTAGATTGATCATTACACTGTGTGACAACCTGCAGTGCCAGCTAGATCCTTCGTCCTATCTTCTCTTTACTTCCAAACAGCAGGAAAGAAGTCTAAGGTTTAATGCTGAATATAGTATTAACAACCTGGTCAGCCTTTCCTGATTAACCCTGGTGACTACCTCTCAGTTACCCCTTACCTAACTCCACTTAAGGGGTTCTGGAGAAAAGTGCAGCCTACTGAGAGCTGCAGACACAAGGCTACATGACGTCCATCATGGCCAAGGCTGGACTGAACTGTCCTGTCTGCATGCCTTTCTCAGTGGAATGGACAGAAGAATGCCCTTCCTTCTCTAAAAATTCCCTTTTGTAGACACAAACTGCTACTGTGGCAGACACCGAGACTATTCGTAATATGGGCTACAGCAATGGTCCCCAACCTTTTTGGCACCAGGGACCAGTGCTCCTATGAGAATCTAATGCCTGAGGATCTGAGGTGGAGCTGAGGCAGTGATGCTAGCGCTGGGGAGCGGCTGCAAATACAGATGAAGCATCACTCGCTCGACTGCCACTCACTCCTGCTGTGCGGCCTGGTTCCTAACAGACCAGGAACCAGTACTGATCCACAGCCTGGAGGCTGGAGATCCCTGGGTTAAAGGACAGAATGTCCTTGCTCCTGGATCTTCCCCATTCAGCAGGAGTAATTCAAGCACCCATGACCAAGTTTCTTTCTAAAATACCCTAAATATTTATCTGCTAAATACTGAACATTTCAAATGTAGCAGGTGCTCTAAGTCCTTCCTTTCTCCTCCCAATCACTGAAATTATAACAATATTTAATTCATTTGCCAAATGGAGATCATAAAGCTACCTATATATCTTACAGTTAAAATGAGGCCAAAAGAGAATATAAATGAAGACCTTCTGAAAAGGTTCAGGTATATCATGATTCTGCATTTTATGAACATAATAATGGTAAAATCTGTAAAATATGTAAAATACCAGATAACAGTGTCACTCACTTTTGCACCTGGGAAGTGCCTAGCACTCTGCCTTGCACGTATGATTGCGTCAATTATTCATATTCGCTATCAGTAATAACTGGTGAAAGTACACCCCATGGACTCAGTAAATCTCACTGAAGTGACATGTACGAACTTGAAATCTTCCAGAACTGACAACTTTGTCTTGTAAAATAGCGATGTAATTAAGACTACAGAGGACATGTTCTACCTACTTGAGAGAAAACTCAGTTTTCAGGACAAATCATAGAAGTAGTAAGGCCCTTAAGAGAGCAACTGGTCCAACTGCCTCATCTTACAAATAAGGAAACCAGGGTTCGATAGATGAAAGGCCTTGTCACCTAAGGTGACACTGCTAACAAGTGGCAAGGGTGGAACAGTTTCCGGCTTCCTAATCCAATGCTCCCACTATTTTCCCTCTGTTAAAACAGACCACTCTGCTTGGAAATACTACACTAGCCACCAATTTGAAAACGGACTAAAAAACAATAATATTAAAGTGGTAGCTAAGACACGGGCTTTTTAGGGAAGTGAAACAGTTCTGTATGATACTACAATGGTGGACACATGTCATTATATATTTGTCAAGATTCACAGAATGAACAATGCAAAGAGTGAACTCTGATGCAAACTATGGACTTTGGGTGATGATGATGTGTCAATGAACCTTCATCAAGTGTAACAAATGTACCACTCTGGTGAGGGATGCTGATGGTGGGGGAGGCTGTGTACATGTGGGAGTGTATATGAACTCTGTACTTTCTGCTCAATTTTGCTGTGAACCTAAAACTGCTCTAAGAAATAAAATGGATTTTTAAAATATAGCAGCTAACATTTACACTCAGGGTACACTATGTGCCACTACAGACAAATGCTTTACATGTATTAATTCCTTTCACCCTCCCAACCATATGAGGCACAAATTATGTACCCATTTTGCAGATGAGAAAATCAAGGCACAGAGAAGTTAAATAATCTTGCAATTAATAAGATTATTAACTTAACAAAGCTAATGAGTAGCAGAGCCAGCCCTAGAACTCAAGCGTTCTGCCCTAAGACTCGCTCTCCTGACCATTATACTCTGCTTCCTCTAAGTCACGGCAAACCTGCATTTATCACCATGCATTCCATACTTCAAATCCACCTCTCTCCACATGAGTATGAATTAATGTGGATTTCTCGTCATTCTAACAGCATATACTCTGTGTTGTAACACAGGTAAACAGCTAAATCATATTATTTTTTAACTTACAAATAGGACTAATTTTGAAAGTTAAGAGCTTTTTAGCTATTGGATACCTACTTTATCTGACTGACACTCAATTTATACAACTTGGATTCTAAAGTAAACAGACTCAAAAGGCCTATTTTCTTGGAGACTACAGAAGCTGCTCCTTTTTGCTTTTAATATGCTCCGTGCATTGGATAGTGTCATTAACATGCTGGGTAGATGCAGGCTGGGCTATATTATAATCAGTTTAACCATGCCAGCCACCAAAGCAGAGGGAAAAGAAGCCTGATTGTCGCTTAAATATACAGACTGAATATATAAGCTCTCGATTATTTCACCCTTAAGACGTAAACTCTACAGTACAGATATCTATTCTGCTGCTCTATTTCAAGGTTCTCCCAGAACTCTGGAAGTCTGGTCATTGATCTCTACTACATGTTATAAGCCAGACCCACGATTATGGAACAGCCTTCGATAGGGCCCAGAACATCAAATGATGTGATCTCTAGAAGCTCAGTGTCAAAGCTGAGCAGCTAAGTTTTTCCCAGTTAATTCAGATCAAGATTCTCAGCTTCCAACACAAAAACAGCAATGCCGCTCTTCCAAGTAACATCCTCAGAGCAGACTGAGTTTATCTCTACACTAAAGGAGGACAAACAGTGGTAAGTCTCACAATTCCCTAATGACTAAATAAAGGTGTGCCCAAAAAGGAATAGGTTAATGCAACATTTGTAAACAGTGTTTTATTTTAATGCAAACTTGTAATGGGATCATAACATACATCCTCTCGTAGACCTAAAAACTGCCCTCTAATTTTTCTTTTTTATAAGCTGGAGTTTGCTGTTGAGTAAAACTGCAATTACATGGGTCCCATTTAACCAAAAACTTCATTCATTCAAATATCTTTGAACATCTATACTGTATTAGACAATCGGAATAATCTCTTACACTTGAATGTTTTCATTAAGAAATAATGGCATCATAAGATTTAATTTATTAGGGATCTACTTTAAGTGGTCAGTAGCATCTACAACCCCTTTTATAAGTAAATCACTATTCAAAAGCCTCACCTCAAGCATCCCCCTCCAAAGAAAGCCTCTGCTAACTGCCAAAGGTAGAACTGCTTGCTCTTCTCCTTGTGCCCCCACTACCCTTATGCAAACGTGTCCCAGAACCCTCTTACACTTTGGAGACTTTGTTTACTGTCTGCTTTCCCCACAGATTATAAACCACCTGAAGGCAAGAACCAGATATTAAACGTTGTGCCTCATACTGTCTTAGTGCACAGTGGGCACTTAACAAATTATTATTGGATGGGTAAACAGATGCAAGCACCAAAAAATGACCCTGAGGCACCACACGCTCAAGCCCTGGCCTCAGTATTCACTCCTAACGAGTTCGTGTAAGCTACCGTACTAACCAGGGAAGTCAGGACCCTCCATGAACATCAGTTTCCTCATCTATAAACCAAGGAAATAAAATTCGGCCTCACAAAGCTGGTTAATGACATCATGTAAGTAAAGCATTTTGTAAACTATAAAGCAATATGCTGCTGCTATTATTATTATCATCGCTATTACTGCTACTAGTAATACTACTTATAAATAAGAAATTTTCATAAATTTTTTTTTAAAGTCTTTCAGCCAAAATAGTTAACAATTCATGATAGAAAAGAAAACCAAGTTAAACACCCCACTTTCTAGTCATTCTGATCAGCTACGACTTTGTACAGGGCAGTACAAAAGCTCTGGACCGAGAACATCCCTAACACAGCAGCCACCAAAACTCCCAAGAGACCTCAGTAAAGTCTCATCGTGGCAAAATGGGGATTAAGAGTGATTGCCCTTCTACTCTGCTGCGCCGTATGAGGACCCACTGAGAAACAGGAAGTGAAAACAGCTTGCAAAGGAAGACGTAGGCTGTCCTTTTCCTTCCATCTTTGAGAAACTCTTACCTTAAGATAGCCTCCAGCAGAGACAAGCATTTTGCTATCTGGAGAAAAGCAAAGGTCAGTCACCCAGCCTCCATGGGTAGCAGCTCCTTCTTCTACCGAAATCGGATCACACAAATGAAGAAGCTCACCGTTCGAGGCATTCCATATCTATATAAACATAATACACAATTCATTAACAGAGTGACGCAGAAGTTTTATATATTCTATTCAGATCTCATCTGAAACGTATTTGGAAATCTTTCTTGAAAATGTAATTATAGTTCAGTGATACTTTAGGGATTTTTTAGATTTCATTCTCTCCTGTTCAAATTTTTAAAAAACACTGATAAAACAAATGTATTACTCAGAATATTTCTCATTAACTATACCCCCCCAAAACAAAAAAGGACTTAGAGTAATTGATTAGAATACAGTGATTCTTTTCATTTAATAAAAAGAGAATGATGTGGAGAAGCAAGGAATAAACAAAAAAGGCCTAACAAATAAACTACCCCTAAAAAACCCCAAAGAATTCTAGTCTAAGATTTACCGCTAAGAATCTTGACAGATGTCATTCAAACATGTAAAGTATAAATATTTTAAGCAGTAAGTCCCAATAAGATTCTAAATACACACACACACACACACACACACACACAGACTCTCTAAGATTATTTTATTTCACTAGACTCTTATAAACTCAAATACTTACAGGTGCTAATATTTCCATTTATTTCCACTGACACTTAATATATAAGGAATACTCTAATTTTTCAAAGAAATGTACATCAAAATAAGAAAAAGAAATGGAGGCATAAAAATATCTAAATCATCATTTGTAAATATAGCCCTAGAAAATCCAAGAGAATAAAATGGGAAAACTCATTAGAAAGAACTCAGTAAGACAGCTAGGTATAAGATACATATATAAAAATTAATAGCTTCCCTACATTTTTAATAATCAGGTAGAAAAAAAATGTTAATGTATTGCAGACAATTTTTAATTTTTATTTATTCTTTTTTAAAGGAAGGCATTAAGAAAGATTCCATGAAGGTGGGAGAAAGCAAGGCGGGGCCTGGATTACAGGACAGTTAATAAGATCATGTGCTCTCTCGAGGGTGGCTTCTAAAAAGAGCCATTTCAAAGGTGTGATAACCCTAGACACAGAAATAATGGACAGGGCTTGCTTAAGGCAAAGGTAAATCTTATGCCTGAGGCATAAATACCCACTATGAGCTGCCCAGTTAGGAATTTATGATCAGATCACTCTGAGGTTACTTTATGGAGGACCCCCTTTGCATCCACATTTATAACAATCTATTTTTTTTCTTTTTTAACGCCTACAGCACCTGGTCTTCCTAGGTGGTCTCCCATCCAAGCACTTCCCAGTCCCAACCCTGCTTAGCTTCCGAGGTCAGAGGAGATCAGGCACATTCAGGGTGGCATGGCCATAGACCATAACAATATAATTTAAAACAAGTTTTTTCTTAATTTCTCTGTTGCTTTACACGGGTGCCTTACATAAACCAGTCATAAACCGTGTCATCAATAATTTGCAATAATAATTGAAAGAGAATCAGTACATTGCACATGATAGGCATTCAGTAAATATCTGTTAAAGAAATGTTTTCTAATTATTTAATAAGTTAGAGCAGAATATGATAATGCTTTTCTGATAATGTTTTCACCTAACTGAATTCTAATATACTGTACTTTCCTGAGTGAGAGAGAAAAGGGGATGGGTGGGGGGAGTGTCTTACTGCAGGCCAAAAGGCGAAAATTTTTTAAATAACACTCATTTAAAGAGTGGCAATTTTTCCCTTCAAGGGTTTCTGAAAACTGAAACACTGCCTGATGACCAGTAAAGGGGCCCTTGCACCCAAGATGAGAACTTAGAGCAAAATGAATGTTCCCAAAGCAGCCCTGCTACTTCTGCGGACGAGGCTTGTATGGGAATGCATGGCTTGTATGGGAATAGTACAGAGAAGGTTGGTTACTTAGTCCTCACGCAGGAGAATCTCATCTTCCTGGAAAACCTGTCTGGTAACATCTCTATTCCTGCAAAACTGTATACTCTCTCATTTTTCTGCATTATATACCTATTCCTTGAATTTTAAATTCTTCTTTGTGAAAAAGAAAAAGAACAAGACTCTTCAAATATACTGGATACCCTAGCGGCCATTCCCAGTGCCCAAACTTTTCCCATCAACTGCCCAATCCTTTTCAGACAATCAGAGGCAGCCAGCCCATGAGGACTGCACCAGGCCACCCTGTAAATTGCGACTATCTAATGGGTATAGGGCTAAAGAGATCTTTCTTTCAGTACTGAAAAGAGCAGAATATGCAATTCATTTATAATCTAGATAATGATTTACAAAATTACTTTCCTCAAATCTGCCACTAAAACCAACCTTTGGTTCGGGTCCAAGAATTAAGATAACACATTCTCAAGCTAACAGCAGAGAACCAACTGCAAATAACTAGGGCATCTGCTCCCTCACATACATAGGAAATGCTTCGCTCTAACTCTAAAATGAATTCTTTTCTGCAGTGGAGCGCAGCTGTGAACACGTGCACAAGAAAAAAAACAAAGAACATCTCATCCAACAAGTACCCCAGGGCCTGTGTTTCTTTGTCACCTTAACAAATGTCCCCACTGTGGTGCAGGGGGCTTGCCCAAGCTACAAGAGCAGTGCTTTCATGCCAGCCACACCCTACCCTGATTTCTCCATTGTCATCTCCAGTCGCCAGCAGGGTACTGTCCACAGAGAAGACAGAGCAGCGCACACAGCCTTTGTGGCCCTTCAATTCATGAAGAGGGGAAAGGAGTTCAAAGCTCCAAATCTGGAAGGCAATTAGGATTGTTTTAGGAACAGTAAATATATTCGAAATAAGCATCTGCAAACCCTGCATTTAGAGCTAGTTAGCTCTAAATTCAATCATGTGGAAGTTCTAATATTGAACAGTTCGTAAACTTTTGGGCGAGGCCTAAGTTCCAACTTGAAGCCCTGATCATTTTTGATGTTCCCTTTAATTACCCAAGTTAACGCCAGCTCAAGGACCAAAGTCCTGAACTTTCGATTTAGAAGGAAGAACAGTAAATCAGTTCACTGTTTTACTGTGGCGTGAAGCAGACTTCAGTGTGAGTCCCAGCTCCACTATTTACTAGTTCCTTGTGGCCTAGGACAACCCACGTCAGCTGCTGTAGCTTCAGTTTCTTTATCTGTAAAATAGACCTATGGTGTGAAGACTAAATGAGATAACAGAGTAAAATTCCTAGCACAGGGCCTAACATCTGCCAAGTGTTCTTTAAAGGTTAGTCACTATACCATTTTATGATCTTGGAAGTCAAATGCAGTTCTTTTCCTTCTAACATTCTCCCCCACGGTTCTGCCATCACCATCACCGTATACTGAAAACTACCATGTTCCAAGCACTGTGAGTTAAGAACAGGTGGCACAAAGATGAAATGGATACAGTCCCTGTCCTTGGAAAGTTTATAATTTAATCAAGAATGCCAGCTTATGGCTGGTTAAGTGAACAGTTGTATGAAGGAAGTTCCAATAAATATGAGTAATATGTAATGGAAACACAGAAGATGAAGCAGCTAATCCTGCCTATGAGACAGAAAGAGGTTCACTAAAGAGCTGACATCAAATCTAGGTTTGGAAAAATGAGTCATAATGCTTGGAGGTAAAAAAAGAATAGAAGGTTGTGTCAAGCCAAAGGTAACAGCATACGCAAAAAGATGGAAGTGGAAGTAGTCTGGCACAGAGGGAACAATGTAGCAGAAGCAGACCGTGATGGGCTAGGAGATTTGGCTTAAAAACCATCAGTTCACAGAGGTGTTTTAGCAGAGGATTCAGACAGCAGTGGAGAGGATAAAGTGGAGGAGGCACGGACCAGAGGCAGGCCCACCAATGAAGGAAGAGAATTTGGCCTTAAGGGTGTGGGCAAAGAAGAGGAGAAGAATCCAAGAGATATTGAGAAGTAATCAACACGGCACAAAAGACAGGATAGAGTCCCAGGCAATTCCAAGGTTTATAGTTTGGAAAGATGGGCTGATAATGATGCCATTAACAAAGATGGAGAGAAAAGAAGAGAATGGAGTATTTGATGTCCACGACCAGGCAGCATCACTTCACCGGAATGTGATTTTCAGAAGCATCAACTTACATCAATTATATAAAAACTTACTGTGTATGTACAATTAAATGTAAACCCCTTTCAATGCTTTTTATTGCCTAAAATATGCAGTAGAGATTGCATTTGATTAGTAACAGACAAAAAGCAATCAGTATTAACGAAAATCAAAAGTCCTCAATGTCATTCATTTAATCTGCTTGACACCAACTAAATGCCAATGGGCATCCTCCAAAAATTCACAAAATATAAGAAGACATGTAGACAGACACTTATTATTCCATTTTGTACATTATTTGGGCTCTTAACACATAACCGATACTAAAGTTTTATGCATGCACATTTCAACTGACTGAGCTACCTTTGCAGTCTTGTCAGCAGAGGTAGATGAAAACTTGGTAGCATCAGGAGAAACATCACAAGAAAGTACTGTATCCTGGTGACACACAAAGTCTTTTTCCATTTTTCCAGTAGTAACATTCCATATCTGCAAAGAAAAAAACTCAGAAGTTGACATGTGCATTACTGAGCATAATCAGCAAGACGACGGATCTATGAAACAAGAACTTTAGCACATTGTTGTTCTGACCTCTTTAAGTGCCCTTACATGCAAATGCTCATAAACACAAAGCCGATGTAGGTGACTGCAACAGATTTAAAACAAGCATGAGAAAATAGAAATTTAAAAATTCAAGTAGTTATTTATCATCCATCTGCTTTTGGCTGTTCCAATATAATTACTGCAACGTTAAAATACTTTTTTATAAAGAAATCTGTGCTTCAAATTACCTTCACCGTTCCATCAAATGACCAAGAAAGCAGTCTTGAATTTGGCAAGAGCCTAAAGTCTTTCACTGTTTCCTGATGGGCTTGCAGAGAGACATATTCCTCTGATTGCCAATTCCATACCTGAATATCAAAGAAATAAGTCTGTTATAACAATCTTCTCATAATATCCCATTAGAGAGGTGGGGGAGGATGCACTCCCTTGTCTAAAGTCTTGTATCCCGCATGGCATTTTAGTAAAACGAAGAGTACCAAGAAAGAATGTGGTGTCCCCATTTTACAGACAAAGAAGAGAAAACCACGGGTTAATTAACGTGACTAGGGGCAAAATAAAATACTTTTCCTCCTAAATAAAATTTGTTTGCTTCAGTTGCTTAGAGAGCAGTTAATTATACCAGAAGATAGAGAAAAGCCACAATATGCTAGTGAGCTCACCATCTGATTAAATTTTCCAGAGAAAATTATCCCAATTACATATTCACAGATTTCTAAACCTCACAAGCTAGGCGAGTCTACAGATTTAGCTCCCCTAAAGCTACTGAATCATACTGGCCCTACTTCTGGGGAAGGTCAAGTGACAGAGCAGCTACAAACCAGATCATGGAATTTCCAAGCTTCAGAGATCTTAGCTATCCCCTAATGCAATGCCCAAAATGACAAAAGAAGTGATATAGTACATTATTTTTCACATGGAGCTCCAGGAAGAACTCCTGAGGCACAAGCAGAAGAGAAGAAATTGAAATAATATGAGTATCTGGCACAAAATAAGCCATATAAGCATATGTGAGACACACAGGTGAACAAAAAAAAATTTATTTCTGTGTCATGCCCATGTACAGAACAATTTTTAATTACTAAATCAAAGCAGCTGTATTTAGAGCCTTATTAATTCTTGTCTTGAATTTAACAAATGTTTACTTAGCACCTATACGTGAAACAAATATGAAACAAGGATCTAGCATAAAGAAACCTAAGAGTCTAGCAAAGAAAATGAGACATACCAAACAAATCAAAAAACAAAAAATTCTCAATCATAGGAGCTTTAACGATAGAGATAAAAGTTCTGTGGAACTCAAAAAAGCAATTCCTCAGGGAAGACTTGATGTAGTGCATTCAAAGTAGGCTTGGGAAATGGGTTCGAAGTATGATTCATAAACTGAGGAGGTCATTTCAAACACGGGATGAATGCTTGAGTAAGACAGAAAAATGTGGAAAAATTACAGGGACCTGCTCATAGTGCCAAATCTGGCGGCAGCACAAGATATAGATGAAGGATATATACAGAAGAACAGCAGGGAAAAAAGGGTTGAGGAGACATTCTTGACGAAACAGCCCAAGGGTCCCGATGAAGCTAGACTTCAGGCTGTGGGCAATCAGGCAGGCTCCAACAGAACTTTCTTCTATTTTTTAATATCAAAAATAAAAAGATTAAGAAAAACCAGCCACCATCACAAGTATCACATTAGCAACATCCTGGGTCTGGTTTCTGACTGGTGAATGTTAAACAGCGGAAACATCTTTAAGGTTTTTCCTGTCAGACTTCGGCAAAATTGTAAAAGAAACGCCATCTTGCTATCCCCTTTTTTTAGTCCTTTATCCCCCACATTCAGCAGCCACCCTCCCCACCAAGTCCTGGCTCTCATCCTCTCCATCCTCTGTCTCAGAGCACTCACCCACAGAAGCTGGATAGCAGGATATCTTCTGTGAGAGCAAGGAAAGCTGGCAGTGAGAATAAATTAGGAATTACAGTATCTCAAGAACCCAGTGAGCTGTGTTGAGGGAGGGGGAAGAAACAGAGGCTCTCTGGCTCCCCAAATCCTATCAGAAAGGAAAAGCACCTGTGCAGCTAAACGTAAAATACCCTAGACCATTCCCACTAGGAACTTCCTGGCTCCCTCCTCCTCCTTCCTGGGCTTTGCTGGAACAAATGAACAGCTCTTCCTGGTTGACCGGCACTGCCATTCGCAGCTGTGTCTGATTCAATGTTCCTTCTCGACTTAGGTTCCTACTGCTGCCCCCACATCAAGAAGCCAGAGAGTCTGACAATCACTGAGGGGAGATTAAGACACCCTCAGCAGATTTTGCTGCAGCAGCTTTCTACAAGGCAATGATGACAGGAGTATTTTTTTTTTGTTAGACTCAAACATACTGTGCTAATGAACCACCTTATATAACAGCTAAACTTCCACCAGCATCAATCAAATGTATGAAACCATTAGCTATAGTTTTGCAATGTATGTACACTGTAGAATTTTTTTCAGCTATATAAACAATAAAATTTAAATAAAAAAAAATGCTAAATAATCTTCTGATACCTCCAAGAATCATATATTCTCAAAAACTGGCTCAGGTGAACATGGCTGTTACTTAGGCTTTATTTACTTCAAAGTAAAGGATCAAAAAAACTACCAAGGGAGAGACATCAATTTTCACAACTCCAGGTGCTATAAGCAGGCAAGTTGATTCTTCAAATGTTGGCAGTAACTTTAGTTCAGGGCAACAAAGATTTCCCGAACCCCTACTATATATTACGGCACTAAGGATACAAAGGCGATTAAAATAAGCCTCCAAAATGGTAACTATGTGAGGTGTGTACAGATTTGTTAATTAACTTGATTGTGATAATTATTTCACAACATGTACACAGATCAAATCATCATGTTGCATGTCTTAAACATATACAGTTTTGTCAATTATACCTCAATAAAGGTTGAGCGGAAAACAAACCCCCAATGACTTATACTAAAACACCAAAAAATGAAAACAAAGACCCAACCAGTCAATTCTTGGAAATACCTATACCAAGAGTTTTGTTATATAAACATATTATATATTCGTTAAAATGTTTTAAATGTAACAATTATTCTGAGTAGAGCAGAAAAAGAGGATGAAACACAACTCATATTTCTAAAAATAATCTAACTCTGATTCTAAAAATATTCCTAGAAATTATTTCTCCCTCTGGCTGAAAATATCTGATCTTCAAGCAAATCATAAAAGCTATGAATTTAGCTTTTGACAGAAAGGCTATATAGTATACAATGTCTCAGCAGAATTTCATCAGATGTAGTTTAGTTTTACTCAATTCAAAGCCACTTAGAAAGGAAGAAAGATGAATATTACACTGAGTTTCGTGGCTAATACACCAGTATCATGGGTGGCTATATTAAATAAGTTTCTGTACTGAAGCCAAAGTTCATTCTAATCACACAGGACTCACAAAGACATAACATAAAAAAAATTTTTTTTCCAAAATAGCTTTTAATAGTGCAAATTATTCTTATTGTTTATTAATATTGCCACCATAAGACACATATATACACATTATGTAAAAGAATATATAGCAGCTTCCATTGAACATAGGGCTTAATCTCCTTCACTTCTAAAACTGTACTAAAATGACAAGGTCAAGAGAATGGTAAAGAAGATAACAAAATGTTGGAGGCTGGAAAACAGAAGATAACTGACAGCAGAACTGAGAAAACAGAATCCAAAAAGCATTAGAGAATAACAAAAGCAACAAAATGGACATTACACAACTCCCAAAATGCTCCGAAACTTAGGTCACTGAGTTCATCCAGATGTGGAAATCAGGGTGGGGCTCAACAGAAGTATTAGGCATTCTGGGAAGATGGCAGCGGTACAGGCACAGTTTTTTTTAATCTCCCTAAGCCTCTATTAAAAGCAGACAAAGCTACTAAAATAGCAAAACTAAAAATGCACAGACAACATTAACAGGACCGTGTTATGTGACGTAGTATCCCCACAAACCCCAAGATGCGAACGAGAGCATACTGAGAGCTGCAAGACTTCCATGATAATAGCGACTGTATGGGAAGAAGCAGAGGGAAGCATCGGGAGCCTGACAAACCTAAAAGGAGAAGAATCCCAAAAGGGCCAAGTGATATTCACTGGAAAGTGCCATGGACAAAGAGAAAAGCAGCGGAAATTGAGTGCCAGGTGAGCATGGTACGGTCTGGAAGGGCTAGAACAGTCTGGGCCCTATGAACTCTCAGAATTAACCAGGACAATCCTACAATGAGGAGGAAATGCCAGAGACAGAATCCAAATTGAGTTAGAACGAGAATGATGGCAGCAAAGGAGAGAGACAATCTAAATAAATAGAGGGAAGGGGACAAAGCAAAGACATCTTCAAAAAAAACAAGGCCCTATTATTCCTAACGCTTCATGAAAACAACAGAAGGAAGAGCTGTAGAGATGTGAAGCCAGAAATGCTGGCCTCTCCAACTTCTTTGAGGATTTCAGGGGAAACTAACTTTGTGTAAAAAAGAGAAAAAATCATCGTTGAATCCCAAACTAAGTTCCTATGACAAAAAAGAGAATAAAGTGCAGAATGATGCTCCTACAGACAATGGAAGCAGACCAGAAAGAAGAATCTCCAGATAAGGGCACCAGCACAATGGAGTGCAGGATTACAGATAAGAAAGGAGATCAAGTGAAGGTTTACACACTAAACACTGAGACCCTACAACTACCCCTAGTTTTCTCCCCGCACTTAGCTCTAAGAATCTTCAGCCAGATCTGAAAAGACCAAACAAAAAAACCTAGAGATAGTGACAACAAAGGTTCCCCATCCAAGTCACCTTTCAGAGAAGGTCTCAGTCAACATACAGAGCTTTAAATCAGTCCTTAGTGCCTGTCTCTGGTAGCGAATGATCACTACACAGTCAAGGAAGGCCTTTAAAATAAGAAGCCAAAACAATGAAATGTAAAAAAAAAAACAAAAACAACGTAGAGGGAATAGCAACTATCCAGAAAAATTAAATTTTGAGAAAAAAATTATATACATTCATAATCTAAGTATAATTTATACATTATTTATATATTTATCCATCTTCAGAGAAGAGAAGATATTTCATCTATGAAACAAGAACACAATGCTCTTCAAAAGTATTAAACACTAAGAATGAACTCTATGGCATTAAAAACATAATGGTGGAATGCGGTTAGCGTTAATATATTGGCTAGGTGGAAAACCAGAGAAGGAGCAATTAGCAGGATCATTTTATAAACTATATAAATGTCTAACCAATGTACTGTATACTTGAAACTAATTAAAATAAATAAATAAACATATTTAAAAATATGTGTGTGTGTTTATGTGTATATATATATACATATATATGTGTATATATACATATACATATATATACACATATATATGTATATATATATATATATACATATACATATATATATAATAGTAGAAATAAAAAAAGGTTAGAAGATAAAGCTAAGGAAAAGTCCCAGAAAACAGAGCACAGTATAAAAAGATGAAATGTAGACAAGGAAAACTAGAATGTTCCAGAGAAAATGTTCCAGACTTCTCGACATAAGCTTTGGAACTTGGAAGAAGATGTGTCAATGTCTTCAAAGTTTATGGGCAAAATAATGTCCAAATACATCGTCAAAGATAGGATTAAATTGCATTAAGGCAGGAAACACATTCATGGTACATTTAGTCTACTTAGTCATTATAATGATACTAATGACCTGAACAAAATTTTGTTATAAATGTATTGAGATAATAGATTTTGATAAAGGGGTGCATGCATATGTTGAAGGTAGGACAGGTGGGAGGAGAAAAAAAGCTAAATTTTCATACAAGGAAGTCAGTAGATAAATCCTCAAAAGTAAAATTCAAGAATTAGCATTATAAGTATGTGATATGGTGACATAAAGGTAAATATCAATAGAACTATCTAGAAGCTAAAATAAAGGTGGTGCTTCTGGAGAATGAGAAATCAAAGAGTATTTTTCATAACAAGCCTATTACTATTTGAGTCTTAAAAGTATGTGCACTGGAACTTTGATAAAAAATAAAGTAAATTTAAAAAGAACATATATAGTAGGCTTAAAGGCCTCTATTATCTACAATCCTTCACAATGGTAAACTATTCTTTTTTCACGTGCTTTCATCCCTACAATAAACATCTTACTCTTAAAAGGGAAGAATGAATTATTTCAATCAGATTTTACTGCTATAAAGAAAAATAAAGAGAAATTACATAAATGCAGCAAAAAGTATATTTATACAAATCCAAATACTTAAGCATATGGGAGAATTCCAATGAATCCTTGATTTTCAAAATAAACAACCTTCCTCTAAGTCAAAGTGCCTGCCTCACCCATAGAAAAATATGAAACACAAATGAATTTCACCTAAGCCCATGTGCATAGTCTGAATGTACGCCCAAAGTAATATCACAAAGAAGTATTTAAAATGCACACCAGATTTGAGCCATAAATGACGTGTCCTTTGCTAGAGTCTGCATTATGTGTGTTAGGAGTTCATCCTCCGTCTTACCTGTATTGCAGAATCATCAGCACTTGAAATAAGAGTCTTTCCATCAGCTGTGAATTGGATGTGCCGGACAGTGTTCTTGTGCCCATCCCTGGATTGGAATATTCTGTTGTTTAGGAGTTCTAAAATCTTCAGAGTAGAAAACCACAGAAAATTAATATTGATTTTACACCCCAAAGATATTAAACTAAAATTAGACTACAGAAGGGTACAGAATTTCCATCTCATAGTGCTTTCAGTTTAACTAAAGACACACAACTGAATGTTACACATACATACACACACATCTGTGCACACATACCCTAAAATGAAACACACTGGAACAACCACATGGCAGTAGGAACAAGTGGTCCTTCTGAGTACTCAACTACCCAATTCATCAAACAAATGTCAGTCTGGGCTCAGCCTCCAAAAAAAAAAATAACATTTAAGATGGACGAGAGAAATGAAAAAAAAAAATCCTGGATGAGAGACAAGGCAAGTTCTTTATAAAACAATACAGAGACAAGATAAGATAAAAAATGAGGAGGCAGACAGGTAAAGAAAAAGAGGATGTGAGTAGGCTGGGAGGCAGTCACTGAGAAGATTTAAAAGGATTAATATGCCAGATGCAGAGATTAAGAAAGTAGTAACAGATCTCAAAAATATCAAAAAAGTTTTCAAATGAACTCATACCCCCCCAAAAAGTAAATATGGTTCCTTTGCCCAAACTGAAATGTACTCAAGGATGCCTAAGGAAAATACAGATGATGCTAAAATAGGAGACTGCAGAAATTCAAACCTAACCTGCATGTCTGAAAAAAGGTCTCTTAGAAAGCAAAGGGGAATTACGTGAATGAAAGCCTTCCCGAATGAGCAGTGGACAATCTCACAATTTCTATGGGAAGAGGGCAGGTTGGCATTTAATAGTTGAGCATGGACTTAGAGACATGGGTTTGAATCCTAGCTCTGCTACTTACTGATTTTATGAAAGTTGTGGAAACTAGGAGTTCAGATATCTGTGAAACAGGAGGGATAATACCTAACATCCAGGATATTACAATATTCAATTAATACTCTAAGGAATAATTCCAAAAGTCTGGATGAGAAAAAAGTGAGGGAAGCCAATGTTCTTTGATAAAATACTATATAACTAGAGAAAATATGCTTTTGTGATGAATTTCATTTGTGATGAAATCATTTTTATCCAAAATGATTTTAATATACTATCTTTTAGGTCTTAAAGCCTGACTTTATTTTTATTTATTTTGTCTTGTCTAGCAAGTTAAGAAGTTCAGGTGGTGAATAGGTGTATTTCTAATACCAAAAGTAGAACAGTGATGGTTGGCGAAACAAGAAACTTAAGGCAACCCTCCACTGATGTTCCCAATGAACCTTATCAATACCAAAATGAAAACAACTTACACTCCTAAACAGCTGAACTTCTAAGAGAAAAAAAAACATTCTGTGCATTGTTAACTGAATCTCTGATAGTATTCAATATACTGCAGATAGCAAAACAATGAGGTAGAAAATAAGGAACACAAAAAGACAAAGTATGAGAAACAGTAGTAATGGGCAATCTGAAAAATATACAACCAACAGGATTGTAAGATTATTTTCAGTCTAACAAGATTAATTAATACATCATAGAAAGATGTATGTAGTACATAAATAAGTCTATAATGCCAGACATATAATTAATTTTACATAAATAACTACACTGCACAGAATGACTCTGAAGACTAGAACTGAATACCTCAAGGGCTCCATCGTTGCCTCCAAACGCAATGTACTGCAGATGTGGACTTAAGCAGCAGCAACTAACTTGAGCTTCAGCCAGATAATCAATCTGACTTGTTTTTCCATTAATGAGCTAATGAAAAATAAGGTGCAATCAGGTATTAGGCTGTAAGAGCAGTTTTTGTTCTTTAGAACAGAGACTTGAATCGAGAAAAATAATAATAAAACACAGAAAATAACCAACAAGAGCTCCCAGGGGAATGACAAATCCCTACCCTCGTCTCTGCAGCTACATTTAGCACTTCACGCTTTTATTTCATTTCACTTTTGTGGTTCAAATACATTTTCATAAATAAAACGAGCTTTAAAAGGTTTAACAAGCAGCTGCTGTGCCCACCACCTGAGACACATCTGTCTGATTTGTAATCCCACAGCCAGCTCCACAACCCACTTTCCATTTCTTCACAAAGCCCATTTTAATAGGGCTATCGTTTGCAAAAATGCACTTTTCTGATATTATTCAAGGGGGTTGGTGAAATGAGACTGAGAAAGACATTGCATGAAAATACAAATTTAAATTTAAATGGGTTTTATAGCCTCCAAATCACTCACAAAACAGTATAAATTAAGATTCCCTTTTCTTTTAGGAGGAGGGGGCACTGGAGAAGAACCCATGAGCATAATTTGGGTGGCTGGACCTGTAATGCTTAAACTGAGATTACCTAATTTCATAATATGTACCAATGCTAATAATTATTTTTGCAAATCCCGCTAATAATGAAGTCTTATCATTCAACTAAAACACGTGACCTGAGAAAACATTTCTCAAGCTTGAGTCAATTGTCAGATATCCTTTCTCTAAGTGTAACAACCTAAAAGTCTTGAATTTTTTTCGCTATGAAATAAGCAGTAATCTTTGTTTCGAGTACAAGATTATAGGGTCAATCAAGGTAGCTTTTTCTCTACAATATTTTACCAAGAACGTTCTGATCTACTAGACATTCGAATTAAAGATTGAACTACTGAAAGCTAACTATCTTCTCTCAAATTCAATTTCTATATTTTCTTAAAGTGGTGACTAAAAAACGTTTTGTTCATGTAAATTGAACTATTATTTGTCAGTTTAAGTATCCTTTAAACTCGCCCACAATCATTGACAAAGAATGATACTTTTACAGTCAGTTGACTTCTTTTTTAAGTCTCACGGTTATGACAATTGTTAAAGGTTGCACGATTTTAATAAAGAGAATACAAGCATGAGGAAACTGAACTTGACAAGAAAACTCAGTGGAAAATATCCCAAGTGGTAGAACCAGTCTGCTAAAAATCAGTGACGAGGAATTCAGGTTCAATGCCACATCCCAATTCATCCCAGAAACCCAGGGCATTAAAACTCCTTATCAACATGTTAAGGACAACAATAAAACTTGTAAAACACCGAACAAGCCATATTCAGGGGTGTCTCACAGTTTGATTCTGACCCTCATAGTGAACAAGGAGAAATTACAAACGCCATAGACAATTTACTCCCAGATATGTGTCTCTCCAGAATTCGGATTCCACTCTGACCCTATAACCAGCTCAGTGACTTTTGAAGATGAAAAGGACCTCATAGGTAAACAAAGTGAGGCTCAGAGAAGTGATGCAATTTACTCGACATCACAGAAGTAGCTGATGAGAAAGCCAGAACTTACACCTTAAGTCTCCTAAGTGAACAGTCACTGTTTTCTCCACTACATCACGTTGAGCTTTGCAGCTTTAGAACTTGTTAAGCTCTGTCCTCCTCTACGCCGGCCTGTCCCAACCTCTTGCTATCTCTCATGACCTCAATATGCATGCTCCCTCTATTTCTCTCCTTCTCTATTCTGTCTCTTTATTCTAGCTCTACTTCACTACCTCCTTTCATTCTCTCCCATGTTTCTTGCTCTCTTTCAATAACCAAATCAAGAAAAATCACATGTAAAAATGGTGTAAGGTCGGATATAGACAGATCATCCAAACAGAAAATCAATAAGGAAATAACATCCTTAAATGACACATTAGACCAACTGGACATAATGACATAACTGACATTTACAGAGCCTTCTATCCCAAAACAGCTGCTTATACATTCTTCTCTAGTGCACATGGAACATTCTCAAGGATTGACCACATACTGGGACACAGAGATAACCTCAACGAATATAAGAGGATTGAAATCATACCAACCATATTCGCTGATCATAATGCTTTGAAACTAGAGATCAACTGCGAAAAAAAGGCAGGAAGAACCACAAATACATGGAGATTAAACAACATGCTATTAAAGAATAACTGGGTCAGAGAAGAAATAAAAAGAGAGATCAAGAGATACATAGAAACGAATGATAACGATATCAAAAGTACAACATATCAAAAGTTTTGGAACACGGCAAAACCGGTCATAAGAGGAAAAGTTCATATCATTACAGGCCTATCTCCAAAAACAAAAATGAGCCCAAATAAACAACTTAACACTTCATCTTTAAAAACTAGAAAAGGAAGAACGAATGAAGCCTAAAGTCAGCAGAAGGAGAGAAATAATCAAAATTAAAGCAGAAATAAATAAAATTGAAAACAAAACAAAACAATAGAAGAAATAAATGCAACGAAGAGCTGGTTCTTTGAGAAGGTTAATAAAATTGACAAACCCCTGGCTAGATTCACTAAAGAAAAAAGAGAAAAGACATACACACAAAAAAAATCAGGGATGAAAGAAGGGAAATTATGACAGACACTGCAGAAATACAAAGGATCATATAAGAATACTATGAAAAAGTATATAACACCAAATTTAATAACCTAGGAGAAATGGATTAGTATTTAGAAAAATATAATCTTCCTAGACAATCAAGAAGAACTGGAAAATCTAAATAGACAAATCAGCAGTATGAAAATTGAAACAATTATCAAAAACCTGCCAAAAAGTAAAAGTCTAGGACTAGATGCTTCACCAGTGAAATCTACCAAACGTTCAAAGAAGATTTAATACCTATTCTCCTCAAACTCTTCCAAAGAATCAAAGAGAAGGAAATACTTCCCAACTCATTTTATGAGGCCAATATTACCCTGATACTAAAACCTGGTAAAGATAACACACAAAAAAAGAAAACTACAGACTAATATCTCTCATGAACACAGATGCAAAAATCCTAAATAAGATAATAGCGAACCGAATATGGCAACATATTAAAAAGATTATACGCCACGATCAAGTGGGCTTCATCCCAAAGGCACAGGGATGGTTCAACATATGCAAACTGATTAATGTGATACACCATATAAACAAATGAAAAAATAAGAATCATATGATCATATCATTAGATGTAGAAAAAGCCTTCAACAAGATACAGCATCCATTCATGATCAAAACACTTAAGAAAATTGGTATAGAAGGGAAGTACTTTAACATAATAAAGGCCGTATATGACAAACCCTCAGCCAACATTATACTTAATGGTGAAAAACTAAAAACCTCTCTCTGAGATCAGGAACAAGACAAAGCTGTCCACTATCACGACTGTTATTCAATATAACATTAGAGGTCCTAGCAAGTACAATCAATCAGGCAAGAGAAAGATATAAAAGGCATCCAAATAAAAAACAAAGAAGTCAAACTGTCACTATTTGCAGTAGACATGATTCTCTATATAGAAAACCCTAAAGACTCCACAAGAATACTACTAGAAACAATAAGCAAATACAGTAAAGTTTCTGCATACAAAAGCAATGTTCAAAATTCCATAGTGTTCCTATACTCTAATAATGAAGTGTCAGAAATAGAAGTGGAAGAAATAATTCCTTTTGTAACTGCAACAAAAAGAATAAAATACCTAGGAATAAATCTAATAAAACAAGTGAAAGACCTATATAATGAAAACTGTAAGACCCTATTAAAAGAAATCTAGGAAGAGACAAATAAATGGAAAGACATTCTGTGTTCTTGGATTGGAGGAATCAACATAGTCAAAATGACCACATTACCTAAAGCATTATACAGATTTAATGCAATCCCCATCAAAATCCCATAGGCATTTTTTAAAGAAAGCACAAAAGACCCAGAATTGCCAAAGCCATTCTGAGAAAAAAGAATGAGGCTGGAGGCATTGCTCTGCTCAACTTCAAATTATACTACAAAGCAACAGTAATCAAAACGGCATGATACTGGCAGAAAAACAGACACACATACCAGTGGAACAGAATTGAGAGTCCAGAAGTAAACCCATATTTATATGGGCAAATAAGTTTGACAAAAAAGCCAAAAACATACAGTGGAGAAAGGAAAGTCCCGTCAATAAATGGTGCTGGGAAAACTGGAAAGCCACCTGCAAAAGAATGAAACTAGACTGTTGTCTATCACCACACTAAAATTAACTCAAAATGGATTAAGGACCTGAATATAAGACCTGAAACAATGCTATGCATAGAAGAAAACACAGGAACTAAGCTCATGGACCTTGGACTTAAAGAGGATTTTATGAATTTGACCTCGAAAGCAAGGGAAGTAAATGCTAAAATAAATGAATGGGATTATATCAAACTAAAAAGCTTCTGCTCAGCAAAATAAATCAACAAGGTAAAGAGACAACCATCTGAATGGGAAAATATATTTGCAAGCAATGCCTCCGATAAAGGCCTAATATCCAAAATATATGAAGAACTCATAAGACTCAATAACAACAAAAAATAAACAATCCAGTCAAAAAATGGGCAGAGGACCTGAAGAGACACTTCTCCCCCTAGAGGACATACAAATGGCCAATGAATACATGAAAAGATGCTCAACATCACTAGCTATTAGGGAAATGCAAATCAAAACCACAATGAGATACCATCTCACACCTGTTAGAATAGCTATAATCAACAGGTCGAGTAATAACAAATGCTGGAGAGGATGCGGAGAAAAAGGAACCCTCATACCCTGCTGGTGGGACTGCCACTATGGAACAGTATGGAGGTTCCTCAAAAAACTAAAAATTGATCTACCATATGATCTAGTAATCCCTCTATTGGGTATTTACCCCAAAGACTTGAAAACCCATATCCGAAAAGATATTTGCACACCGATGTTCATTGCAGCATTATTCACTCTAGGCAGGACATGGAAGCAACCGAAGTGCCCTACGATAGATGATTGGTTAAAGAAGCTGTGGTACATAGCTGCCATTTGCGACAACATGGATAGACCTCAAGATAATCATGCTAAGCAAAATAAGCCAGACAGAAAAAGTTGAACATCACATGATATCACTTATATGTGGGATATAAACCTAAAAGCAACAAATGAACAGGACAAACAAACAGAGACTTATGGATATGGACAACAGACTAGTAGTTAACAGAGGGTTGGAAGTGGGGGAAAGGGGGAGGTAGATGGAGTAAAAGGGGTCAATATGTGGTAACAGAAAGAAATTTGACTATGGGAGGTGAACACACAGTGTAAATATATATATGCCTTACTGTTAAAGTGTACAGTTAAAACTTATTGGATTTCATTAACCAATGTCACCATAAAAAAATTAATTTTTTTTAAAAAAAGATAGGTGGATGAGGAAGGGGAGGGTATCCCAGGGTGGAGGGGATGACATAAGGTCATGTTATCATTGCTATAACCTTTCCCTAGAAGTTAATAAGGCACTTCTACAAACCTATCTAGAAAAAAGGGTTAACTCAAGTTGTATTTGTGCTCTTGAAAAGCTAATGAAGGCCTAAAATAACAAACTCTGAGAAAATAGTTCATAGGGTCACCTATCACAGGGTTTCTGTCCTTCCTAATCCTACTTCTCTCAAGGAATCCTCAGGGCAAGGGGGGATGTCTCAGTAACTTACATAAAAGCCATGCTGACCCCTGCCCTTCGTCTCTGGCTGCTGCTCTTGCCACTTCCCTCAGCCAGGAGTCACTGTCACTCAGCTCCACATGCTGACACCTCCTAGAATGGTCCTCTACTCAGCTGTCCTGCTTGGCCTGGCCAAACATGAAAGCGGTATCTTGAGTTTGACCTTCCAAGAGGTGTTTGCTCCTTCCTGCTGCCAGTACCTAGAATGCTACCTTCCCCTCCAGGGCTTCTCTATTAATGCGACATCAACTGCACTGGACTTCCATACAGACAACACCTTATTCAGGCCAGTTAACACAATGGCCCTGACCTGCTCTTGAGCCCCAATGATCCTTAAAGCTTCTGCTCTCTGATAACACCACTCAAAACTCCAACTATCAATTCTCAGTCAGTGGACCTCAGGGGCTCCGTTCTTCTTCAGACAGGCAAGAAATACCATCCTTTTAAGTGTTCCACTCTTTGATGAGGGGCAGGGAAGAGAGCAGTCTAAAGTACAACTGTTTGGATCCCTAAACAATGCAGTTCTTTCAGTTTTACCTCTTAACCCTTTCCTTCTCAGGGAACACAAGAAGCATTCAAGAAATATTTCTTAAACAAATGTGTGAGTAAATGAATGAATGAACAGGCGTTTTTCAGTACATAAAGCCCAGCTCCTTCCAATTCAGTTCCAATGGTTAGACTCCTCACTTAAGGTGATTTTTGTTCTTTCAAAGACTCTGTTATCTCTTCCCTGCAATAAAGCTTCCATTGGTTTGCCCATCCCCCTTGCACACTCCAGCAGACATGTCTAAATCACTACTGTGGACAAGTTCAAGTTTGTCCTCATGATATCCTAGACTCCATGCAAATCAAGGAATGTGCTCACAGATACTAACAGAAGAGGAATGAGGTAAGGCAAGGTATATCACCTTTTTACTTCTAAACACTTCTAAACACTTCTAAACACTAACATATCTGAGCCTCAGCTCAAGACCCATATATTTATTCAACTAATACCTACTGAGCGTCTGTTAGATACTCTACAATTATGCCTGATCTCGAGTCCAAAAACAAAAACTGAATTGGTGAGTTCATTCAAAACAATTTTTCCAATTGTTTTCTAAAAGTACTTACTTGAAGACGTCTTATATTGTCAACTGCAAGAACCATCACTTCATTTTCTTGAAACGCAACATCTATTTCTTGCTTTAATACTATAGCAGAGTTCTCACATACTTTCTTTGTCTCCCAGAGCTGATTAAGAGATTAAAAAACTAAAATAAGATTATTGTATCCTCTGAAATATTATAAAGACAAATCCTAGTCTTAAAGCAAGAAACAAACCATGCTTCACATTTGAAATGCCTATGATGCCAGAAATTTTTCAATTATTAGATAATTCAACAATAAATATTTATTTATTACATGCTATAGTAAGAAGCAGTTAGTACTAAAGTAATGAGTGCTAGAGCCAAAATGCCTTAGTATGAATTTTAGTCCTACCTAATGTTGTAACATTGTAAGATTACTTAACTCAGTGCCACTCAAAATAAAGGACCTCCTGCTAGTTCTCAAACAGTCTGATACCAAGACAAGGAGCCGATACCAGAATGTAAATCAATTGTATCACTATACACACTAACAGTATACTTAGTGATAAAGCTGGTTTTTCTTAGCAGGACTTTCTTGATGAAAGTTGCAGTGCATTGATTTACATTCTGGATCAAGCTCACTGAGACTGGCACATCAAGTAACACTGACTTAACCTTTCTGTGTCTGTCTCCTCAGCTACAAAAAGAACTGTTGTGAGAATTAGCAAATTCTAATACATGTACAGCACTTTGCACAATGTCAGGCATACAGTAAATATTAAGTAAATTTTAGCTACAATTCATACAAAACACTATTAGATGCTACAGGGACAAACCAGGGTCCCTGGCCTCAATGAGTTTGTAATCTAAAATGTGTAAACAAGTTGGAGAAGCACTAGAGCATTGGAGGTGAGGAGTAAATCAAATCTATACTTAAATCCAGACAGAATTTGATAAGTAACATAAGAAAATGATATAGAGTTATATGGTATTAAAGGAGAGACATTTCCCCAAATGGAATACTGGGAAAGGCTTCACTGAAGGTTTAGGGAGCTGGCAGGATTATTATCAACAAGGAGAGATTCGAGGAAGCAGGGTATTCCAAACATAAGAAACCACATAAGCAAAATACAGAGGCAGGGAACTACAGGGTGTTTAGGAAAACGTGAGCAGTCTAGTGCAGGTTATCTGTATAAATAAACTAGAAAACAGACTGCAGCGGAATGAGGCCATACTGTGGAGATGTTTGATGGTAGACTTAGGAGTACATTATTTATCCGGTAGGCAAGGGAGACACTTTCTGATTTTGAGCAAAAATGACATGACTGTATGTACACGAGGAAAATATCTTGGAAGTAACATATAAAAATCCAAGAAAGAAAAGACTGGAGGCAGAAACTAATACGAGAAAGGCAACAGGTAATGAGTACCTAAACTTGAAATGGAAAAGCAGAAATAAATAATAGAAAAATGGAAAGGTAGAAGCCACTAGAATTGGCAAGTAGCTAGATGTGGGAATTCAAGGTAGAGGAAAGAGTTAAAAATTATTCTGAGGAATCAAATGTAATATATTTAAAATAATCAAAATACAGTTTATTCATTGGACTTCTCTAGCACCTGGCCCACAATAATACTCAGTGAACGTGTACTGAATGAATGAGACTGGTATAGTCCATGTAACACCACTTTTCAAAGATAAAGACGAATCTTGTAGTTTCCTGTCTTACTTTCCGCAATAATACCCATCAATTTCTTAGTCTGTAGGGGGTTTGACTTACAATTAATAAATGTTTAAAATGAAAATCTCAATATCTCTCACCCTGATTGTCTGGTCATCAGAAGATGTCAAAAATGATGTTCCATCAGGAGAAAACATCGCACAATGAACCCAACTTAAATGTCCTCGGCAATCAGCAACTTTTAAACATGAGTCCATGTTCCACAACTACAGAACAAACACAGCATACAGGAGATGACGAAAGTGTTTTAAATATATGCAAAATGACTTGTGCAGATTATTCACTGTATCCTTATTTTTGATAGCAAAACAACTGGAAAGAACCCAAATAACTACCAGTAGGACTAACTTAATAAACTACATTTATCACATAATGGAATACTACGAGGCCATAGAAAGTAATGAGAAAACACCCTGATAATGACTAGTCTCTGGGATATATCGTTTACAGAAAAAAAGCAAGAGTATATATATTTCAGCAGAATATATATATACATACACACATATATATTATACTATATATATATGTGTGTGTGTGTATAAATATACGTGTGTGCATATGTGCACACACACTATATTATATAAAAGATGAGAAACAAATATGTAAATATATATAGTTGGATACAGATGTGGAGAAAAATAATACATATAAATATCTGCTTATATATGCAAAAAGAAACATTGGACTGTTAGACAAAAAACAAAATGGTTACCTATGGAGAGGGGTGGGAAAGAGCAGAGGGGAAAGGACAGCAACCAAAGCAAGACTCCTCTGAATATAACTTATTATAAAGCTTTGATTTGGAAGCATGCAAACGTTGTATGTATTTTTTAAAAAATCAATCTAAAAATAGACAAATGTAAGAAGATTCCATATTCAGACTATTTTTCACTGTCATCTAATCCTCAGTTCAACGGATGGCAAAACCCTACACTAAATGAGTGTACTAATTGTACACGTACACATTTCTCCTGCTATTCATGCTTATTACAAATTGTCAGTGTCTGCCACCAGCCTGGCTGTATTTTGTCCTGAGTTCTGCTGTAAATTACTCAGATATATTCTAGTCTAATGAAGTACCATATGTGCCCGAGTTCCTCTCATTACACTCTGAATTACAGACCTACTTTATGATTTCAGAACTAGCAGTGGCAAAACAAGTACTTCATCACATGCTCAGTGGTCTTCAATCAGTAAGTTTTATGGTCACAAATTAATTACATGAAGTCTTCACTGCTTTATCTCTAGAGTCCAAGCTGGGACATAAAGAGCTAAAGTACAGAGATGAAAGTGGTTCCACAACTGACAAATCTCCCTTGAAATCCTTTCCTCTCTTCCCTTCTGGTTCTTTCCATCATTTCTTTGTCACTCTGAGCCTCCAAAACCAACTAAGTTCTTATATTTCGAGAGGGAAGACAACGTTTCCTGGAGCTTTCTAAGAATACGGCAAAGATTTTGGAAGTAACAGGAAAGGCAGAAAGAGGGGTTGTTCCTCCACACCGCCTAAAAATCCTGACAAAACCCAGGATGGGGAAATTGCCAACCATACCTATCTTGAGGATCTACAGGTAAGGTGCAAGATCTCCTAGCAGATCTGAATCTGTCAATCTAAGGCCCACAGCACCCTACTTCTTCCCATGGTTTCACACAGGACTGGAGCTCATTCACACTCACTGCATTTACTTCCAATGGAAGGATTCTCGGCGTGGAAGTTCTTCAGTGTTAGCTGCACTGCTGTACTTAGAATTAAAAGCTTACAGAACTCATCCACTCACTTTCGTTTTACCTGTATCTCCATGCTGAAGGGATGAATATAGCTCAACAACTCTCCTCCAGCACCTTCATAGAAAGGGGCAAAGTTGGCAAACTCACTAAAAATTGCCGAAATAAGCAAGCTTCCTTTGAAGAGAGCCTGTGAACCAAGTGAATTTCCCTATTTTCCAGATGATAGCCCATCTCCATCTTCTTGGGCTATAATTACAAGGGGCTTCAAATTACTTGGTGGTGAGACCCACTCAAGGAATGAGTATTAACAAAGCTTGAAAAAACTCATCCACCTTTGGAGAAAAAAAATCAGGAAATTCATTGCTTTTTGAAAATTTTAATATAGAATTCACTGAGTAGGATTCTCCCAGGGACTGTTAGGTACAGATTCTAAATATAAAATCTACCAGATAAGTGCAAAATTATAAATATATACAAGTAATTTATAGGATCCATTTTATTCATTAGTGCTTAGCAATGAACATCTCAGGTTCTAAATTTAACTACCATCTTAACTTCTCGATGATCTACAAAATCTGAACTGGACTCATCTCTCATCATTTCTTTGACAGAAGAGTCTATGTCAATATTGTTTAAGAGATGCCATCCATGTTTCTGCTTAGGAAACCAGTGGTCATTCCACTGTCTCCCCAGAACTTGGCACAAGCTAGCCATTCAACAAATAGTTGGTGAATAGTACTGTCATCCCCAGTATGATTTGTCATACTGTCAAATCGAGTCTTTAATCACTGCTAATGTAATAAAGCTGGCTATATCATTTAATATCCTAAAGCTATAGGTCATTATGCTATAAAGAAAATATTCTATAATTTCTCAAGCAAACATCCTCAGCAGTTAATGGTTTAAGCAGCCCACCCTTTGTCATCCTTGTACCTCTGGACACCCAAACTTCACAGAGTAAAGTCAACTACTCACCTCCACACAATACTGGGACAAAGCCACCACTGCCAAATGATTTTGGGGGGAAAAGTCACAGTACTGGATGGTGCTGTGATGGCCTGTATGGATTTCTGCCAAGAGACCACTGGTATGAATGTCAAAAAGCTGTCAACATAGAAGAGAGAGATAGCTATGAAAGTAAAAATGTTTTTTAAATAAGCTATACCCAAACTAAATATAAATTTATTTCTAAAAGAATATCCTATTTCAAATATAAAGTATAAATCCTGAAAAAATACTATAATTACTAATAATTGGCACAAATGACAGTCATAAATAAGATACGAATCCATACACATATACTTTAAAAATACTACTCATCTTGAAACATGATTCTTATATAAGAAAATTTATCACAGATGATCTCTCAGGCTGGCCTAGAAGAAATAAAACCTTTGTGAATGAATAGACTAGCCAAATTAACATACAGAGCAGTTCTCCCTAATGCTTGTTTACTCAAAAGAGAAAATGGATAGTCACAAATGAAGATGATCAAAATAACATAGAGCGGAGGCTTGCTAAAATGAAATTAGCGCAATCATTTCTAGTTCTCTTCAGAACTACCAAATTACTCCATTATGATCAATCGTTTTCTCATTTTTGAACCAAAAAAAAGGAGCTATTTTTGAGTAATTCAATCTTCTTCAATTTTTGAAAGATTTTTAAATGCTGAATAAACTCTTCCAAAAGTTTTTGCCAAATGATAACAACCTTTACGCCAATATATGGTACGGCAATTTATGACCACGGTAGTCTTAAGGAAGGAAAAAAAAGCGTCCTGCGGGAGCCATGAACATGTTCTGTGAATGCAGAGATCTGCGAGCACGCAGATGGTAAGCAGCACAGCATCAGGGTCTAACAACAAAGGACAGGAAATCACGCTTAAAGCGCTTCCTAGGACAGGTCATTCTCAAGAATTAGTGGCTGATGGTGATAGAAGAAACTTGGCAAATATGGAATAGGCAGTTGCCCCAATTATTGGACAGCAAAAACACTTAATAGGAGTGAGCTAACAACACAAAAGAGTTGAAAATAAGAGGCAATGGAGAGACCAAAGAGTAAGAAACTGGGATCTACATGTAGTTAAGGGTGATCATCAGTAGCTGTATTTTAGCAGGTAAAATAAGGAACTGGTCCAGATTTTTAAAATAAGAGGCATTTCATGCAATATAATATTATTTTCCTTTCTCACTAGAACATCTTTTAAAATGCTCGAATTCATTAGGGAAATGCAAATCAAACCACAATGAGATGCCACTTTACTTAATAGAATGGTTATAATAAAATAATGAAAAATAACAATTGTTGACAAGGATGTGGAGGAATTAGAACTCTTGTACACTGCTAGTGAGAATATAAAATGGTGCAGATGCTATGAAAAAATTTGGTGGTTCCTCAAAAAGCTAAATATAGAATTTCTATATGACCCAGCAATTCAACTCCTACGTGTATACACAAAAGTAAAAGGGCTCAAATAGACACTTGAAAACCAATGTCCCTTGTAGCATTACTTGCAATAGCCAAAAGGTGAAAACATCCCAAGTGTCCCTCAACAGATGAAATATTATGTAGCCATGAAAAAGAATAGTTCTGATACATGGTACAATATGAATAGCATGGTTAAGTGAAATGAGCCAGACATAAAAGATCCAATATTTTATGATCCCACTTACATGAAATATCTAGAACAGGCAAATTCATAGATCAGAGGTTACCAGGAGTTCAGGAGATAAGGGAATGGGGAGTTTTACTTCCTGGTTACAGAGGTTCTGTCTGGGGTGATGAAAAAGTTTTGGAAATAGTGGTGATAGTTGTACATTGTGAATGAAATTAATGGCACTGAACTGTTTATTTAAAAATAGTTAAAATGGCAAATTTTACGTATATATTTTACAACAAAAAATTTTCTGATCTTCGAATCTTGTAAATGCAGTGGTTCCTTTTATGTTCTTACAGTCTTTCACAAACTTAAGACAAAAACGAGATATGTTTCTTTGGTTTCCTGCTAAGGGAGTATAAACCTATAAGCAACCAAGATCCAAGGGTCACAGCTACTAGATCAATAACAATAACATAAACACCCCTCAGTGAATTTTTATATAACTATATGGTATATTTCAACTGTGTTCTTTAAAATGTAATATTTGGGTCTACAGCCATACCACCCTGAACAAGCCAGATCCAGTCTGATCTCGGAAGCTAAGCAGGGTCAGGCCTGGTTAGTACTTGGATGGGAAACCACCTAGGAAGACCAGGTGCTGTAGGTGTAAAAAATAAAAAATAAGGGATTGTAAACTGACAAGGTCCTTGAATCTGTAAGGTTAATCAAGGGTTGCCTCACCTAAAATAAAATAAAATAAAATGTAATATTTGGTATGTGGTGACAGAAAGAAATCTAACTATGGGTAATGAATACATAATGCAATATATATATGCATTACTGTTGAATTGTACACATGAAAGTTACTGGATTTCGTTAACCAATGTTACCATAATAAAAATTAAAAATTAAATTTTAAAAGTAAATAAATAAATATTTTAAAATAGTAAAGTGTAATATTTGGGTTAGGAGGAACACAAAGAGGTTGGTGAAAGTATACACACTTTTCTTTATAAGATGAATACAATCTGAAAATCTAATGTATAACAAGGTGACTATAGTTAAGAACACTGTATTGTATAATTGAAATTTGCTAAGAGTAGACCTTAAATATTTTCACCAAAAAAAGGTAAATATATGAGGTAATAGATATGTTAATTAACTCGATAGAAAGGAATCCTTTCATAATGCATACATATATCATCAGATCATCATGTTACACATGTTAAATATCATAATTTTGTCAATTATACCTCAACAAAGCTAAAAATAAAATTGTAATGCTGTTATTCAAGTCTCTTAAAATTACTAATAGAATGGAATGTCACTGAGCCATAAATCAGAAAACGTGGCTCTCTGAATCACGATGTAACTTTCAGCAAATTATTTGGCTGCTCTGAAGCTCAGCTGCCTCATTATTATCATAGGGCTATTGAAATCTGCTATGTCCCTTGGATATTTATATCAAAAATTATACATGAGGGCACTCTGAATACCACATTGTAAGTTATTATTAGATTGAAAAAGGAGGAAGGCATTTCCTTGTTATTTACTTTTCTGGCATATCTTCTTTATTTACTTCAGCGAAATCTCATAATCATCCTCAGTCATCGATGAGTATTTCTCTCTATCCGAGTCACCAAATCATAAAATTTTAGGAGTAAGAAAGCATTTTGAAAATCACCTAAATCTAAGTATTCAAAATTGTAAAACAACAAAAAAAAGTGATACAGAAACTATTCCATGTTCTTAATGAATCTGAGAAACACTGGATTAAACAATACTAATTGCTTCTGTACATAGGACTTCCTGAGGCCTTGACTGTGTTAGTACACACTGAGGACCTCTAAGGGGGGAGCAATCAATGTATAACATTCCCCAAACCAGTAGGACTAAGGAGCCCTCTTCTCAAAAGGCCTGTGGACATTCCCTAGAGCATAGTTCTAAGAACTATGAGAGGTTAGGGAGACTGCCCCCAATCTTATAGCTCTACTTTATATCAATGAACAAATGTAAAATGCGAAAAATCAACGGAAGTTTTAATTTTCGTTAAATTTGGCTTTTTAAAATACTAATACTTACAAAGATTTTATTTTTTGCTGCCACCATTATCCTAGAACCATCAGAAGACCATGAACAACATTTCACCATCACTTCCATTTCCTCTTGAGGCTCCTCTGAACTTAGGAAGAACTGCTTCACATTAATGCTTTTCCTCTCATTTGCTGATTTCACATCCCAGAACTTCGAATTACCAAAAAAAAAAAAAAAAATTAAGTTCGTTTTAAACTTAAATCACACCTCTAGAATTTCACCAGGATTAAATACCCCACAAATTATTCACTTTACCTAATGGATTTTTATTCATGCATGACTTTTTATAATTCTTTTAAACTAAGTACTCCAGTTTCAGCACATTCCTAAAAAGAAAAAAATTAGAAGCACTGCCTGAAATGCAGAATGCAAAACTAAATAAAATGTTAGAGGAGCCTTGCATGATGTGGAGGCTAAAGATTAGGTGTCGACAGTAAGGATGAGCGTGGAAGAAGGGTGAGATGAAGACTCACAACTTGCCACTGCTGCCCTCTGCTGTGCCAGATATGAAGTGCACTTCACATCTACTACGTGCACAGCACAGACACGACGCAGGACCCAGTCCAGGACAAGTTACAACCTAGCAGAACATCCAGAGACATAAGGAAGTCCCTGAAAACAGAAGACAAAGAATAGGCTGAAAGGAAGCAAGAGACTTTATGTGTTTGCTGGGGCCAGACTGGGCTCTAAAACAACGGGATCCTGAGGAATGCGATACAAATGACTAAAACTACTCGCTCAGCAGAGCCACATGAGCACCACAAAAGACCAAGGCCTTCAAGAAGATCCATCTTTACTCCTATCTTCACAGAGTGATAATAGCTCCCATGTCCAGACCAAGGGTTGGCCAAGGACAAGGAACAAAAAATAAAGCTGCATCTCAGGTTTTAACTCCACTTCCGAAGCACAGCTCAAGGTAAAACTCAATTTTTCTGGCCAGGCACATTTTTAAATCTCTCTTAAGTTTAGAAAAGTATTATATACACTAAGAAATACAGCCAAAACCAAAACCTTTCCCCTTGCAGTAACTGTGGATAAATTGGAAGAAGCAAAAGAGACATCAGGTACTAAGATAATTAGCTTTTCTTGATACTAATGAAGCAAAAAAAAAAACTAAACAAAAATGCCAGAAGCTTCAGTCACATCAGCCAGAATATGTAAGAAATCACACTGTTTCCCTCTGAATATGAACAACAAAGCAACCACTACCTGGATTTAAGAAAGAAAAAAAAAAAACTAACACAACCCAATTTTATTACATCTGTCTAAACCACACCTTCTGCATGTGGACCTGACTTTAGATCCTGTCCAAGGAGTGATGAAATTTCACATATCGAGGGACCAAGTAAATACCAGCAATCAATTTTGAGCGAGTCACTGCACTGTATTTAGTGAACCATGTGCACCCTGGCCCTTATGTAGTTTAAATGGCAATTTTTAAATAAAACTCACGTTTTGAAACAGTTTATCATCAGAGCCTGAAAAACACATGCTTATCGACATGATACCCTAACAAAATGCTTAAAAGATTGCAGAGTCATTTGGGACAGGAAATAATTTTACAGTTCTTCATCCTCTCAGAAAGTAAAAGCTTTAGAAGTCTTTGACCTTGAAATGCTGTTATCCAACATCATTTTGCAGGACCTCTGCTTACTACATGTCACTATATCAGTGCAAACCAGCCAACAATACTGGCTTAATAGCACTGGGAAAGCTGCCACAGCATGGCAGTTCTCACCAGGAGTGCAGTAATGTCTGTCCCCTGCTGCTAGTGCTATGTGCTCTACAATCACATTTTGATACTCACACATGAAATCAAAATCCTGTCCCCGAAAACTTAAATATTTTTTTTCTTTTGAGTTTGGAGTGGAGAAGTCTTAATTTCATTTGAAGGGACATAGCAAAGGTTTATCATCTTGAACACATTTACTAACCACTCTGCTAGTCGCTTTGAGATTATATAAATAAATCAGATATAGATACTACTCTCAAGGAGTTTGCAGGCCAGTAAAGGACGTAAGACAAGCACATAAATGACTCTAACACAAGATGTGTCAGATGTGTCATTTGAGAGGTAAAGATACAGCACAGTGGGAATGCTATACCCAAGCTGTGGGCATGAGGGAATACTTTGCAGAGGTGGCCACCTCGCTCTCCTCCCCAAAGATCAGCCTGCTTTATACCGCCTTAAGATGAACAGAATTTCAACACCAGAAAAACAAGAGGAACACTCAAGGGCCTAAAGGGTCAGCATAAGCTAAAGTACAAAATGGGAAAGCAAAGGAAATAAGAGGAAAGGACAAGGACAGTCTGGGTGTAGCATCAGGTGCCTGAACACTTCCCCAACAGAGCCCTCACCTGCTCTCAGAGCACCTTTTACATACTTTTACCATTTTTATGGTTTGTCTATTCGCCTACCTTTTTTCCCAACTGGATTCTGAACAACTTCAGGCCAAGAATTGTTGTTTTGTTTTGTTTTTTTATTAGCATTTAAAACCCAAATGCCTAGTATAACATCTGACACATAGTAAGTTTTCAATAAGTAATCAATAAATACATTTTGAGTGAATAAACAGGTTATTACCATGTTTCAAGCACAAGTGAGTAGAGACAACAGCATTACCGAAAGAAATAAAGTTCAGGTTAAAGATGCGGATAGAACACACACATTCATCTCCGCACCCTTCCCAAACTCACTAAGACAATAGTAAAGAGAATTTTTCTCTCTAGGCATAATTCACAAGGTGAGAAGAGCGAAGGAAGAGATAACAGCAACAAAACTGTGACGGCTAGAAAGCAGAAAGACAAGTGATAAGAAGCATCCTAAAAACTGAATCCTGAGCCTATAGTGGGGAAAGCCAGGAAGCAGCCCAAGTCACACCGCAGAACTCCTGAAATGCTTAGGAAGCATTGCACCTGGTACCTGCAGGTAAAGGTGAAGCTAAATCACAAGGAATCATTGAAAGTTCCTTGAAATACCCTCTCCGACTATGCAATCCAGGTTGCTGTGCCCCTACTCTGGCTGAAAAGAGGGTTATTCTACACCCAATACAGCTGAGAGCAGGGTCACCACTCTGAAAACAGGGAAATTAGGATACTTCAAATGTTGAGAGCACCACCTAGACATCTTCGCAGAACTTGATAGCCAGACTTATATCATACAGGTAGGAGACTGAAAGTTTTCCCTGAATACTCCACCAGAACTTCACAAAAGATCTAACAACTTTAACATCAAGAGTTCACCATCAAAAATGACAGCCAATAAAATTCACAATTTCCTATCAGCTTTTTGGTGCTGCACTTGTAAAAATAAGCAGATATCTGAGGATTAGGCAACTAATACATGTCTCTAAAATGTAGACAGAAACCGAAACTAACAGAAAAAAAAAACAGTAACTAAACAGAAATACGAAAACTTCAAAAAAAAAAACATTATTAATACCCACAAAAAGATAAAAGATATTGCGTCCATGAAACAAGAATAGGATAATATTAAAAAGGGAACTCATCATACAAATGGGTACTGAAAAATATGATAGCAGACTTTAAAAATTCAATAGAAGGATTAGAAATAAAGCTAAAGAAGTCTTCTAGAAAATTGGACATATGGACAGAAGAGGGAGAAAAAAATAAAAAATCATCTGAAACAAAAAGACATTCCAGAAAGAGAAAACAGAGAATAAATCAAATAACTTCAAGGAAACCTCCAAAACTGAAGGATATGAGTTTCCATCTTGAAAGAAACCACCAAGTGCCAAGTAAAATAAATGATAACAAACCCACACCAAGGTACATTATCATAACATTTAAGACAAGAAAAATGACTAGAGATAAATAAAAGATATTAAAAGTTTCGAGACAGGAAAATAGATCACATATGAATTAGAATGGCTTCAAACACCTCAAGGGGAACTTTAGAAACCAGAAGACAAAGGAGCAGTATTTTTCCAAAATTCTAAGGAAAAAAATATTTCCAACCTAGAATATGTATGCAGTCAAAAATATCAATTAAGTTTGAAGCTAGCAGGAAGACACTTGTAGAGAGTCAAGGACTTATACAATTACCTGCAATAGATTCTTTCTTGGGAAGATAGAGGAATTCTCTACCAGGCTGAGAGAATAAACCAAGAAAGAAGACAAGTAATCCAGGAAAAAAAGGGTTTAAACTCAAGAGAAAAACAAGGAATGCCCAGGATTACAATAAAAGGAGGTCCCAGAAGGGTAGCTGGACACTGGGAACAGTATCGCCAATCAGAATGGAGCAAGACAGAACCCTCCAAGAAAGTTATTTCTAAGAAAACAAAAAAAAAAGTATCAATTACCTGAAGTGAGAAGTAATTTGGACAAGAAATAGTTTGAAGATGAACTAGTGATAAGCACATTAAAAAAAATAAGAAATAAAAAAACAAAACCACAATGTTAAATGTACAACACATTTAATACCAAAGAAAACAAAAAGTTGTATGAAAAAGGACAAAAATTCATCATATACTACATGGCTCAACTGTGATCAGTCATGATGACATAAATCCTGAACACTGATCTAATCAAAATCATGAAACATATAAAAGCCACAAAAAGTGGGTCAGGTTTGGGAAGAAAAAATAAGTACTTCAGTTTAGCGCATAATAAGTTTGAGGTACAGAGTTTTATTTGTGACAATAAGTAGCAGGCAGTTAGGGATGCAGGACACAGCACGTAAGAGAAATGAGGGCTGGAGATAACACATCTGAAAGTCATTCACACGAGAGATGAGAGTTAAAGCCATGAGAATGGACGATCTGGGAAGGAAAAAAGGTGACGGAGGTTAGATGCTTCAGGAACAGGCATATTTTAATGGGCAGAAAAAGAAGTTAAAGAAAGGGTTAGAGAGGTCAGAGGAAAAAGAAGAAAACTGATATCAAATAAGAGTTTCAAAAAGGAAATATAGGTAATCAATGGGGAATTGAACAACTGATCAATTTACACAACGAAAAAATATGTTTGAGTAAATACAATATCAGATTTCACAGTAATCCAAAGAACATTAGACTTTATGACAAAAAGAATAAAGAATAAAAATAGAACTGGATTTTACTCTTCAAGGGAAGACAGGGAAGACGGGACCAGACTCAAAAAGCCTTAAGCAGCGAATAAGTAGTCAGGAAATGGAGGCGAGCGTAGGTGACTTAAGAAGTCTAGTCACAAAGGAAAAGAGAAAAACAGAATGATTGTTTCAGAGGATAACACAATCGAACAAGAATCAAAGGGTTTTCATTCTGGTTGTATGATGCTTAGGAAGGGCCAAGAACATCTGTCGGCTGCAGGGATAAATGTAAAAAACAAAAGCTAAAGATGCAACATAAAGGAAATAACAACTGAAGCAAGGTGTCAGGAGAAGGACAAAAAAAGGACAGCAGGCATAGCAGAGGACTTTCTGGGCACTGAGATGAGGAATAAAAGGAGAGAAGAAGAGATTTATTTATGGCAATTTTTGAGGGGGCTCCTGGTGGGGAGCCCTTGGTGGGTGGTGTCAACCCTCTGAATAGGTATAAGGTAAGGCTACCTCCATGGAATGGAAAGAGATGCAGTGACAGGAATGGAAAGAGATGCAGTGACAGGGTTGGGGCGTTAAGAACAGCAGAAAAAGCTTGGAATAGGCCCTATGGTGAATACAGAAAAATCAATTTTATACGAACAGACTATAATTCAGCAGCAAAGAAGGCTCAGATGAGCTGCACGACTTAAATTTGTAGAATAGATAAATGACCTGGTTTCACAACTTTGTTAAAGACTAAGCAACCTAATATTAATGGAGTAATACTAAAGATAATAGAATCTTCCCAGGATTTGGAATTAGCCATGGAGATAAGGTGACAGAAGAACCTGACTTGACATATAAAATGCCTTCTTTTGAAGTCATTCACTTAGTAAAACCAAGAAATATTAGGCTCACAGGACTGAAAGAATCTCTCAGAAGAGGGATGCCTTAGCTCATCAAAAGGTATTTTGAAAAACCTCTTCTGACATGAATCATCCTAAAGGAAGGAACGGATATTTAATACTTGTAGATAACATGTCATAGAGGCCAAAATCCGCTTACCTGATTTTGGTACTTCAGACCATCCTAAGAATGCTCCCAACATCTACCAACAGCTAGGAAATTCTATAAAGTAGAATGCTACCCAGAAAGGATTCCTAAATGCCCTGAAGTAGTTTATACAAAAATGAATTCTCCTCAGTCAGCAGCAAAGAGAAACCAAAGATGCAACCACAGGATTGGCATCAAGAGACTTTACCTTGCTGTAACTTAGGAGTCACTAGCAGCATTAACAAATCTCCTCCTCTAGAGACTCTAACAAACAAAATCATGCCCGGGAGGGTTTAAGTGTTTCCCTGGAAAAAGTATATGTCAAGAAAATTTAGTGAGTGCATATCTTGAACACCACTGTGTTCTATGAACTTCAAAGAGATACAAAAAGAAGATGACAAGGTCTCTGCAGGTCATAAACCTACTTCCAATCTTACCAAAGAAATAGAAGATGAATGAAAATGACTGAACCGTACAAAACAGTTAAAAGTGAAAATAAAGAGAGAGACCAAGCAGTTTCTTTCTACATAAATACAGGTATAAAGACATGTATATGTGTACTCAGAACGAGATGGATGAATATTGTAAGAGAACATTTTTCTGAAGAAGGCTTTGCATAAAGTTCTAAAGGTCATTAAAAACTATAAACAAGTGAAGCGGAGGCCAAAAAATCCCAAGACTAATGAACCATATATAGGAATAGTAGCTGAAATAAACCCCAAAATTACTTGCCCAGAGTAACAATGTATTAGAGCAAGAAGAAACAAATTGGATAGGAACAGAGGCAGCGGAATCATAGAAGGTGAAGAGCCTGACAGGTTCATCTGATGAACCTGGGTTTATCACAATTTATAATATGGTACTTTTGTGTCCCAGCTAAAAGTGGCAAGATGAAAATAGAGGTAGAAAGTTATTCTAGCAGCTCTGCACTGGGATAAAGAGAAACGAAGACTGCATCTTAGAAAGCTGCTATCAGACATGAGGGGATGACAGCATGAACCACGGGAAACAATACAGAATGGGAAGGGGAAAAGTAGACCAAAGGTAAGGAAGTCAAAGATGGATTGGACTTAAGACCAAAGGAAGAAAAGAGAACCAATAAACAGGAGACTAGAATGATGGCAGAGACAGGAGAAATGTGGGATTAGGATCTTATTTGAGAAGGAAGGTATAGATTTAAGGAAGAAGAATTTAGTTTTTTAGAACTATAAATTTCAGAAGGCTGAAATAAGCTTTTTTCCCTAGCTCTGTTTTTTCCTCTGTAAGACTTCTCAAAAACAAGAAATAATAACATAAAAGGCAGGAAAGTAATAAAATAAAAGGCAGGATCAAGAAATGATTTTAAAAAAAAAAAAGCAAGACCTTTACAAATTTGATCCCACAGATCTCAAAAAAATTTTATGAAGCCATAAAATACATAACATACTCTTAAAAATTAAGAATTCAAATTATATGACCTTTAAAGCATTGGTAGTAAACCATTAATAAACGATCGTTATGATAAGCAACTACGGTTATATTAAATACGTTCCTAGAAGTTGAAAGAAGTTCTTTCTGTAGAAATGTGAAAATAAGAAACCTAATTCCATAACCCAATTCTAAGCCCATAATAAAATTACAACTCATTTTAATGATGAACAAAAGCATACCTTTAATGTTCCATCAGCTGAACAACTAGCCAAAAGCTTATCATCCGGTGAAAATCTGCAGTGATTGACTGAATTGGTGTGACCAAACATGGTATTTCGACATTCTGTTTGATTCAAATCCCAGAGCTATTTGAGAAAGATTTCAACGATAATTTAAAAACTAGTACTGAATGGGGAAAAAGTTAGAAATCATGTAATATTCTTCCTTCCCTCGCGTATAAGCCTTTGCAGTTACAGGCAGATGTTCAATTCACAGTAATACAAAGGTGTCAAACACAAATGTGAACTTGTGATTAATGAGTAACGGGGCAGCCCGCAGAGCAGCACCTGAATCTGCTAAGGGACTCAAAGGCCCGCCTAGACGTTTGGTCTGAGCACCAAATTACTAACTAAACAATTACTGCTTATTTAAACAGAGTAGTGTGGAATCATTATTATTTTACTCAGCTCTATAATAAGTAATATGTAAAATAAATCATTCTCAAATTCTTTTAGGTGACTCAAAAAATAGTTATTTCTAAGATTTCCCAACACAAAGCTTGAGTCTGCTAAGCTAAAAATCTATTAATGCTCTAAAAAAATGACAAAAAATACAAAGATAGCAATGATAGGTATAAATATATTTGACAGGAAATATAATGGGTTAGAAGAGCAAGTTATCAGGAATCAACCAACTAAATCCAGAATGTGGGACATTCGACAAGACAAATGACTCAATTTCTCTAACAAATCAATGGCTTAAAAATAGAGGCACAGGGGAAGGGGAACTTTTATAGACTAAAAGAGACTTAAGAGACATAACAACCAAATGCCACCTAAAGTTTAGATTCTGAGTCCAGTAAACCCATTGGTAGAAAGATATATTTTGAGACTAATGAGACTAATGGACAGGTATATTACAAAATTATTGTTTATTGTGTTAGGTGTGATGATGGCAGAGTACTTATGTTTAAGACCTCAAAGATGTATGCTGAATTTATATGATGTATTTTGGGTTAAATGACATGATATCTAGGATTTACTATAAAATGCTCTAGACCAAAAAAATGGGGGTGGTGGAAAGAAAATAAGATTGGCAAAATACTGAAAATTGTTGGAGCTAGACGTTGGGTAGCACAGAAGGTTCATTATTATTCTTTCGCCTTTTGAGTATGTTTGAAAAGCATTCAAAAATGTAAATAAAAGGGGCAATAGTCATCCCTGGTGATTTATGCTAACTCAACTAAATACAGAAGAAGAAATCATTTATCCCCATAATTAACTCTGGTAAAAATCCTTTGGAAAAGATTAGTAAGCAAAGTAAGTCCTGTTCTTCATGTCCCTCTATCCTTGGCTCCCAGTCCTAGGTAAACCAAATTCTTCATATATGGCAAGTTACATGGGAGCAGCTTTAGATTTATACATTTTCATTGGCTTCTCTCAGTTCAAGAATCACAAGAATTAATTCTAATAGCCCTCATGGTAATGCAGTCATGGTATGACAGGACTTATAGTAAAATTTGTCCTTAATTAAAATTGTTGACTAACCAATAACTCCTTCTCACATCTTAGAGATTTTTGTATATATTTAAAAGGAGGGAAGAAATATAAACTTCTCACCCAGCAAGATGTTAAAAGAAACGTCAAAATTAATCATATATAACTACAAAAGTCTTATTTCTTTAGAGGTGTGTTCACCCAAATAGGGCAAAGCTTTTCTGAAATAGTACAAGTCTTATTTTTAAAGGTGGGTTTACTCAACAGGGTAAGCTTTACTGGGTAAAAGTGAGTTATAATGGTGAGATAATTTTATGTTACTATATTATTCTGTTATTTTAATCCTATCTGGTGTTTTCAAATTGTCCTGCTCTGCAGGACCCTAGGGATTCCAGAAATATGCTTGAAAGGCATTATGGGGGACAGGGGAATAAGAGCGGGAATAAGAGAGAGTAGAAATGCAGGCCCATACTACCACTTGAAGAAAAATGGGCTTTGTCTTTTTCACACACTGAACTTCTATGTAAGTTTTCTTTTGGAGGAAAAAAAAAAGGAAAACATTCAGCTTCCTGAAAAGGGGAGGGGAGCAATTTCAACAAACGTTTTCATGTTTTCTTAAATTTTTTAATAACGGGTTATTTAAATGTCAAAACACAGAGTCTTTGAGGTTTTCCAAACTGAAATGTTTTATCCGCTCTGCCCAAAAATGCACAAAAATATGATGTCCCACTGCAAAAATGGTGTGACATTTAGAAAGAAAGGGCAGAAACCAAACCAAAAAAGAATCCAAAATAAGTTAGCAGATATTTCTGGGTGCCAGAAAATTCAATCTAGCTATCCTTAGCATACCACTTAAGGGGAAAAAGAAAATATTTTATAATTTATAATTATAAAACATAATTAAACATGTGAAATGAATATCCATTATTGGATTGTGTGTGTTGGTTAATTTTTTTCCTATCAGCACTTTTCCCCTCCTCCTTGCGATAACGGAACCTCTCTTTTGAATCAAGCCCTACTTAGAATTCAAGTAAAGCTGACCTCACCTCATTTGTCCCATTTCTACATGACTAAACTTGTGATCCTTGGTCAATCCCAGGATTCCATCCTACTGGCCGCTATGGGTTATTTAGCAATGAGCATATAACCCAAAGCAGGTCTACCAGAGTTTTCTCTAAAATTAAATCTAGAGAGCCGGGGAAAAGCAAGTTTCTCTTCATCTGTAATTTTGAGTTGTAAGACCCATGTAAGCCTGGAGCTGAGGATGGTCACAAAGAGAGAACATGCCTGAACCAACAAATAGGGAAACAGAGTCTAGAAATGGAGAGGGAGTGAGAGCTTGAAAACATATTTAAGCATCTGGAATCAGCTATGCTTGAAGCCAAGCTCTCCAGTCTTTTCAGTTACATAAGCCAATAATATCTTTTTTGTTGTTGTTCTTGAGCTACTATGAAAGTTTCTATCACTGGAACCAAAAGAGTCTTAATTAGTATAATGTATGAGAAAATCAAAAGAGATGTTCTGATGTGTCTACAACTTATCTACATAATTTTCATTATCCACACTTACTTTGAGGAAGCAGTCACTTGACCCAGTGGCTAAGAGAAGGTGATGACTGTTGTTGGTGAATTGGCAGCAATTGACTTGCTCTGAGTGCTCATCATAGGTATGTACTAGTTTCCCAGTCATAGAATCCCAAATCTAAGCACAATAGAAAAAATAAAATTTACAACTACCATTTATTTTCAAATAAAGCAAAACAAATGTGAGCTGCTTTGAGGATGCTATCCATCCTACCTGCCAGATTTTCCTAGTCGGACATGACGAATGCCTCCTTCTTCCCTAAAATATGTATTTTGCCAGGATGCTTTTTAAAAAAATTACATGCAAGTCAATACGTGTCTCTCTCTATGGTGTAATTAGAATCTCAAGAAAACATTACATTCTTCTAGGGCAAGATTTCACATGTTCATATGAATGAAAACAGACAGAGAAGTGCTACAAAGATGATGGAATAATGGACTTCAGATGGGAAGGATGAAGTCTAAGACCTGGCTCTACCATTTATAATTTGTATGTCCCTGGTCAAGTCCTTAATTTATCTAAATCTCAGTTCTCTCCTCTGTAAAATGAGGATACGTATCCCTGTCCTACATATGCATGGTACCAAATGAGATACATGACATAAGTGTTCTGCTGACTTCAAGGTACCAATGAATGAGTAAAGACACATGGCTCAGTGAAAAAATAAAGTCTCCAGATTCTGAGGGAACCTAGCTTTCAACACAGGCTGTTAGTTATTAATACGAGCTTGAGCAAATGACTTCTCTGAACCTGTTTCCTCATCCTAAAAATACTTACTTTGCAAGTTGTAGTGTGAAATTGGTAATGTATCTAAGAAACTGTGTCGTATAAAGCCTTATGCAGTATTAAGTTCACAATAAAAAGTAATCAACATTCTAATTACTCTGTAAGACAGCTAAGCAGTCTATTCCATCTAACAATAAACAAGAGAAATGAATTACCTAATGAATTTTCACTGGGCTCTGGACTTCTCAGAGGTACTAATGTCCCTCCCACAGCATTTTCTTTGTTATCTTATCAAAGCATTCCCCAGAGGTCCAGAGAGTTTCTTTTATTTTGAAGTTCTTCTAATTTCTGCCTCTTGCTTTACATTTTGAATTCTTAGAACAGGAACTTGGTATTATTTCCTTTTACTACACAAGCTTTGACTCTGGAACTGCTCAGAGTGGCCAACTCCAGGTCTGTCTCAGAGTAGAAGGTACAGAGTGAGTTAACTGGTTGGTTGTAGGGAGTCCAATCAATCAAGAAGTAGATTTTTCCAAGGTCTTAATTTAGTCTGGATACTCCAGAGCCCTCTTCAAACTCCAGGAAAACTCCCAAGCCAACTTTCTTATTCCCTCGTTCACTAAGGCCCACCCCACCTAAGCAGATTCGGCACTCCACAACCCCTTTGAAGAAAGCCCAAAGTGAGGTCCCCCCTCCACTTATCAGATAAAACATTCCCCTAGACTTCAGTATCTCTTATATTCTGCATAAATGCTCTGGCTAAAAGCCAAATTTAGGGATAAGAGATGAGAAAAATTAAGAAAGATAAAAATTTGTCTTTAAGTCTTTCTCTATATACTTTTTAGACTAGCAACTTAATTAATTAGTTTGTTCATCCATCTGGTTTTGCACTGAATATAAGCCAGTTCATAAAGGTAAAAAAATATGGGTTGCATTTCACAAATTATATATTTTACAACAGAATCCAACCTCAGACAATAATTTTATGCAGTAACACTTCTAATCACAGTGCACTCAAAGATTTCAACTGATATTTAACCCACAGACCAGTCAATAAAACGGCAGGCAAAATTTATTAATTTATAATTGCTTTTCTCAGCTGCCTGGTAAATATCTCAGGCTGATCATCCTAGGCATTTTTGCTGGTACTTAAAAATAAATGGTTTTCAGACAGCATTAATTTACAATGGATAAAAACTAGTTTGCCTCAAGTTAGTAACTCAACAGGCAAGAGTCCTTTAACCCTACTTACCCTAGCCCCTCTATTATAGAAAAAGAAAATGAATTCTGTAGTGATTACAACTTAAGAAGAAAATGTTTCCTTACCTTCACTTTTTTATCGACTGAGCAGGTTGCTATAAATCTGTCATCTGTAGAGAATGCACAGCAAAGCACTTCATCTTCATGGGCCCTGATTTCTAGAAGTTTCTCTCCTGTTTCAGCTTTGAACACCTACACAAGCAACAATAAAATCTTTTTACTACATACCACTTAACCATGAGCCATTAGTCAATAAAACTCTCTCCTTAAAAGATCTTAACCACTGTATTTTGCAACAGAAACAAACCTTGGCAAGATCACTCCAAAAATCAAAATTTCTGTCAGAATTTGTATATTTTAACATAAATAGAGAACTAGCCACTGTTAAATGTTTGTAGTATCAATAAAAAGAACTGACAGAGTATAGCTCCAGTTCTTGAGAACTGTTTGGCAAATTCTTAACAAATAGAAAACATATCATGCAATATCCTTTCTTCTTGGGGCTGAAAAGCCACAGTTAATAAAATTAGTAATAAAGTACACATCTAAAAATAAGATTTATAGTCATAATCTTGTAAAGACTAGTTATGCTAAATATAAAAGTTTTAACTAATCTGATCCCCATTCCTTCAAAACCAAAACATAGAGCACAAGTTTAAAGAAAAGTACTCACTCATGTTTCCAGAAAACAAATGAGAACTTAAAGGAAATTCAAGCACCTTAGGAAATAATCTAGTCCAATTCCTATTTATAGTCAGAAATCTATGCCTGGCCTGGTGATAAAATAGGTCTATTTACTTAATCACTGTTTTTTTAATCAGAGCCCTATTCACTGTGCTCTGAAGTCCTTCTGTCTTTTAACAATTGTCATTTCCTCATTACCCTTAGATGGCACATGGATGACGGAAACGAACTGGCAGGGTAAAAGGTACTTCTATGTCACTTGGCAAATTTAGAATTATAAAAAAACACGACCATATCTTTCAAAACTCTAGAAAAAGCTTTCATAAAATGTTCAAGAGATTTTAATTTCTCTATTTCTAATGTACAGTTTTCTTGAATTTTAGGATTTATATGTTCCAATATGCACAGTATTGGGTACATGCCTATTTCAAATTTACCTGTAAAGTTTTATCAGCTCCACAAGAAGCTATTCTTTGACCATTCTCAGAAAAGCAAGCATGGTAAACAGCATCTGTATGGGGGCGGACAACTAAGCGGGAGAGATTCTTGATGTTTTTTTTGTTTCTAAATGCAAGGAAAAAATGAACAGAAACCCAATAAATGAGAGTAAAAGCAATTTATTTTCTTTCAGTAACAAACTGTCATTTAACATACTTATGTTCCCCAAAATACAAAATTCTTCAAATTAAATTACCAACATGTAAATGACAGCATAGATCACCTAAAGAAAGCATGCTATAAAAAGATTGGCATTTTAAGAGAAATGCTACCCTATCTTAAGCAACCTGTCATTTGTTACAAATGTCACTGAGTTGGAAGAAATTTAGTTAATCAAATACACAACGCTTTCTATTTTCCTTTGACACATTAATAATATGTGCAAAGAAAACATTATATAAGGATACACTCCAGAAAAAAAATCTCCATATTTTTTAAAAGGAAAGAAGACATAACAAAATGAAGCTCGTTTCCTAACTGAAGTATGACACTATACTCATCATTATGATAATGTAGTTTAAAACTGTTCTTCTCTAACTACAATTATTCAGATACACAGAATAAAGAAAAAGCAATGTCATTTTCCTTGTATCTTAATCTACTGAATACTATTCCACTAGTATAAATATTATATTATTTCTGATGGGCCAAAGGGTAAAGAAATGTGCTGTACACTTAAATGGGGCAAGAATTAGAACAGTGTCAGAATTTCACAGTGTTGGTCACTTAGGGTATAAGTAAATACGTTAAATGGTATCATGCTTAATTGAAGAGTCAAAGTTAGGAGTCAGATAAACCTAAAGGGCAACCCCACTTCCATTACTTATTAGGTGTATAACCTTAAGCAAATTACTTAACCTATTAAGTTTCATTTCCTCGTATGTAAAATGCAAGTAATGATACCACCTCTAAATATAGTGCTTGGCACATAAAGATGCCAATGCTGTTATTTGTTTAAAAAGTTAACCACACACAAGACAGACCAAATGAAAAAAAGGAACTCGAAGGTAAAACAGACCTAGATCTTGCTTTGATAGCATATAAACCTTACTAGAAGTGATGAAACAAACAACTATAACATAGGAACTATAATGATGAGAACCTGGAAGTAAAACAGGTAAGTTACCAGCAAAGTTGAGAGCGTTAGATTAAGAAAATACTCTTTCTTTCCCCTTGATCTATCTATTCAACTCCCCAAACAAAGCTTAGAAAGTGATCTGTTGCAATGATGGGCATATTAGTACACGGCTAAAAGTATTCGACAAATAAATGAATGCATGAAAAAATAATTTGAAAGCTGAAACTCAGTTAAATTAAGCTTTACCAACGTAAACCTTTCTACATTAAAAAATAGAGGACTTACAGTCCTGAGAAACAAAGCATTCTTTGAAAATGACTTTGTCAAACTCAGTTAAAAATACAGCTATGAATGACTAACCATTCTATGAAAGTACATCACAGGTTGAAATGTAGTTGATGAAATGGAAAAAAAAGAAATAATGTACGAAAATGTAAAAACAACAAACAACAATTCATAAGAGAACTAAACCTATGTCCATCTGATTACAAAACCAAGCCTTAAAATTCTATTTCAGCCATTAAAACATGAATTCAGTCAATCTCCCACAAATTTCTATTGAATATCAACTATGTGGACCTGACAATATGCTAAATGCTATTCTTAATAACAACTAATATTTACTGAAAACTTCTTATGATCTAAAACAGCATTTTCCACTGTTCTAAGCACTTATTAAGAGTGCTTAGCACATTAGAGAAATTCAAATGTCTGTTGAACTAAACTGAATTAGGGGAATCACCCGTGGCAACCTGACTCATTTGGAAAGAGGGTCCAGGGCTATAAAATCATAGACATCAACCTAGAGTTCGATTCAGATATATATATATCTGAAAAGACAACCATTCATATTTATGAATATGAATATTCATAAATATATGTGAAAAGACAACCATATATTTGTGAACCATATATTTCACATATATATGTGAAAAGACAACCATTCATATTTATTATTTCTGCTATAAGAGAAGCATGTCATATAGAAGAAGTATGGAAAGTCAAGCTACACAGACCCAGAGTTTAAATCCCACTCAGCGAGCTGCATGAGCTTAATTAAGTCTCAATCCCTCTGTGCCTCAATTTTCTCATTTGTAAAACAGGGCAAATAATATTTACCTTATAAGGTTATTTTGAAGATAAAATGAGTAACATATGTGAGCATATTCTATATAACGGGCATTAAAAAGATGGTAGCTTAGCTATCCTTTTACTAATTGATAAGATTAATGTAAGAGCAAAACTGAATGGCCTCTTTTAGAAGTTAGAAGAATCATAATTCAGTGGAAGTTTAATAAGGTCTTGTGTAAGAAAAGCACTAATCACTTTACATCCAATATCTCATTTAAATCTTCACAAAAATAGTGCTTACCTCGAAGGACTGTTATCTCTGTTTTAGGTATGAGGAAGGAAAGTAACCTATCTATAACTTGTTCAAAATCACAAAACATTAGGTTTTAGAACTGAGTTTCAAACCTAGGTTTGTCACTTCGAAGCCCACGCTCTTCACTACTTATTGTATTACATACAGTAGGTAAAGCATCTGGTGTTAATATTTAGGATGATTTGTCAAAATGTCACACAGGCAAGCATCTATTTCTATGGATTCTTTGAAACATATATTTCTCCTATGCTTACTTCTCTAGAACTCTGTAATAAGTAAGAATGCTTATTAAAAGTTCCAGCCCTTTCCAAAAACTGTAGTTAAATCTTCCTGGTGCAAACTTATTCACTAGCTGAAAAAATAATGATATCATTAGCACTCTGCTCCCTTGGGTTCTTTCTAACCTACTTACATCCACTCCAGGTAAAGCATTCCGTTATCGACCTCCTGCTTGGCCTTCAGCTTAGCTTGCTGATAAACTTCTGAAGTTTCAGGTTCACAGAGACCCAGTTGTACAATATTAGGAAATGGCTGTCGTCCAAGAAGATGTCCATTTAAAGATAAAAACTCCTGGAAATTCTCACAGACTGCACAATCCTATGAATAAACTAAAATCTCTTAGAAACATAACCAGAGCCAAGATCTGACATTTTTCTGTTTCTGTGATCTTGTCACTTTAAAGGCTTAAATGAGATTCTCTATATGAGCTAAAATTAAATAGCCGACCATTAGGTAACAAAAATATAGTGACCCTCTTCAGACTTTTAAACATGAAGTAAAAATCTCATTATCAAAGTACTACTTTCTTAACAAATTCTTTTTTAAAAAAAAAAGCCACTGAACATTTTAGTTTCTCAACTTTCAAACTTTAATCCTATCCACATTCCCAGTAGGCTAGGAAGCAAAATGATTAGAATAATCAAAGATCAAAATAAGAGAATTATCTCTCTTTGCCCCTTCTATTCTGCTTGTTTGCACTATTAAACCTAGAACTTAATGTCAAAAAGCATATCCTTTAAGGACTTTTTTCCCACATTAATATATACCTTTTCATCCAGTATATGCCTGTATTCCACAAATTCATGAATCAGATGAGCAGGACCTGCAAATTCCGTTTTTGCTTTAATCCAATCCAGGGCAAACATTAAAGCACAAAGTTCCTTTAAAAATAAATAAATAAGATCAGGAGTCCTGTCAAAGAGATCAAAGAATTTTAAGTCTACCACCATTATTCTAACACTACTGAGAGCAACTTAGTGGGTATCTCAAATTTAAGGACAAAAAAGAAGCTACTGAAAATGAACATATTGTGGACCTTACATCTTAACTCAAAATAAATTTTAGTTGGATTAAAAACTTAAATATAAAATAGAAAACTTCAAAAAAATACTAGAAGGTACAGGGAAATATTTTTGTAACCCTGGGGTGAAGGAAATTTTTGTAAACATGACACCAAAGCCAAACACCAAAAAGAAAAATAATGATGCATTTAACTACATAAAAACTCAAATCTTCACTATAGTAGAAAACAATCTAAATAAAATTTAAGACAAAAAATAAACCAGAAAAAAATATTTATAACACATATGCTAGATGAGGGCTTAATATTCTTTTTTATAGAAAATTCTAAAAAAAAAAAAGAAAAAGATAACCCCCAAAATAAAAATGGAAAAGGCAATAGATGAGAACCAATTCACAAAATAAAAAGTACCAATGGCCAAAAACCTCACCAGTAATCAGAGTAAAACAACAAAGATTTACTATTTTTAATATCAGATTTCTAAAGACTAAAAGGAGTGATAAGACTATTGACTGGAATCAGAGGAAAGGAACACTCATACACAGTGGTAGTGATGTAAATCAGAGCAACCCTTCTAGAGGGCAGTTTGGCAATCTATTAAAATTCAAACTATATATACTATTTGATCCAGAAATTACACTTATAAATATGTGTTCTAAGAAAATAATCAGAATGAGCTTTCGCATTCTGTCCATAAGCAATCATAACATAGCTATACAATGAAATGGTATGTAGCTTTAATAATCACATCTTTCTTTATAAAGTGACATAAAAATATGGCTATGAAATACAATTAAATGGAAAAAAACAAGATATAAAACTCTTATTTCTATTATGGTCTGTTTGGTTTTAAAGGACGAGTGTATATATCTGAGCAACAAAATGATCTACAAAAGTATCCACAAAAGCATCAGCAATGTTGTGATCTTCCTTTTCTTCTAGTTTTTCTAATTTTTTCCAATGAAATATACCATCATCTTCAATCATCAGCAAAAAATAAAACATCATTAAACAAATGAGAAGAAACTGAATCCTTCCACACTATCATACACATCAAAGGTTTTTTAAAACAATGCATTGACCCAGTAATTTCACTTAAACATAAACTATAGTAGGGAAAAAAATCAGGCTACACCACCATTTTTGTAACCAAGAGAAAATGTACCTAAGCACAGAAAAATTACTTCAAGTACATATAGTTTTCCAAAATATCAACATTTTTAATAGTTAGTTGGTAGTTAAGTCTTTGAATATCATATATGTGCAGATGATTCCCAAATTTTATCTTTAGTCCATCATCTTCCCCAGAAATCTAGATTCATATATCCAATTATGTACTCAATAATTCCAGTTAGATATCCAAATATGTATATCAGATTTAATACTCAAAATGAGTTCCTAACCTTCCCTTCACCACCCTCCCCCCCGAAATATCTGTCCTACCCACAGACATCCCCATCCCCATCAAAGCGACTCTGATCTTTCCATTGCACAAGCATGGAGTCATCTTTGACTCTTTCTCTTCTAATGCACATCAAATCCATCAGCACATGATGATTATACCCCTATAGCATCACTCTCTTTCTCCTTCCATGCTTTTTTCTTCTTCTGAGCACTTACTAACCCTAACATAGTATAAATTTATTTGTCCACTGTCAGTTTCCTGCAGAATGTAAGCTCAGTGACAGCAGGGGCTTTGTGCCTGTGGCATATCCTCATAATGAAGAACAATACCAGTATATAACGAACACTCGATAAATATTTACTGAATGAATGAATGAATGAATGAATGAATATACTTCCCCACCCTCTGTTTCCTCACAAAACTTAAAAATAAATTCATACCACCTATAAAAGAAAGCTTCTGGTAAGAAGAGACTGAATTTTTAGGTGGTTCATTTACTACGGTTACTAAGGTAACTTGTTAAATCGCTGCTGGTAAAAACAGTAACCGAAACAAAAATACTGACAGTCTCTAATTCTACTTTTACTAAGCACAGGACAAAACACAAATGAGATAAAAGAAAGAAAGTAATTTTTAAACGGGTCATCTTACTTTGTGCATATTGGCACTGGCCATGTGATAGGTCAGAAAACTATACCAGTACATGCAGTCTTCCTGGTCTAATGAAAGAGTATGTGGCTGGTAATATCTCTGGAACTGAGTGATTACTTTCTTATGTAGATCCTGAAACCCAAACGAAACAGTTCAGAGGACAGAAACAATTTCATAACTAAACATCACAGTAACTCCAGCTTCCAAAGCTTTTAAAGAATGTACAGAGAATCTCTCCACAATATACTTATTAATTATGAAAGGAAGAATATATTTAAGGAATGAGAAAACCAAATTTACAACAGAAAAAAAGGATACAATAAAATAGTAATAAAATGATATCTCATTAAAAATGTGCACATGAAAACAAAGAAATTACAAAAGGAAAAAAACAGTGATTTTACAGTGGAGAAACTAGTAGATAACACTTTAACCAAGTGATCAGTGTTAACATCGCTGATAGTAAGAGATAACAACACATATATCTCATGATGCTCCAAGGACACAATATTACTTCTGTGGTATGCCTGCCAAAAAAATATATCCCTAATCTAGTCAGGAGAAAACATCAGATAAACCCAAACTAAGGGACAATGTACAAAATCACTAGCTAGTATTCCTTAAAACTGACTATGAAAGATAAAGAAAGCTAAGGAATTTTCATAGATTTGAGAAAACCAAGGAAACATGACAATTATAATGCAATATGAGAACGTGAATTGGACCTGGACCACAAGAAGGACATTAGTGGGAAAGCTGGTGAAATTCAAGGAAAGTCTGTGGAGTAGTAAATAGTATTGTATCAATGTTAATTTTCTGGCTTTGATAATGTATTATAGTTATATAAGAATTTACCACTGGGGGAAGCTGGGGGGGAGGGTATATGCATAGAAACAGTACTATTTTGCAACTCTTCTGTAAGTCTAAAATTATTGCAAAATAAAAAGTTTAAAAACAAACAAAAAGAATGTACAGAGGTGCAAATACCTGAAGCTGGTCACGATTCTTCTCTGTAAGGAAATCTACTTGAAGATCATGTAAATAATAACGAAATGAGTTTCCATTCCGATCACAGAATAATAGAGATTTATTAACAAACTCCTGCAGTATGTCTTCAACTTCTTCAGTTTCCATGTCCCAGAGAATACATAGCACCTAGGAATTATTTTAAGCATTTAATGTGCCACAAAAGTACAATGATCAGGATTGTAGATAAGGTGTTAACACACAAAAAAATCATATCTTAAAGTCCTGAATAAGAATCTCTCCATTTCATATTAAGAAGCTCAACCATTAAGATAGAAAAGAGAAAGAAGTCAGATGCTTCTCCAGTTCACTAGAACCACTGAGAAATAGGTAACTTGTCCAAGCTCAACACAAAAGTTTTGATGGAGACTGAGAGAGGGGCTTCTGAACCTTCCAATCTACCACCTCAGTCACAGGGTCTTATCTGTCCAATATCCTATGTAACAACAATATTCTCAGTACAGTATTCTCAGAGGTCACATGCTGTAAATAACCAGTGGTAAAGATTGATGGTCCTTCTATTACCTTTGTTGGTACCTTGACATCCTTCTGAAAAATAGAAAGATCTGTGTAATAATCTTTGATGTCTTCTCTGAGCATTTCAACACTTATAGACATGGCTTCATCCAGAGCCTCATAAGCATAAGATGAAGATTTCCTTATCCTCTTAAATTGCTTATTCTGAAGTTGCCTGAGGTAGTACTCCCAGCGGCTGGGAAAATCACGTAAAAGTGCACCAATTAAAGACACTACAAGAGGAGAACCTAAAGAAGAAACAAAGTCACTGCATAAATACTGTCTCATTTCAGAAATACCACTAAGAATCAATTTATTCTTAAGAAATAATTTCTGTTGCATGTTATCCAAAGGCTTAAAATATTTATACCTCTTAGCTTCTTTCTTAGCAACTTTAGGTATTCATTCTAAAGAAGTCATCAGAAATAAGAAATATTTCATTTCAGAATATTCATCACAGCATTATTTAAAACAGTGAAAAATCTTAGACAATAACAGAAATGACTAAAGTAAATTATGTCACAATATTATGCCTCTGGTAAATTTTTTCAAAAGATATTTAATGACATGGGAAAAGGTTCTAGATTTGTTATATTAAAAGGACAAGGTTCAAAATTATATACACCACATTATAATCTCAATATTTTTTTCAAAGTTTTATATGTACTAAAAGACTGGAATATTCTCATGATACTAATATTATCAGATTATGGATCATTTCTATTTTTTCTTTACAGTTTCATACATTTTTAAGTGCTTTAAAGTAGACATTTATCAGCTTTATAATCAATACAAATCGAATATTTTTTCTAAGTTTAAGATTTTTTTAAAAAGTCAATTAACTCAAATCCAAGTATCTATTCGATGGCAGAAAAAAAAAGAAGGTATTTCCAAGCATTAACAATGATGGAAATAATATTAAGTACTGATGGATTTAACTATATCAAATGTTTAATTTCTATATGTCAATAAATACTACAAATGAAATCAAAAGACAGACAAAAAACTAGAGAAAAATATTTGCAAAAACATGACAAAGGGCGGGCTAATAGCTTCAATAGTTTGAGTACCTCAAAGTCAATTAAAAATACTTACATCACAAAAAAAAAAAAGTGAGTCAAGGATAATTGCTTAAGATGCAAATATTCAATAAATAAGTAAAAAGTTTAACTTCACTAATAAATAATGGAAATTGAGAAGACAACACCAGTTTTCACTATCAAAATAGAACGCTATTTTTATAAAATCTCGACAAAAATTTTTCATATCATTCTTCCTGCTAACATATTGTGGGTATTCATTAAATATTATCTTAATGAATGACTGACTACTAAAATATCATTATACATTTAAGGTATCAGAGAAGAACCAAAAATACTAAATATTCTAATAAGTTTTTGGATGTTCATGTGCTAAACTGTCATGTTCATTAGCTTAACTTACAAAAGGGTAAATTAATATCTCTATAACCCTTTCATACACAAAATAAATAATTACCTTGACATTGTTTTATAATATTATGAGCTTGTTCCGGCAAATCTGCTTTCTTCATATTAACAAAAAGAGATAAAATTTCAAGTCCTTTTTCTTTTCCTAAGTCACTCTCCACGGGGACTACATACTTAGGACCTGAAAAAATCATAAAATACAATAAGTAATTTGGTATGTCACATATTTCAATGTAATTGAATTAAAACAGAAAGGTACAAAAAAGCAAATTAATTATCCTTACCCATTACCGAATCTGTGACACTTTTGTCTCTGGTTGTAAGAAGAATCTGACATTGATTGTCAAAAGCTTTTAACACCCAAGGATCCCAAATATCATCCAAGATCAACAGAGACCTAAATAAAAGAACTGTATTGAGTCACCAATGACATTTATTGTAAGCTTCTTTTAAAAAAGGAGAATACCACCAGTATTTTAAAAATTTACAAAATAAAAAAAGAAAGAATAGATGTCTCATGGTTCTTTCTCTCTTCTTTGTGATATACCTATCACAATATACTGATCTAAATAAGGAAAAAGAATTAGAGCCTTCTCTCTCTTCCCACGCCAAATCAATGTATATTAAAGTTAAGGGAAAAATTAACAGAGGGCTGTGTATACCATGTAACTATTAGAAATCAACTATCTGGTACCTAAAAAGAACTATCCATGTAATGGGATTTTTCCAATTCAGTCTTTAAGCACCAAAACTGAATGAGAATTGGGCTCAGGTTAAAATTAGAACAAATCTTATAACAATGATGATATTTGACCATTTTTTTACCTACAAAACTAGCACTTTCATATGTTCCAACCGAATATAAAGCACTAGCAAGAATATTACTTTTCGTTTGGTATACTACTGGAGTGTTTTCCATCCAAGAAATCAGTTTGTTTATTCATAAGGAAAAAGAACTTCTGTGCCAATTCCTGAATGGTCTCTCCAAAAATGTTTTTCAACTTACCAGAACAAGTGGAGAAAAAAATACAACTAAAACCTGATAGCATAATTATACTCTAGAGTTTTTATCCAAATGGCACATTACTTCTGCACAATATAACAACAACAACAAAAAAAACCCTATAGGTACATATAGGTTAGAAAAATTGGAAAAGCATAAAACAAAATGATACTGAGAAAAAAACAAATGACTCATTATAAGCCATGATCTGACAGATCTGAGTAGTTACAATATTTTCCTAAATAGAATCATTTTTATTTTTGCAAAGAAATGAAGTAAGAGAGAAGTTACTGAGCAAGAAAAGAGTTAATGATTAGTAGTCTCAATTTACTTCCTCTAGAAAAATAGATACCAGTGACCATCATGGAGAAAAAGGATAATGGAGGGATCTGGAGGAGAAAGAAGCCAGAGAGAAGGGATCTTGCCCTCTGTAGTGAATGTCCATCATAATCATCTAGGAGGCTTTTTCCAAAAAAGACTCTTCTCACCCAATATTGTGATATTAATTCCCTTACTAATTTGAGAATCATTGCCATCCTCTGCCATCGTCACATATGACAGTATACTACATCATCAGGGGCACTAGGGCATTTAAAAACTTCAATGCCATTACTCAATTCTTGCCTACTTTACTGCTATGTTCCCAAGGAATGCTTTATCATCCCTGTACTTGCAGCACTGACCCAGGCACAACACTCGCCAGTTAAATGAGCGAATGAAAAGAATGGCCACTAGATCATGGAAATCCAACTGTTGATTGAATCCTAAGTTATACTCTTAACAAAAGCAGCAATTAAACTGCTGTCTCCCTTCTAGCTAATGAAAATAGTGAAACAGCTGAAAACAGTGCCTAGCACATAATTATAACTGTATTTATTTATTGAATGAATAAAATAAACAAATACAACAAACTCCTAAAGTACATGGAAGCATAAAAGTTACATGTATACCTAAAAACTAAGACAACACAATAAAAGGTTTCCATTAAATAATCCTTTCTGACTCGTTGCCCTACATTTATTCTGTCTCTTGTTCTACATTAATCCATTAGAAATAATGGATTCGTGGTAAAAAAAAAAAAACTTGCATTTTCTAGCCAAGACCACTCACCAACTCACCTGCTTAAGAACTACTTCCTGAGAGCCTACAATGGTATATAAGAGACGATGTGGTAGGTAGGATGCAAAGAAAAGTAGCAAGTTTAGGCCAGTGGCAGCCAATTTTTTTTTTAATACAAGAGAGAGAACAGCAGCAAAGCAATGGTTTCTTCTTAGACACTACCAAACAGCAAGAAAAGGGTATAATGTTCTCAAGATGTCAGTAGTTAAGTCTCAATGAGAATTCATATACCAATATGACCATCTGTACCTTGGGTGTTTGCGGAGCATCAAGATGCGAAGACGGTCTTTAGCCTCTTCGATATTAAGTGGAAGCCTCTTGGAGAAGCTCTCATCCTGATCCAATCGTGTACAAAGATTCTGCAGTTTCATCAGAAGCCCAGATTTGTCTTGTTTCCCAACTGAAACCCAATGCACACCCCCTGGGAAACAACCTGGTGAGGAAAAGAATAATAAACTTAAGGCCTCTGAACAGGAGTCCTTCTTTGAAAGATTTTTACAGATAAGCAGATCTGTTCCAATCTTTGATCTCATCACATCTTCGACTTTTCTTGATTCAAGATACAATTCTTACTTGTAGGGTATTATCGATCTTTATAACCTGATTCTAAGAAAAGTTAAAGATACAAATAAATTGGAGTTTGGATTAATCTGCTTTTTATCAATACCATCTTACCAAACAAAATTTCACAATCTTTGTCCTGTGTCATCAATCACCACTGTACAGTACAGTTTCTCAACCTAAGCACTCTGCACGGCTGGAGCCAGATAATTTATTGCAGTGGAAGGCTGTCCTGTTCACTGTAGGATGTTTAACAGCCTCCCTGGCTTCTATCTACTAGATGCTGGTAGCCGTCCCCCTCCCTAGTTATGACAACCAACAACGTCTCCATACATTATTAAATGTCCACTAGGGGGCAAAATCACCTGTGACAGAACCACTGAGTCTAAGGACCCGTAACTCACTCATGGTTCTCATACAGAGAAAAGTTAGGTTCAAGCCTCGCTCTACTGCTTACTAACTAAACAATATTCAGTAAATCGCTTAACCTCAGTCTCCTTCACTATACTGGGATAAGACTGTTTATCCCACCTATTTCACACTTACTCTGAGAAATTAATAATAAAAAATATGGGAATTTGCTATGTTAACTATAAAGTTATAACAGACTTATCGGTGAATATGGCTCTGAGAGCCCCTTACAAATATTAAGCTTTGAAGACTATACTTTCAGGGATCATTTCTATAGTTTATTACAAATATTAAGCTTTGAACTAGTAAGCACTATGTAAGAGTAGACATTATCATTATTATCGCTGTCAACTGTTATCATCATCATTATTGTTGACTAAGCCATAGCATATGTTAAAATACATATTTTTACTTATATATTATCAGGAACCAAAAATCTTAAGCCATCATACACTGTACTTGATCAGCTCCACATAGATAGAAATAAAATTTAAGAGGGGTCCTTATGTCTAAAATATGATGAATAGTAACATTAGATCATACCAGTGGCATTAACCATATTTATATTATGTGATCGTAAAAGTGTAAGAAAAAGCAAAAAGTAGATACAAACATAAATGAGTTACATGACATCAAAAGGCAATTTATTTGCTGATATTCACAAATACTTAAGTACAGAAAGAAATCACTATCTTAAAAACTTAATTATCCAAAAGAAATATTTTATATACGCTCAAAGATCTATTTACAACAGACATTTTGAGCACTATTCTAATAGTTCTACACATTAATCTGTATTTAATCCTCACAACAGACTATGAAGCAGACACTATTATCTTCACTTTACAGATGAGGAAACCTAGGTATAGAAAGGCTGAGTAATTTACCTAAGGTTATGCAACTAATAAAGCAGAGATAGGATTCAAATCTCCAGTGTCAATGTTCAACTTCTAAACTATTCACTTCTAAAAGGATATTCACTGCAGCATTGTTTGCAACAAGAAAAAGCTGGAAATCACCTACAATGTCCATCTGAACCTCCTCTTCTCCAGATTTCCAAAACCTGAGGGAGGCCCAACTGAAGAAGGGGAAACCGTATATAAATGAAGTTTGAAGTATTACGTAGGAGTTCTCATTTTAATTATTGAAATAAGACTGTTTTTAAAATGTAAAGTGACCTGGGGATGCTGAGCCTGTACAGAGCCGGGGAAAGAATCAGTCCCAGAAAAGAGTTTTGAACAGGCACTGAGGAAAAAGAATAAAGTTGTTTTCTGAGTACACCTTACAAACCCTAAGCAATGGTTACACACCCACTAAACAAACCTAGTAAAACTACCAAAGTTTATGATCATGAATTTAACTGAAACTCAGTTGGGTGATTTTCTCCAGCAAAGAAGTAAGTAATGGTCTGGATGAAGCAATAGGAAGTAAGAAAGAATACCTACATCCAGCAGATGGAAGGAATCAACTTTCACCCAAGATAAGGAGAGATCCCAAGAGCCAAGAATATGTGCTAAAGAGCAACTGAATGATGAGCAATAAAAATCTAGGCCCAAGCCCAGGAGGGGACTGATGGGATAGTGAGGATATTATAAAATCAACAGATAAATCTTGACAGGTCATAAAACCGTAATAGTGAACTTGAAGAAAAGAAGAGGTGGATGTAGGCAAAGGGTAGAAGAGAACGTTTAACACCAACATTTCAAAAGTGGCATTGTTTCTGGTAATGCCGAAGACGTAGGTCCAGGCCAGGGTTCAGGGAAATATATGGCTGTAGGGGCATGAAGAAAATTGATAAAAAAAAATCAAGGAACTGAGAGGCCAAAGTTTTGGCTGATTCATCCATATAGATATCAAAATCACTAAGAGTGCCAACAGGAGGGCTGCTTAAATTTATAATTAAGAACTCCAATTGCCAATGAATGAGAGGGCAATAACACAATTGGGAAAGATTAGAGAAATAAACCTCAAAGGACAAAGAATTTAGCTGAAGGAATCCTAATGGTCTGGATGAGGCAGCAGACAGCACAGACAACATCCATTCATTTTCTGGTGCCGAAATATGTGGGATATAAAGGGAAAAAAGTTGTCACACCACTGACTGCGGCTATAGAGAAGGTGGTATCCTCAGGGAACTGCCCAGTTTCAGATAAAGAAAGAAAGTAAACATTCTAAGAAGAGGCTGATGATAGAGAGGAGTTTGCTGATAATAACGAAGGTCTACATAGGGTATGGCAGGAAGGCTTGGGAATGAAAGGAGGAGACCTAGATCAGAATTTGGCAATGTAATGAGTACTAACTGCATGAGACTCGACAAGATTACAAATGACCAGGAGACAGAGAACTCTGCAATAACCGAGGTCAAGACAGCTCTACAAAGCATGGTTTGATTATCGGTGCCAGTGTCTAGAAGAAGGCAGACAACAAGTCCTATGCTTTACTCCTGAAAGCTCCCTGAACTTTCCTTAGGCTTCCTTCAGTGTTAAGTTAAAAGTTATAGAACAGTAAATCCTTGATTTGTTTCACTTTTCTGGCTTCACTTAGTGTTGCAGCTGTGTTCTGTGGGTGTCCAAGTTTGTAAATGCACAGGAAAAAGTTTGGAAAAATTTACTCTAAACTGTTATCCATGATTATCTCTGGTGAAGAATTTAGGAGAAAGGAGAAGGGCAAGTAAAAAGAATTTTACTTCTCTCTAAATGAAAATAAAGTTTCAAACTACTTGTTGCTCCTAAGGTTTGTTTAATTTGTGCTATTTTAAATTTTTAAAAATCATCTCAGATTAAAGAAAAGACAAAGAAAGTATCCTGATATAGCCAGCTAGCAAACTCTTCAGATTTATATTTAAGGCACTATTACCTACATCAAAGGTCTTTCTCTCTTAAATTTAAAACTAAAAAATGAGGAAATTATAAACATAAGCAAGAAAAAAATAAAACACTATTAGCTTTAAAAAGAAAGATAAACAGACCAAATGACCAACTAACCTGCAAATCTGCCACCACAATATGACTGTTAAATAACTGAAGCATTAATTCCACAATTCAGAAAGAATCTAAACTATGGGCACAAGAGGGAGCAATTTAGCTTTGAATGAGGTTTGTACCTACAATTCACTCCAAGAAAATGAATCAGAGAAAAACTGTCTTTATTCAGAGAAAATTAACCCCATCCTACCTTCACATGAGGTTTTTCCTGGTAGCAACTAATAATCTAATAGCATCAAGGAAATCTTGGGAAGGACAGAAGCAAACAGGTAGACAGCCTCAGGAGAAAGCTTCTATACTTTAAAAACTCAGAGGGAGAGAGGCTGGAGAATGAGTTCAATCACCAATGTCCAATGATTTAATCAAATGTGCTTATGTAATGAACTCTCCATAAAAACCCAAAAGGTGGGGGTTCAGAGAGCTTCCAGGTTAGTGAACACACGGAGGTGTGGGGAAAGTAGTATAGCAAGATGACATGGAAGCTCTGTGCCCCTTCCCACATACTTTGCCCTTATGCATCTCTTTCATCTGGCTGTTCCTGAGTTACAATCTTTTAATAAACCAGTTACCTAATAAGTAGAATGTTTTCCTGAGTTCTATGAGCTGCTCTAGCAAATTAATCAAACCCAAGGTGAGGGAATCTCTGATTCATACTACAGCCATTTAGACAGAAGCACAGGCAACAATCTGGAGTTGCGATTGGCATTTGAAGAGGGGAAGAGGACTATCGTGTGGCGTTGAACCCTTATCCTGTGGGATCTGACACTATCTCCAGACAGAGTGTCAGATCTGAGTTATAATTGAGTTTAAATCAATTATACGATTTAAACTGGTTAAAGAACTGCTGGGTGTGTGGAAAACTCACATGTGTGGTGTCAGAAATGAAGTAGTGTTGTAGGTGCATAGTGGAGGCATATAGAAGTGTGTTTTTCCTTAGAGGAAGGGAAGGAAAATAAGAATGGGAAAATTTTTTTTTAAATAAACACAGCAAGAAGCTCTTATACAGACCTAATATGATAATGGACTGACTCAATCTCCTGTTCTTGAGATCTTACAAAAGTACACGAGGAATTTGAATTAATATGCAACAGACAATTCCTACTATCTCTGACATTTTCTCAAAATAAAATGGTTAAAATCTATTCTGAGACCACAATTTACACAATGATTCCTGAATAATTAATTCTATATGTTGTTGGTCAATTGTAACCCCTAAAATGGAAAAGTCACATCAATAATCGGAAATAATTTAAATTGAGTTGAAGAACACAATTTAACTCTACAAATTAGAATATTATAAATATATATTTTAATAGCAAGTCATAATATTGGAAAAAGAAAAAACATTTCTTCGCACTAAAAGAACTTAAATCAATTTTATCCTGAATATCCTAGGTGATCAACTTTGCAGTAAAGTTAAAAATAAATAAATAAATAAATAAATAAAATTAAAGCCTTGGCCCCGAGATTCGAGTTAAGCTGAAACTTCTCTATAATGACAAAGGGGAAAAACCGGGGTTTAGGAATTGGGCATACTTCCAACAAGAGTGTAACCAATACTGCTGACAAAGGCTGCGAAGTAAAAATAAAGCCAAGTGTATACAACAGATGTGCCCTCCGTCTTTCTAAACCTCTTAGAAGTTTACTGTTTTTCCTCTCATTTTGTCATATCATCATAAACCATCTTAACCGCCGATTATGCACTCTAAACAAAAAATTACTAACAACTAGAAATCAGGAACTGTCTTTAAGTTCCCCTAGACTCACTAATGAAAGGAGGCAACCACAGATTGAGAAAGCTGCATAACTATTCCTAATGAACGCCCTGAGAACCTACCAGACTCATTAAGGTCAGCAGTATACCTGCGAAATGTCCCAAACCCTGCTCTGGACAGTATGCCCTTCCCCACTCCAATAACTACCCGATACCCTTCTTACTTTCCCTACTCTCCCATTCCTACCTACTCTTCCTCCAAACTCCAGCTAAAATATCATCTCATTCAGGAAGCCTGCCCTGTCTATCCTTTTCCCCCAGAGCGATAATGCTTCCTTCCTTTGTTCTAACTATGTACCTTATACTTTTTTCTACTGTTCAATTTATCACATGTATCATAATCTCTTAACATGTCTGTCTCCCCTACTAGAATATGAGTAAATTCCTTAGATGACAGACTGTGCCTTCTTTTTTTGGGTCCCTAGTGCCCAAAACAGTGCCGAGAACCACAGTAGGCTCTCAAACATTTACTGAATACACAAATACATGAAACAAGAAAAGTCAGTCACCAGATATCAAATGAATCTCTAAAGCCCACCTACAAAAATGCTACAGACGACTCTCAATTTTTCTTTTTCTTGGCGCTTACCATAAGATAGACAAATTACTGAAGATTTTTATTTTTAAAAAATAAGCAACTGATGGAATTAACTATAGAAATGGAACTAACAGTCTAATGCAGGATGCCAAATATATGGGAGAATCACCCACTGGGAGAGTCATCAATGGAACTGACTTCCAAGAATCTCCGTCGCTACAGCACTCTATGCCAAAACAGACACTCGACTGACAGGAAGGTGTAAGTCTACTGCCTGAAAGGCAAGGATATAAACTGGGCAATCTTTCAAGATCCGTTTTCAAATCTCAATAGTTAAGATACAAGGGAACTAGCTTTATTCCAGTGATAATAAGTACCATCTGATAATAAATGAATTTATTGGCCTGGCTAGCCAAGCCTCATTGTGATAGGCTAGATAGAAAACAAATTCCAAATTTAATCGTGCCTGTAGTAGGCAGAATAATAGCCCCTCAAAGATGTCCACATCCTAATGTTACCTTACATGGCAAAAGGAATTTTGCAGGCACAATTAAATTAAGGATTTTGAGATGAGATTATTTTGGATTATCTGGTGGGCCCAATGTAAACACAAAGGCCCTTATAAGAGGAAGGCAAGATGGTTTGAGTCAGAGGATATGTGATGACAAAAGCAAAGCTCAAAGAGAAAGATTTGAAGGTGCTCTGCATTGCCAGCTTTGAAAATGAAAGAAGGGACCATGAGCTAAAGAATGCGGGGCAGCTCTAGAAGCTGTAAAATGAGAAAAAAAGAAAAAAGAGAAAAAAGGATTCTCTCTACAGTCTCCAGAAGAAACTCAGTCCTGTGACATCTTGATTTTAGCTCAGGAAGATCTATTTTGGACTTCTGACTTCTAGAACCAGAAGATAATAAATTTGTTATCTTAAGCCACCAAATTTTTGGTAATTTGTTACATACAACAACAGGAAATTAATACAATGCCTCAAGAATATCTCCTTAGCCAGCAACACATGGTATTCAAAACTTACCTTCTAAGAGGTCATGATCTCGTACAGCTTCTGCAGCTAATACAGACTTCCCACAACCTGCCATTCCATACACAGTGACCCATCCTGGTTCACTATTCAGTTTGAAGAGCTTCTGCTGAATTGCGCTCACCAGCTTCTTCCTCGTAACGAAAACGACTGGCCTCTGTGGTACTCCTCCTTCACACAGGACTGTCCTTACTGAAATTCAAAACAAGCATGAATGAAGAATTTTGATATGCTTACTCACGTAATACTATAAAAACCAAAGAAAATAAGACTGAAGCCTTACCCTCAGAATTTCCAAGAGAAATAAGAAATGTGGCTAGCATATTAACTTCAACTTTGATTTCTCTAAACATGCAGAACAAAAGCAAACATATACCTTTCTAGGTGACCATAGGCAATGGAAATTTCCATCTATATCTTACCCTATTCTTCTCCGACTCTACAATCTCTTTTCTCATATTAAAGACTGGGAAGACCAAGTGTGCAAACGTTAAGAACATAGTTTTCTAAAAATTCTTATTCTTTCCTATGCATGAACTCGAGAAACATAGAACTGGAGAACTTAAATAAAGGCCTATAAGTTGTCTTATTATCTCTAAAATTAGGATACGTGCATTATTACCTCAGCAGTAGATAGCTTCCTTGGCAGGAAGAAAATGTGAGAGTTAATATAGATGCAAATAAAAATATGTAGGTTGGAAAACCTAATTATAATTTTTTCACATGCATTTTTCAGTGAACTGATCAGTCTCTTTGGCAGACTCCACATACAGCAAGACAAAACCGCAGCAATGTAGCTGTTGTGATAGGTATGTGATAGAAGATATTATGGATACAAACCATAGGAAGTTATTCCACCACATGAATCCTTGCCATTGGAAGAAGGGACAACGGGAAGGCCAGCATGGAGAAAGGCAGCAAGATCTTTATACCCTTCATGTAATAGAGCATTGTAGAATGATATGTAGGTATAATTATCTTTTTTAAGTATCATTTTAATCAGCATAGCTGCTCGCTGCTGTTGAGTGGGCTAAAAAAAAGAAATAGTTTAGTATACTACAAAGAATATGTTTGCAACAAATTAGTGAAGACTAGTGCAAGTTTTGAAATAAATTGTAAAAATGTTTAAGACAGCACAGACTGCCTCAGAGGGCTTTACCTCATTTTTTACTTTTTCCTCTTCCGATACTGTTAAAACTCCAGCACTAATCATATGATCCATTATGTAGGATGTTTTTATGTCCTTTTCCAGGGCTTCTCTGTATTGAAGCAAACAATTCCGAGCTTTTGCATCCATCTTCCCTCAATTTTTCTCTCTCTGAGCTCTCAACCATGAGCTACAGGCAAAAAATCAAAATATTTGTCAGGCCAATAAAGATATGAAAGATGTGTAACCCCATTGGTAATCAAGAAATGTAAAGAAAATAGATTTATTTTACAATTTTTTTTAATGGGCAAAACCCAATGTTTTCAAAGGTGTGATGAGTTTTCTTATGCATTACTTGAAGTAAGTACAAAATGGATATAACTTTTCTGAAAGGCAGTATAAGATTGAGAAGTGTTTAAAATAAGCATTCTCTTTAACCCAGAATTTACCTCAAGGAGACATTCACATGTGTATTCAAAAATATCCACACACACACACAAAAAAAAAAAGTTAACAGAGAGTGGTTAGGTGAGAAAAATGATGAAAACAATCAAAATGCCCACCACTGAGTATGGATTTAAAAAATCAGAGTATGTATATAAGATGGAATACTATACACTCATTTAAAATAAAACATATCTCCAAGATACTGACAAGATGCTAATGAAACACTGCTGATTGAAAAATCAGAAATATGATCCCACATATAGCATAAAATATGTGTTGACCTCATATAAATACATAAAGAGATGTTTGGAAGTCTGTTCAACAAAATGTCTGGGTTACTTCCAAGTAGCAAGACTTGGGATTTTTTTCCCCAGTTTCTTTTTTTGTACTGTTCTGTATTGTCTTAATTTTTTCAATACACATTATCACTTTTACAATAAAAACTTTTTTAAATATTTTATAAGCACTGATCATACTAAAGTCCTAATGTTTAGAAACTTTTCTTTATCCAATATGACTAAATAGAGCATTTGTTGGTATTGAGTACTAGTTCTTGCTCAAGGTTAATGTCAGCTCTACGTCTTCAAAGGTAGAGCTAGTGGAGTGAGCATTTCTCACATGCTCACTCCACTAGTGTTTCAGCTGAGCTAAGTGTGACAAAGCAACAGGAAATACCCTCTGATGTCATTTCTTGGATTAAGAGAACACCAAAAAGAATATTCTTCATAGCATAACACTCTAAGTTTCTACCAACTTTATTTCAAATATAATGCAAATTTTTCTGTGGGTATAAAACCCAGATAGGAATATCTGTAAGTTTTTTTAAAAATTAACAGAATTCTATCCAATGTATTACAGAGAGTATCTAAATGTGTTTATTAATTAATTCATTCAATAAACATTTGAGCCTTTCCAATGTGCCAAGCACTGAGTCTACAGAGAATATTAAATCATACCCCCGAAGGAATTCATAATCTGGTGGGAGAGCAAAACAGATCATGATAATGCGATGTCTTAAGTGCAGAAACAGAGATAAGCACAAGTATTTAGATTGCACAGAAGAGGAGCAATAATCATTAAACTTCAACAGTGACTATTTTTTAAGTGACACCAAATGTGGCACTTGCATACATGGGGAAGTAGAGAATCTGCCTAGTTGTAGAGATTCACAAAATGCCCAGTACTGTCATGAAAATGATAAAAGTTATGATTAGAACTAAAGCTATCATGTTTTTAAATGTTAATGTTTTTATGATCTCAACTTAAACATAAAACATGCCTTAATTGTAGTAATAAAACTGTATAAGATGCAACAAAAATGAATTTTTTAGGCTATGTCCAATAGCCCAATAGACACTCTGACAATCTGAAGCTAACTTCCAACTTTACCTAGTCCTCTTAAAATGCGTTAGATTTAAACTGCACAAATTGAAATATTCTGAACAGAAATTCTCGGTGTTCTACCCTCTGTAACATCAAAATGAAAAGTAACTTCGTAGATGTGAAATAGAGCAATTTCACCCATAAAAACCGTTAATAGTTAACTACTTCCTCTTTAGAGAATTTCTCTTCCTGGTATATAGGAGGTAGGATTATTCCTTGTCCCAGAATTCTGAATCCCCGAAATCGATACTGAATCTCCAAGGAACCCAGTTCAAGGAGAAAAGCGAGGCGCAAACTTACCCAAACCTCCTTCGCACAAAAATTTTACTGGGAAGAGTAGCCCTGCGGGGATAGACTTGGAAATCAAACGTGGGGAGAAGGGGCAACTGGGCTTCCGAAACTCGCGGCGCAGTCCAGGTACAAGTCCGGGTCTCCCAGGTGCCTCACCTGTGCTTCCGCAGCCCTGGGCGCCTGAAGACCCCCGAGGACCTCCGACCAGCGCAAAGGTGGGCGTCACCTCCGCGCAGGGACAACACAGCGCCGGATCCCTGAGATGAGGCCTGGCCTGAGGTCTGCCCTCTCGGTGGACCCCACCCCAGACACAAAGGGAGGGCGGCCCCACAAGCTGTCGCTCCTTCTTCCAGGCGGCAGCTGCACCCCGGGTGCCCGGCGCCAGTCCGGACGCCGCGGTGGCTACTTCGAGTCCTCGCAGGGAGCTGACGGCCCAGCACCCTGACCGTGGGCTCTCTCACCCCTTTTGCCCAGGAATAAAGCATCCGCGTGCAACCGATTCCTCCTCTTTTGCGTAGGACCGCGGAGAAGTCAAAATCCACGGAGCCCGCCCAGCCCGGACAGCGCGTGCCCGCGCATGCAAATAAACACGCTTGGAGCCCCGCCTGGGGCGGCCGCCGCCGCGCGCGCTCCCGCTGCGGCTCGTGCCCGCGCGCGCACGAGGGAGCTCTCTGCCCCAGCCCACAGCGGGGACGTGGCTAAGCCACAGGGGCGCGCCGCGTTCGGACGAGGGGAGGGCAGAGGCGGCGGCGCGCTCGACGGGCGCACGCTGCCCCGCCCCGCCCCGCCCCGCCCCCTCGTGTCCCGGCGGCTGGCAAGCGTGCGGGAGCTCGGATATCCTTGTGTTTGGCCTGTTAACCGAGAGGAGGGAGAAGATAGGGTTCCCATGTATCTCAGCTGGAGGAACTCGGAGAGGGAGGGCGCCGTGAAGCAGCAAGGATGGCGGGCAGAAGGAGGGGGCTGGTTTCTGGGCGGCGCTAAATCTGGGTGGGGGCGCGGTCACCGCCGAGGCGGCCACGTCCCGCTCCCCCAGGTTGTAGAGGACCCCGGGTCGTGTCGTCTTCAGGACCTCCAGACATGTCTGAGCTGAAGAGCCGGAAGAAGTCGGGGCCCAAGGGACCCCCTGCGGATCCCGGGAAGAGGAGCGAGGGCGGGAAGAGCCCCGAGGCCCGGGGCGGTGGAAGCGGGGGCTGTATGGATCCCCGGACTGGCGTGAGCCTGCTGTCGCTGGGGACGTGCCTGGGGCTGGCCTGGTAAGTGGGCGCGAGGCCGCCTGGGCCCCGACCCCTGCCTTCCGTGGTCCCCCGCTCATCTCGGGGTCCCGCCCCGACCCCAGCCTTCCGTGGACCCCTGCTCTTTTCGGGTTCCCCCCCGGACCTGCCGTGGACCCCCGCTCTTCTTGGGGTCCCGCTGCGACCCCGCACGTCCCGGCATGCGCTAACCTTCAACCCTCAGACTTGCTGCTTCTGTACCTGTGCCTCAACCCTCAAGAAGGGACAGCCCAATTTCTTATTTTCTTTCGTTTCTTTTAACTCATTTTTCCTTTGTACTAGTAACGGCCGGGATCGCTCAACTGGAGTTGAGGTTAAGGTTTGGGAACGAGTCAGCCATTTCTTAAGAGATTTGGCCAAACTTTATTAAGCGCCTACTACACGTCGGAAGCTTTGTGGTTTTTATAACCCATTACTTAACAGTCCATTGTTCATTTGTCCTGGACAAATTTGCCTCACCCCATGAATGCCTCATGGCAACGTTTGCAACCTTAAAAGAATTCATTTTGATCTCAAAGCAACAGACGTTAGTGATTATATCAGTTTGCAGTGCTCATAGTTTGATCGATGCGCATGCGTTATTTAAAGCTGTTTCCTAAGTTACCGATTGAATTTTAGTACTGGAAAGCTACGAAAGTATAGCACGCTGTTCACCTAAAACTAAACAATTTTTAAACCAAGCAAATAGCAGTATATTGGTGTCATAGGAAAAAATATTAGAAATGACTATAAAACAAACTTATTAATTTTATTTTCCCCAATTATTTTCTTTAGGACGAACCTATTTCAGTTTGATAACAAGGGCAACGATTTAAATTAGTAACTTTACCTCCATTTTTCACTCACTGATTTTTAAAATACTTAGGGGACAGTTATCCTCTAAAGTAATCGAATTCTGGAAGGAACCCTGGATGTCCTCTAATCTAGAACATTTTTGATGCTAGTAAATTTCGAATTATACTTGAGGTAGCTCATCTTGAGTTGAATTTAATAAAAGATTTACAATAATGTGTAATGTTGATTATTAAATGTTCTCTTAAAAAATAGTTAATTTACTAATATTTTTAATAAAATATTTTGATCTTAATAAATATACTGAACTACCTTTTTAAAATCCTCTTATGTCTTAAAATGCATTACCTTTAGGTAAATTTTAAAATCCTTTTTGTATTGGGGAAGTTATTCAGTAATAGAATTTATTATGCTCAAAGATATATGTCGTTTCTCCTTGGAACCTAATACAACTGATTTTAGTTACTTGATTGATTAATTACAAAGATTCATATTCATGTGAAATGAGTTCTATCACAAAATGTTCAGCTTTTCAGTAATTTAGTTACTGTCTTGGGAAAAAACAATGATAGGAATCTGTCAACATAAGAAACATCCAAACCTGTAGAGGATTTTTATTAAGAGTTTATTTGAGCCAAAACTGATGGCAATTGCAGTTACGTTTATGCCTTTGAAATTAAAGAGGGAAGATAAGGAAGATTTCATGCAGGTGGGAGAAAACAAGGTGGGGATTTGATTATAGGATAGTTAATGCGATTATGTGCTCTTTTGAAGATTGTTATGGTTTATTTCAAGGTGTGTTAACCTAGATGTACAAAAACAATGGGCAGAGCTTGCTTAAAGCAAAGAAGCCTTTTACTAAAAAAATTATGTGCTTGGTGTGTGACTTTCCCATCTTGACCTATCCATTTACGAATTTATGATCAAGTCGCCCTGCAAGGTTACTTTCCATAGAACCCCTTTTTTGTCCACAAATCTATAAAGGAAAAAAACTGATGAAAAGCAGATGCTTCAGCTCAGGAACTTACAGTAAAGACACAAAAAAGTTATATTCGGTAGGAAGGTTTTATTTGAACTGTCTTTAAAAAATAATAAAATAATAGTCAAAGATTATTTCTAAAACTAGGCAGATTTTATTATTATTATTAAAATAATTTTCTGTTAATTGCTCTTCTGAAATCTTTTGCCCCAAGAGTTGAAGTATAAATACTTCAGTCACTGTTTATAGCAAAATTTATTCATGGTGAATTTGAGAGTAAAAAATTATTCTGGTAAGACATTTGCAAGCATTTTCTAAATAAACATTTGGCATCTCAAAATACTTAAAAGCACACTAGAATTATAACAAAGCCATCAAGATTTTTACTTCGAGAACACATACTCCAGCATCTAAAGGTCATCCATCAAATCTTTATTGATCTCTTACTGTACTGACAGTGTCCTGGTTGTTAAAATACAACATTGAATATAAGTGCCTATCTGTGTACTTTTAAACACAACTTACCTATCATCTCAAAATTAGATTAAATGAGGGTGGGGTGGGGATTTGAACCCTTCCTCTGCCCAAGAAGGATTTCAAGGCATCACTGTTTCAGTGTCTTCAGGCCTTTAGACTTTGGATCCTTGTTTAGCAAGTGAACAGAAATAATGTATAACAGATAAAGTCCTGATATGCCATCCTATGTCATCCTAATGATCATACATTGGAGATAACAGTTGCCCATACCTCAGTTTGCATACCTCATTTATAAACTCTTAAGGAAATTTTTTAGAAAGTTGTGAAGTTACTATTAATAATAAAACACTAATAATACTTCTCAATCTTATTTAATATCAACTAGAACTTCCATTGTACAAATTTTAAATTTCTTCTGGAAATTTCAACAGATTTTTTAATTGCCTTTATAAAAGTTTTTCATTGCATTTGTGATAAGTATGTAAAAAATCAAAAACTCTTTAAACAATCAACTCTTTTCTCTATAAATCATTTATACAGCAGAATCTTGGCTAACCTTGTTTTATAGCTTTTTATTGTTGTTTGTAGAGTTTTATGTAAAAGACAGGGTTATCCTTCAGATGTTCTGCTTTTTGAAAATGGGATACGGTTGGTATTTTCCTGAACATTCAGTATTATGCTGAAAATGAAGCTATAGTATGAAACAAAGCTAACTGGGTACTGACCCCAGTAGTGGCCATGGAACTCCCTTTTTTGCTGAAGGTCCATAGTAACAGCTTCCTTTGGTTATTTGCCTCTTTCTCATTAAGTTGAAACAGCCATAGAAACTCCTATATAAGTCCTCAATCAGCTGTCCGCCACTATAGAAGATTCCTAAAGGAGCTATGCAGAGGCAACACTGAGGAAGTGCACACTTTACTACTACAGGGCCCTGAATCTGTATGAGGTCTCTGAAGACTGCCGTGGATTATGAGGGAGTCAGATTTCTTTTACAAATCCAACTAAGGTAGCAAATTAACCTGGAACCCTTTCTCCTATGTGCAGACATTTAAGGCCTTTAACCCAAAACAGGATAAGAGAATGCTTTTCATCCATCCATTCCATCCTTCATTAGCTATAAACCTAACCCTGGTTTTGAAGGGGCCCAGGCCTATGTCTTCTATCAAATACAAGTCGAAGGGAGCTCTGATCCTTTAACTGCTATAGGCTTGTCAGGGGGATAGAAATGTAGTGCCACAAAACAGTTCAAAAGAGCATAGTTGATGTGTTCTTGCTATAGGCACTATCTAGGAACTTTATAAATAACCTATTTAATATCTACAACAACCCTATATACTAAGTAGTAGTATCCCCACTTTACAGTTGAAGAAACTAGCAAAGATATGTTAAATAAAACGTGTCTACAATGTTCATACAGCTAGTAAAAGGCGCGGCCAAAGTTGCCTAGCTCCACCCTCAACCAGTATATGTTGTCTCCCTTTGATATTAATCCAAAAAGAGGTAGACAACATTAAAAATATCTAATAAAATGGAAATACCTATGATGTATTATTGTAGTGGATCAACTTCACCAAAAGTCTTCATAATAATTATTTCATTCTGAATTAACTCAATGATCTATAGAATATATCCATGTAACACTGGAGTAATGGATGATAAAACTAGTCCCTGAAATTAGACATTTCTTTAGATTGGTCTCTATCCTTGGTCTCTGTCTGCTAGTCTCAGATAAGCCTATACTGGAAAAGAGCCTCTTAAAAGCCAAGAATGAAACAGCAAATCAAAAGAGAATTAAGTCTACACATCCATCTTTGAAAATTAGGATAATAGCATTTTCTAATAACCAGAAGTTTTGTTTAAAAGTTCATATTAGCACACAGAAGAAAAATCAATCTGTACTAAGTACATAACTTGGACTCAATTCAGTGTTACAGAATAGATATGAGGCATCATTAAAAGAAATTTCATCCAACATTATAAACATTTTTTTAAAAAACAAAAAATCCATTTTAGCTTTGAACAGTTTTATAGCAACAGTTAGCCTAAGGATGACATTGACATTTATGAGTTTGAAACATTACCCTTTGCAATGATGCACAAAGCTGAGAAGTCTTTCACCCCTCTATTGAGTTTTGGGATCTTTAAATGTCTTTCAATGGAAGTCAGTTTCACAAAACGGTCAATTAGTGTTTCTCACTTTGCTGAGCACTCAGATAACCTGGGGAGCTTTTAAATATTTCAATATCCAAGTCACATCTCAAACCAAGTCACTCAGAATTTCTGTGGGTGGGACCCAAGCATCAGACTTCTTTAAAGCTGCAGGGTGACTCCAATATGCAGTGACACTTTGAACCACTGGTCTGTGTACTCTGATTTAGACACTGGCTTCATATTATTCTGCTCCACTGCTTTTTCCTGACTCAATAAATACACAAAGAATCTCAACTGTTGCCTTTTCAGAGCATGAAGAATTGAGTCAAATCAGATTAACCAAAATGGTATCAGATGCAAAGCATTTCTTTTTGCTTGCTCATTTCAAGTTCTATACACACAAAAGTTCATTTATTGTTCTTAAGATTAGAATAAGTTTTTTATGCTTTTATTTTTTACTATTTACCAGATGAAAAGTACACTCCAATTATAGAAGGGCATCTATCTGACTTTTATTTTTTAGTATAACCAATTATACATATTATACACCTTGCACTGCATATACGTTCTATTGTCACGTTGACAATGACTTCTGTTTTCAACAGTTTGACCGGTTATTTTGCAACTTCTATTCCTTCCATTCCATCATTTTGTTTTGTTTTCTGCATTTAAATTTAAAAAACACTTTATTAAAAATTATTGGAGTGACTGATTTAAAAAATCAAATGTTTGAAGTGTACAATTCAACAGTCTGTCATATATACATATATATATTCTATATATATATATATTCTATATATATATATATATATATATTGCATTGTGTGTCCACCACCCAAAGTTAGATTTCCTTCCGTTGCAAAATATTTGACCCTTTTTATCCCTCTCTCCCCCACCTCCCCGCTTCCCTCAAGTAACCACTAATCCACTGTCTGTGTCCATGAGTCTCTGTATAGAGAACTCTTGCTTCTACATTTCAGTGTAAAAACACTTATTTTCTAGATATTGACCAAATATGGCCTTGAGGAAAATAGTAGAGATCACATAATTTTTCTAATTTGTTAGTTCTTCCTCCGAAATATTTCTTTTGCATACATCTATTACAAATATCACACCATCTGACTCACTGAGTTCTGAACTTGTACAGAGGCAATATTTCACTCATCTTTGCATGAGTTAAACCACTACCTACCACGTAACAGGCTCTCTAAATGTTTGTTGAAATAAACTAATAAAAGCTGCCACTACCTATACCAGAATGTCCTTACCAGAAGTGGGTATAAAATACTCCTTTAAAATTAAGACTTAAATAGATTTGAATTAGGAGGTAGTGATTTTTCTTTTCTTTTCCAGGTTTGTATTTCAGCAGTCGGAAAGGTTTGCAAAGGTGGAAAGCCAATACCAGTTACTGAAAATAGAAACCAAGGAATTCCAAGGGCTTCAAAGTAAAATCAGTTTAATTTCAGAAAAGGTAATTATAAATTGGCTTATCTGGGGAGATTTTCCCATTTTTCTTCACCACTATCACTCTTCCCAGTTCATAAAATTCTTTTTTCCTGCCTTTTGACCATTGCTATTTTAACTTTCACTGGTCTTCCTACCCCTTTACATTTTCTCTTCAATCCAATTTAAACTTACATTTTGAAAGGGCAAGGATTCTTTTACATATATATAACAAATGTTATTATTTAAGAAGACCAATATGCTCATATCAATATGACCTCAGTTTTCTATTTAAATATCGAGTGTCTAGAGCACTGAAAATATGATTGATATTTAGATATAAAATTAGAATAGGAAAAGCACTTGTTGGGCAAAGATCCATCAGTGTTTTTTCTTTATTTTCCACTTGGTAAGCATATATACATATGCATGTATCCAATTAAGAATGACTAAAAATACTGACTGTAATCAAATGAAAATTAAAATTCATGTGTTTGTTGTGCTTTTTCAAGCTGTAAATACAGATGCATTATTTCTGTAATTATTAGAAAAGTAAGTCAGATAAAAAATGTATGTCTACCACGCTTCTCAGGACAGGGTCTGCTGTAATCAATAACGCATCATGTGCGCCTTGCCTGGCCACTAGGAACCAAGCTATCACTGGGAAATATGCCTCATTTGTCCATTAATTCACTCATTAAGACTTTACTCGTGCCATAAGGTAGACAAGGCTTGTGCTTGGCCCCAGGGTGAGCAAGGATGTTATAAAAATAAACAAAAATGAAATAGAGGATCTAAGTTCCTGCAGCCTCCGGCACAAGATGAGCGTATATCTCCCCCAGAAGAGAAAAGCTATGGATGAAAGTTATGCATCCCCTCCAACATGCTAGGGGAATCAATGTGAGCCTAAGGGCCTCTAGGAAGTTGCTGCAAGAGTTGGTATTTTGACCTAGGGTTCTAGCTGGAATCTGGTTGTAGTTGTTGGGGGGCCCAGAATGATGGGGGGAACATAATGATGGACAAAACTCCAGGAAATAGAAGCCACTTAAAAGCCACTGAAAACAAATTTTGAAGAAGATTTCCTTTTTAAATGAAAACTTTGGTAGCAATTAAAATGCTTTTTGAAGTGGATTTTTAAAATGTTTTCATAGGATCCAAAAAAATATTCAATCTTTGCATAGCTCTTGCTCTCCCAGTCTGCCCTGGGAGTGGTTTGACAATAGCTGCCTTTTCAGAAAGTTTACCCTAATGCCAGCATAATGCAGTAGGTGGGGAAAACAACTAGACGTGGCCTCTTGTCACAACTGTGATCGTGGAAGAATCACTTTAACCTCTTGACCTATTTTTCATCATTTATTAAATGAGAATAACAAGATTTTTATAAGGATCAGATGAGATATAATATATAAGCAAAAACTTTGAAAACCTGTAAGCAGTAATAAATTTAAGTATTAGCTCTTTTTAAAAAAATGAAAAACTATTGGAATATGTTGGTAGCCCATTAAATGCTAGCTATTATGGTTATACTAGTCACTATATATTTGCAGGTTATATTTTGAGACTTTATTATTCAGAAAAGTTGATCTTTTCAACCTTTGGGATCCACGGGGTTATACTGCCTGCAGATTATAGTGATGCTGCGATAAACAGCCCACACGGGAGATTACCTCAGGTGAAGATAAGTTTGCCTCTTCAAAATGCTGCTTATAAGGCAACTAACCCTAACAGTGTTACCAATGTTTAAGTATTTCTCAGAATTGGTTTTTAGAGGAACTTGTATTATGGCTACATGTGTACGTTAAAAATAATTTTTCAATGAGGTTTCAGAGTGGTCTTATTCAGTACTGTTGCACATTGTTCCCAGCAATCTATCACCTGGAACTGCTGTAGGTCTTGATTGGGGTCCAGAAGATTTATAGCCATTCTTCCTAAACATCAAACATGTCCTTTATACCCTGAGGTATAGCAACTGCAAAAATGCATAGGACATGATCTCTTTCCTTAAGTAATTTAGACGCTCTACTATCTATCTTCCCCTGGCTAACTCATCAATCTGTTAAAGAGTCAAATTTCAAAGTCACTTCTAAGCCTTTCCTCATTGACCTCCAGACTTCTGATCTCCTGTAAGCATCCATTCTCCCATGCTAATTCTGTCATGACACAAATCATAATCTGTTGTGATTTTTTCTTGTTGTTAATTTGTCTCCTTTACTACTCTTTAGAGCAGGGGTCCCCAAACCCCCGGGCTGCAGACCGGTACCAGTCCATGGCCTGTTAGAAACCGGGCTGCACAGCAGGAAGTGAGTGACAAGCAAGCGAGCGAAGTTTCATCTGTATTTGCAGCCGCTCCCCAGCGCTAGCATCACTGCCTCAGCTCCACCTCAGATCATCAGGCATTAGATTCTCATAGGAGCACTGGTCCCTGGTGCCAAAAAAGTTTGGGGACTACAGCTTTAGAGCAGACACTATCTTTTATCTCTACATCCCTACTACCTAATAATGAAACAGAGGACACTCAAGTGTTTTGGGGACTCTAGAATATATGATGTAAAAGATCCAAAACACTATCTTCCCCTATCAAATTGTGAGGCCAGGGACTATAGTTTATATTTTTATATCCAGTATCTAGCACAAGGTCTGGCACAGAGTGAACACTCAAAAAATCTTGGATTATATGTAAGTGCCAAATAGGTGGCAAATACATGATATAGTATATGCTCAGGAGTTGAGGCTGTCAGGGCTAGAGTGATGAAAGAATGCTAAACTAAGGAGCCGAGATCTGATCTCAGCCTTAAACGTAGGACAGAATTTAGCTAAGCAAAGAGGAGGGAAGAATAGAATATAGTAATGTTGTGGACTTTTGGACTTTATCCTAGAAATATTAGGAAACATTGTAGGGTTTTTTATGTTGTACCATGATGTGCATAGCAGTTTTTAAAAGCTTAACCTGGCTGAAGTGTGTAGGATGATTTAGAGAGTAACTAACTAGAAGCAGATATTAGATAATACATCTAGAATAGTTTCCTTGATCATTAAAGTCTGTTTTGGGTACCCATGTAAGTGCTTCCATAGTTCTTCCCTTCATAACGCTCATAGACTTGGCCTTCTCCCCAATTAAACTAAGCTACATAAGGGCAGATCTGTGTCTTGTACAGTATTATATCTTCAACACAATGCGACAAACCTTTGGTAAACTAATATTCATTTCTAGGCCTTCCAGTAGTCTCTAAGGACTGTTAGCTATGTGTGAGTGTAAACTGAGGGAGGTCCACAACCTGGCCCTTCTATGTGCTGGACACATATTAGGACATGCCAGCAGCTTACCATAATTTACAGATAACTTAGAACACTTTAATATTTGACATGAGTTGTCTCACTAAACTGGGCTTTTACTCATTTTCGCCTTTGTGATTATCTGTAGGATCTGATCTGGTACCTTCTCCACAGAGGTTAGTCAACAAATATTTTTCAGACAGAAACTCTTCCAGAATCATCGAATTCAGGAAAGTTAAATGTTATGTCTGTTACAGTTTCTAAAAAAAGCCAGATAACCATAAAAATCACAATGAAGTTGCTTTCCATTGGAGTTAAAAAGAAAAAAGAAGGAAATGTGATATACTTCAGGCTCCTTTAACGTAATTTTTCACTTGAATATCCCTCCATGAAAATGTGCCAAATATTTAGAATTATAAATTCAAGTGTATATTTTTCTACCATAGTGCTAATGTATTAAATTTGTTTAAAATATTTTAAAATAGCTGTTAAAGTAATAAATGTTTTTGTCAGTATGGTTCTGACATATTCTTGGATGTTTTAGACATCTTCAGAATTTGACCTTGGCACATGATTATTAGTGTGTTTCCCTAATGTAAAAGTTATTAAGTGGCCTTGGGAATTGTTTTGTGTTATAAATGCAGCTTGAGTCTACTGAAAGTATCCTGCAGGAAGCTACATCATCCATGTCTTTGGTGACCCAGTTTGAGCAGGACGTATCCAGCCTCCAAAGTATCATGCATGACATTCAAAATAGTGAAGAGATGCTCACTCAAAAGATGCAAAGCCTTAATGAAAAATTCCAGAATGTTACAAATTTCTGGACGAGAAGCCTAGAAGAAATGAATGTTAATACAGACATTTTCAAATCAGAATCGAAACATGTACATTCTCAAGTTACTGTCCAAATTAACTCAGCTGAACAAGGAATAAAACTGCTCACTGAAAGACTAAAAGATTTGGAAGATAGCACGCTAAGAAATATTAGAACAGTAAAAAGACAGGAAGAAGAAGACCTTCTGCGAGTGGAGCAGCAGCTGGGCTCTGATACAAAAGCAGTTGAAAAGTTAGAAGAGGAACAGCATGCTCTCTTTGCCAGAGATGAAGACCTAACTAATAAACTTTCCAACTACGAACCCAAGGTGGAAGAATGCAAGACACATTTGCCAACCATTGAAAGTGCTATTCACTCTGTTCTCAGAGTCTCTCAGGATCTGATAGGGACAGAAAAGAAAATGGAAGACTTAACTATTCAGATGTTTAATATGGAAGACGATATGCTGAAAGCAGTATCTGAAATAATGGAGATGCAGAAAACGCTTGAAGGAATTCAGTATGATAATAGCATATTAAAAATGCAAAATGAATTGAATGATCTGAAAGGAAAAGTTCGTGATTTTATAGTATATTCAAGTACAAGAGAAAAGGGAACTTTAGAAGAATATAATCTAGAAAATGAAGGAATCGATAGTGATTTTTAAATGCCCTACATTTATTCTGATAAACCATATTATACATAAATTGATCAGTTCCGTGCTTTTGTGTCATTCTGATAGGACTCACTTTATCCTACATTGTTGAGAAAGAAGTGAGATGTCCACACAAATGGACTATTCAGATAATCAAAGCTTATCTTTTTAAGCAATAAAACATTTCATTTTAACTATTTTAAATATTTCTAAAATATATCTACTTTTAAAGCAGTATATTGCTTTAAAGCAATTATGAATTCCACCTGTTGGACTCAAATATATTAATGTCTCTAAGAGCTATTGAGGAGTGTTTACCTCTTCACTAAATGACCCCAGTTTGCTATTTTTCAAACCTTATGTCTACCACTTATACCTTTTCTGGCACCTGAAAAGGTGACCCACTGACCTGATCTTACTATCAGGTCAGTTGGTAATGTGCCAGCCTCAGCCAATTCCTTTGTAATTTACTGCAGGCTAAGAATCAGAACAACCAAGTTCATGGGAATTGTGTCTAAAATCAAAGATAACATACCTTATGGAGAGTCCAGGGTGCTTTGCTATGAATTAATATGCACTTTTTGAAAACTATCAAGTCTAGGAAACGTTTTTAGTTTTTGTTAAGGTTCTAAACTGTTACAGATACTTGTAAGACTTTTTAAGAGTAAATATCTTTTTATTAAAAGCTTTTCCTGAGTATTAAGTGTGTATGCTTTGAAATACAGGCTTTCAGAATATTTTTATATACCTAGGCTTTTTTTTTTTTTAAGGTTCTTACTGTGTTACAGGCTTGAGTTTGCTAGATACGTGATCTCTAGATAAATTATTCTACTAACAATATAAAGACACTAAGAAGCCTTTGGCTTATTTTAAAGAGGAGAAAGCCACACAATGAGAAATGATGACAGTTATGGTAATTAAAGTATGTCATTATTTTAAAGAGTCCCCAAACTACTCAACCAAATTTGTTTTACATAGTGATTTTATTTTACTCAAAGACATGGACATAGTGAGATGAAATTAAGCAGAGGCCTAGCCATATTTTTGTAACAACGATAATCAGAAATGTGCAGGGTTACGGGATCACATAAGACTTTTATTGGCAAACTGATGTATCGAAGGTGTCCAAGCTTGGTGCTGAAAACTGAGTCAACTGCAAATGGACATACTGTTCTTCCTTGCTGCTTCTTGCCAATAACCAACTGTAGTTCCAGTTTCAGTTTCATAGTGCAATTTCAGTGGAATTAAAAAGAACTTGAAAGCATTCAGTTACAAAAGATAATTGTGGTCAGGTAGTTTTATTATGTAAATTTGCACATTTTTGGAAAAATCTCTAACAAGTCCTACTATGGTAGACAGCCATGGTTCATAAAAACAAGCCTGGAAGATTTCTACTAAAGGACATACCGTTAATTTTTGGAATCTTAACATTAAATTTCTTGACTTCTGAATGTCTAAGTTCTTACCTGTGTGCACTGACAATTGTATTTGTTTGCTTTTATGTTCGTGCCAATAAAATAGATTATAAAGTTAGCTGTAACTGTGTTGTTTCAACCTCCATCCTGTTAGGGTAGATGTGATCTCTTGTGAACTCTTCACTCTTATTTATTTATTTATTTTGCATTTCACCATATCTGACACATCATTAATGTTATTAACTTGTATATATCATAGTAATGGTTACCAAAAATAAGTGGAAACAAGGTGGCCACTGTGCTCTATAGTGACAGTTACAGGGAAACAAAAACTGCCCTTCTCCAAGAATTTCATGAGAAAACTATTGTGTATGTGTATATACACATGTATGTATACATGTACATACACATGTATATATTCTTTACCCAGAGATTTCCCTATAAAAAAATGGTCATTAGAGAGTTTTAGATGTACCTAATTTGTCTTCCTGTTTCTTACATTCATTTATGTATTACAAATACTTGAAATTTCAAAAACTTCCCTGTGTATCATATATGAAATTATACCATTAGTCTTTCCTTTAAGAATGATTACCATATTCTAAGACACCTTTTTTGTATCTTTGTAATTGGTAATAAATTTAATATCAGTTGATTTCTGATAGAGTACTGGGTCTTTTTTTTTAATTAGCACATATATAAATCACTGTTACAAAAGAAAGACCTAGTTTTTTCAAACCTTTAGATGTAAAGTTTCAAAGTATATTTATGTCAATATTTCCTTAAATTTTGCCAAGTAATTAGAAACTATTGACTAAGTGTACCTTTATATTTTATAATGAAAAGTTGATTTATCAGCCTGTATGGTTTCATAGAAAACTAAACTCATAAGGTACAAAGTTAATGCCATTATTTTTAATCTCAACCTTATTGTAGACCTTTGTATGAATTTATAATCTTGATCAAAGCTTAATATGTCATTATAAAATAATGATGCTGTACATTCACCAAACACACAAAAAAATCTTATTTCTTTATAGACTTACCTCATATTTGCACAGTTAGCAAAAACTATGCAAATTAATCCAGCATCTGTTCAGCTATGAACTCTTAATTTAATACAAATCAAAATTCTCCATCCTAACTTTACACTGCAGGGGAGGAGAGAACTAATATTTTGGAGCCTATTATATATGTCACATTGCTAGGAGGTCTCCATTCATCACCATCATCCTAATGGCTCCATATGTTTATTGACTACCAGCCATATCCTAGTCATTGTGCAAAGCACTTTGCATGTGTTATCACTAATTCTCACCACAGCTCTGCTAGCTACAAGACCCATTTTACAAGTGGAGAAATTGAGATTCAACAAAATTAGGAATCTTGCAATCATACTTGGGTCTGTTCAATTCCAGAAGCCACTGACCTCCCACTATTCAGCACAACCTGCTACTGTTCAACCAGGGGAAGGGGGAAAATCACAAGAAATCTGTCAGTAGAACTACCTTGAGATTTCAAAAGCTGTAATTCAGCCAAATTTGGTGGTAGTTAAATGGCAAGCACCATGTCACCATTAAACTAGACCATAAGTCACTCAGAAGTTGTAACTGTGACCTAAAATTGGGCCTTGAGCATAAGAAGGAATCAATAAATGTTTTGGGAAGAGTGGGAAAGCAATGGAGGAAAAAGAACTCTAAATGACAGTCTTCTAAGGTAGGCTTTGCCACTAACCATGTGTTCTTGGGCACTTGATTTGTAAAATGAGGAAATTATACCAAATAATCTGCGATCCCTTCTGGCTTTAAGTAGTTTTAAATTTTAGGGATCAATACAATTTCCAGGTCACTCAGTTCAGTCCAAAGACCCTTTAGCAAAGTTTTTGGAAAGTCAGTTGGACCCAGAAATCATTCCCTTGAACCAATTTCCGTGCTCGTAGATCCAGACAATATTTACCATTACAGGACTGACGTGTCTAGCTTAGTACTTTGCATATGTATAGGAACTTGATAAATATTCAAGTTACTGGTTGAATCTTTTGAGCTACTGAGACTCAGCAACTCTTCTGTCCATCCTAGGCAAGTAGCTTAAACAAGCCATAAGTAATTTTTTAAAATAACAGTAAAAAAACTTTCTAGACTATTTCTACACTGTATTGAGTTTATATTTTAGTAAAGATGAGTAGAAGTTCATGATAAATTGCTTTTATAAGCTACCAAGTGAAACCAAGAGGCTTACTAGCAGTTTCTTAAAAATAAACCTAGCACTTTCTGAAGTTTCTTTATTGTGTGATGCTATTAAGCTACAGTTACAGGAGTAGATACATTAATAAATGATAACCTAGTAATGAAATAGATTAAAATAAGTCATCTCCTTTCACCCTTGGGAATCTTCTGTTTCAGCAACTATACTTTATTACAAAACTTTCCCCTTAAAAATAAAACGTGGTTTTGCAATCACTACTCAATTTCCTTTCTATTTGTGGCTGTTTCTTATTGCCATACCCACAATAACGTTTTCACAATCTAATTCTCTACCAAGAAATATTTGGGGCCACCTCTCCCACCAATAATTAATGTAGCATAAACCTATTGAGAAAAGTCCTAAAATATATTTTTAAGCCAAACATATAGTGAGTGTTGCTGCTTTGAATTAACTGTTCTGCCCCATTTCAGTTTGTCATTCCTTTGCAACTATACATAAAAATAACATTCCAGGCATATTAAATTTTTATATGCTTTAAATAAAACTAAGTTAATGTTACCAAAATAATCTCAAAATGTTAGCTGAGTAAATCAGACAAATTTAATTTAAGAAAGGTGATTCATAACATTGAAGAAATAGTTATTTTAGAAAAAATCTTTAAACAGCATATATTATTTTATAAAAAATGTTTTTCAGCCTGCATATTTGCATTTTATGGTTTTTTTCTGAATTAAAAAAAATCCATTTATTGACATTTTCTTTCTCAAACTACAAACTCTGAAAGCAGACTGTTCTTGATCATACTAGCACAGTAAATGTTGTTGAGTCAAACTGATTTTGATTATTAGCAGAAAGCTATAGACAACCTCTACTTTAAAATAATGCTTGCCTAGAAAATAAGCTGCTGGTTAAATGTGCAAAAGCCAAACAATTGACATACACATTACAACTGGGATTCCCTTTTTTGATGTAATCATGACATATCTGTCTTTGGAGTCATGCTTTGATAATATATTTTATATTTGTTCTTTTTTTTATAGTCGAACACAGTCCACAGGCTTAAGTTAACCTTCTGACTGAAGCTTAATAGTCTCACCTGGCAATTCCTATTTATTTTTTTAATTGAATAAATATATGACATACCATTGTGTAAATCTAAGGTGTACAACATGTTACTTTGATATTTATATATTCAGCTGTGGAAAGGAGGATATCCTGCCATTTGCAACAACATCCATGGACCTTGAGCGCATTTGCTTTAATTTTCAATTTTGTATCCTTTATAAGACCATCTTATCACTAAAACTAGCACTTTAATTCCCTCCTCTTAATTTTATTAACTGATAGCATAATACGATAAAATTTCAAATATTCAAAATACGATAATTCAACTTCCCCAATACCTCTGTATAAACACACATACATGCACACACTCAACCACCACCACCACAATTTGAAATGTTGCCAGGCGCTTATGTGGCTCAAAATGTTCATCAGCTAATGTGTCCAAGTTAAACCAAAACAATTTAGAGATATCAGTATACAGTTGGTGGTGGGGAAGGAGGATGGCAATACAAACATACAAGCATTGAGAACCACTTGTGTTTAGAATCATGGAATTTTAGAACCTTGGAGATTATTTGTTGTTGTTTTTTACATATCTTTCTGCCCTACTAAACTAATAAACTGAGTTGAGGCCACAACCCAAGCTGTACCTACCTATCTTTATGTCCCTCATGCCTGACATACCTAATATATGCTAGGAACTTAAGAAGTAGTTCAATTATTCAAGGTCTAATGGATAGATACCCCAGAAAATTATTCATAGAATAGAATAAAGTGTATGCACAGTCTTGGGCATTGGGCCCTTCATTCTAGCACTTGTTATAACTACAGATAACTAGTGTTTCAGAAGTTATGTTGCCCTGTTTGACCCCCTAAATCTACCAAGGCTTAAGTGGAGGTTTCCTCCTCCCTTCTGCAGCCATTGAAAAATCGGTATTATTTAGCTCATTTTGTCACTGTACAGAGATACCTGATGGTACAAAAAATGAAAAATGTCATTTCCAATAAGATTTATATTTCCTTAATGTTTTTCTTCTTATTAGTAATACACAATACATCTTTTACCAATGCTTTCTACAAGAGCAGTGAAATTATGGTTAAAAGTAACACATAAAATTTAACTTGAATTTTAAATGTTAAGCTTTTAATCAATTTAATTATCATGATATTGTATTTTCTTATAGTGTCAGAAGTCTGAAGCTATCGTGGAACAACTGCAGTCTTTTCAACTAATTGCTCATCTAAAGCATCTACAGGAGGAAATTTACGAGGTGAAAACTTGGTCTAACAGGATAACTGAAAAACAGGATATATTGAACAACAATTTGACAACTCTTTCTCAAGCTGTTACAAAAGTAGACTTAAGTACAATTTCCATGGCAAAAGATGTTGGTCTCAAGATTTCAACTATAAAAACAGATATACGACGTATTTCAGGTTTAGTAACTGATGTCACATCATTGACAGATTCTGTGCAAGACCTAGAAAAAAAAATAGAAAAAGTAGAAAAAAATACAGTAAAAAACATAGGTGATCTTCTTTCAAGTAGCATTGACCGAACAGCAATGCTCCGAAAGACAGCATCTGAAAATTCAGAAAGAATTAACTCTGTGAAGAAGATACTTTCGGAGCTAAAGAATGATTTCAACAAGCACACAAACAGGTTTTTAAGCTTAGAAAGTGACAGAGCTAAAGTTCTGAAGACTGTGACTTTTGCAAATGATCTAAAACCAAAGGTGTATAATTTAAAGAAGGATTTTTCCCGTTTGGAACCATTAGTAAATGATTTAACACAACGCATTGGAAGATTGATTACTGACTTACTCCAAAGAGAGAAAGAAATTGCTTTCTTAAATGAAAAAATATCTAATTTAACAATAGTCCAAGCTGAGATTAAGGATATGAAAGATGAAATAACACACATTTCAGATATGGGTTAATTTGAAATCATTTAGATTAGGCTGAAGTAACTTTTTTAAAAAATAGGACCTCTGTCATGTTATAAAAAATCAATGTCAGAAATAATGAAATGTTGGAGTAAATACCATTTTTTAAATTTGATTCTATTTTGTATAGTAAAAATAAAATTTTTTAGAGGTTTGAGCACTTGATTCAAAATAAATGTTAAAACATACTTGCAACTTTACATAGCAAGAACCTTATGCATCCTACACACACACACACACACACATGGACAGACTCAGACAAATGGGGATAAGCAGGATCTGCCAGTCTAACACTGGGAAATCTAGATAGGGCAGGATCTGACTCCCCACTTCCTCTCATTGACTATCAGGGAGCATAGTATGTGTGGTTGGGGCCCTAAGTGGATCCTGCTCATCATGATCAGGGCTGATGTCTTAAAGAAATAAATGATTCAATATCTGAGGTAAGTGCTGCTAGGAGAAGTTGACATTAAGGTGCCACATTATTCCTTGATATATCAGAAATGTGACATCATTTAACTGAACTACAGATTCCTTGAAGTTTGAAATGTTTTTTTAACCACATGGTATCTGGAATTTTTAACAATTATTTGTGATTTATCTCATAAATGATAAAAATTGTGAAGATGGTACAATTAATTTTGTATGCTAAAGTGTATAACTCCTAATTTACAGCAAGACTGCCATGCACCAAACTTTATGAGCACTGTAGACACATCTGTGCCAAAAACCTTATCAAAAAAATGTTAAACTCACTTGAAAATATGGTCAAACATTTCATGAAGCTTTCACATAATGGAGATTTGGTTAAGTTGTTACATCTCATTCTGTTCAGTTTTGTTGTACATGTCACTGGGTATGCATAATTTGGCTTTCTCAGTTTTAATTGCTCTGTAAGACAATTTGAATCATATCTGATCCCTCTGAAAACTATGCAGTGCTATATCTTGTCCTAGCATTGACATTAACTCGGTTGAATTACTTATCACATATACTCATTCCATTGGATTCTGCTTTATGGAATTGAGGATTTATTAAACCAAGTGTCACAAACCAGTTATTAAAATAATTTTATTAGGATCTTTGTTTTCAGTATGGGTAAATTTTGAAATGTGAATTCACAAAACATAGTTATTTTACTTGTTTTGAGGATGAAATGGTTTTCTTAGAAATAACTGAAATATCTAGAGAGCAAACTTTTTCTTTTTTTTTTTTTACTTTTATTAGTAGTTATTTGATGCTGACTTTACTCCCAGGCCATTTTTGTTTCTTCAGTTTCCTCTGATATCTTTCTTCTGCAGGATATCCCCTTCTGGTTTAGGAACAATCTGCTCTTTTTCAGTGAGGATCATCTCAGTATGGCAGGGAGAGCTCAGGTACGGGTTAATTGCCCTGAGCTCTTTAAGTCCTGTGCCACATCTTGGGAGCTTTGTTCACCTGGATGTGCTCAATGACCAGATTCTACATCTAAATCCTTAAGTTCAGCATTCCTCTCTGCCTTTTTAAGCACGTGCAGCAAAAATTCACTTTTTGGATCACCGACCCTGCGTCCAGCCCCATTTGGCCTGGGCGCACACACTCCATTATAATGATGGAAGAGCACACATTCCTTTTGTAAAGTGACATCCTTCAGATACTTGGTGGCTTTTCAGATATGCATACCCTTGATGGTCTGGGCAGTTTCACACGAGTTCTTAAAGTGAACACGAAGATTTGAACCTCTTGCATGATTTTGTGGGGTTTTCTGGGTCAAGTGAATAGTGAATCATTTTCAGAGGTCACCTCAGGCCACTTGAAAGAGCAACAGTAATTCTTGATAGCTTGGACACAGCATACTTTATATCAAAACCCACAGATAAAACTTGAATCTTATGAGGTTAGCAGTAGAAATTTGTCTTGTAGTAAAAGCTGAGCAAAGTGGCTTTCCTGAAGTTTTTAAGTCCACAGTCCACCTTTGGGTTGGCTTGATATGCAGATATATCCAATCCCCCAGGCTTCTTTGACACTGTGATTGACACTCCTACCACCAAGAGGTGGTGTCTCCATTACTTTTCCCTGAAGCTGGGATTTCTTTTGAGACTTCCAATGTTGTGACCAATCTAGTGGAAGGGATGCTGACCTCAAGGCTAAATCCTAAAAAAGATTCAGCTTCTGCATGACTCCACTTCAGAGCCCTGAAATAAGTCCAGCTGCCCTGTAAGCCACCGTGCTGTACATGTTGAAGAAAAACTGAGTCATAGAAGGAGAGATCCTCAAAATACCTCTCCAACATGAAGACTGAAAAAGCTTTGAGGTGATCCAAAAGCAAACATCTCACTGTAACTTCAGGAGAGACCCAGAAGCGATGCTGAGCACAGAGATTATAAACATTTCTCAAGCCATTACACTTCCAACCATTTGTTACACAGTAGTTAACTAATGCACACTGGAGATGCTCATTTACCACAGCCAACACTTGCTTGGGCTCAGTCTGCCACTCAACCTTTTAATAGTTTGGCTCAAATTTGCACCATAACCCTCTGCAACTCAAGATTGGAACCTTAAACAAGACCAGATGATGATGATGTAAGTTAACATGCAACTAGATGCATCTGGTTTCTAAATTTAGTTTACTGACCTTACAATATGGATTTATAATGAAAACATTTCTCTCTCTGATGAGACTCCCTGAAAGTTACTTTCCTGAGGCCCCATCTCTATACTTTATACAAGGATTGCCAACCAAACCCATGTATTATACCCAAAGGCCTCAAGGTAAAATGTAATCAGATTTGAAAAACATTGAACTATATTATATTTTACACTTCCTAACCAAACGTAAGGGAAAACTAAAATGTGGCTTACTGCCTAGGAGCACTTAAAAAATCAGTTTCAGATACCCGAGTATGCCTGAGTGCAGCTTTTCCAGTAGCATTCACCTACTTCAGTTGTCAACAGGTGTCTATTAAAAACAAAACCGAAAATAGCTTATAGTAAAATTTTTGTAATTTTAAAAGTCAGATATGTATGAAGACAGTTACTTGAAATGATTTTTAGCTATTAACTGCTTTGGTCCTTGTAAAAACTATCATTCATTCGAAGAATCAGCCTATTTTAGATTACCTTCTTTTCCAAATAAGGATTAGCAAACTCATTAGGATTTTAAAATAGTACATGGTGCAAAAATATTTGATTATATGCCAAAACCAACTTGTTAAAATGTAACAAATTATCCATATTTAAAGTTAACTACAACCAAATCAAGTTTTTGAAAATTTAGGGTGTTTCCTAAAAATATAGGGACACTCTTGAGTGACAAAACTTAAGACAGTGTAGGAGTAGGGAGCACGGCATTCAACCAACAGTGGTTAGTTTGCATTTTTTCCTCGAAGTTTTAACTTATACTAATTCCATTTTAGGATTAAATCTTTAAAACTAGTTTTTAAAACAATTATCAAGTCACAGACAAATCATGAACAGTTGGGTTTATTTCAACAGCAAGTTTGAAACTCTTGCCTTAGGCAAGAGCACTACAGTAATTATTTCAGGAATAGACAATTTCCTACACTGTCAAATATATAAAAGTTCCTTTAGCACTTTCCTCAACACTGACCAACAAGCAGATTCAGTCCATATTTGCTTTGCTCTATCTACTGAGTCAATCCAAGCTTCTTCTTCAGAGACTCCGGCATCTCGGGTGGAGGAGGGCGAGGAAGCCTGAAGTAGACCTTCACAGAGTCATAGATGAACCACTGCAGTGCAGTCAGCGTGCCGATCATGATGATACGGGCAAAGAGTCCCTTCCATACACCTAGTTGAAATGTGAAACGTGAATGAGAAAAATGTAATATACCCAAAAGTAATCTTCTTTCTTTACAGGGAAAACAATACTACCTTTAAATCCAAGTCTCTGGAGGACCTGAGAAGCACTGCTACCTTTCTCTTTATTCAGCACAGACACCACAGAATCAGCAGGGTGAGAAACGATTGCACAAAAGACTCCAGCTGAAACAAGTCAAGAAATATGATGCGACATGAAGTCAGTTAAAAAAAAAAAAATCACATCGTAGCCAACCTTTTCATAACTAATTAATAAAATTTTCCTCTAGTGCTTAAAAAATATCAGAGTTGGAATGAGACTGACAAGAAAGTTTACGAAGCAGTCTATTGTAATCCTTCAAGTTTTTATATTCAGATTCTAATCAACTTTCTCTTATATTAAAAATTTGTTCTTGAAAAACTAAAAAAATAAATAAAAATGGTGCAGCAGTGAAATCGATCATTCCCAAACTTAACCATGACATGGAAACCATGAAACAATTCCTTCAGGAATGAATTAGCAAGTATTTATGAATCCTGAAAGGCATATAAAATTCTATGGGAAGATAGAACTTCTTTGAAATATTTTTCCTCACAAGAATAAGCCAATAGTGAAAATATTTGTCCTTAATTTCAGAGACAAGCACGTCCTAAATAATTCATACCTATGTAACCTGCCACAAATGTTACAACCAGCTGCTCTGCCTTTGAACATTCACTTCGGGGCTTAGGAACCACAAACTTGTACAACGCTTCAACAGTCCGTTCAAAGCAGGCGAACTTCATCATGGTGTATGGTATCTGTCTCATCCAGAGAGGAGCAACCCCCTTGTAGAATCTAGAAAATCAGGAGACATTTTACTCAGTTGCATATATTCATCTACCAGAAATGTCCATCATTAACAGAAGTGTCCGCACACCAGTCAAGTCCTGATAGTAAAAAATGGCAGCACAAATGTATGCCATTTCTATCAGGACCTAAGACTAACATGCAGGTATATTTATCTCACATGCCAATGACTCAAGCACCTTTGACTGTACAACCAAAAAAGTTGTTGGATGTTTCCTGACTGGAACTACAAGAAACAAGAAGTTTACAAGCAGAACTCAGTTCAAGATTGGCATCCACAAAGGCGGATCTAAGGAAGCATGTTGTGGCCTGATGACATGCAAATTCTTAACTGTGAACACAGATGACAAGAATACTAATAAACCCTCTCCAAAAGTTAACAGTTAACATTCAGGTCAAATATCAAGTCATTTGTAAACTGACAAATGGTTCCTACTTTAGAAAAATCCTAATTCAAGACACAAGCCATGTATCAACTTATCCTTGCCCCTGGATTTTATATTCTATTAAGGGAGGGAGGGGAGAAAGATAAAAAAAAAAATGTGGTTCCTGCAAATGCCTATTTTCATACTATAAATTTGAGAAAATGCTTACTTACGCGTTTAAGCCTTCTTCCTTATACATTTTGGGAGCTGCATCCCTCAGAGTGTTGGCATAACCTGGCTGGGTTTGAATTCGAACCTTAGCAGCTTCCATAGGAGCCAGGGCAATGTCAGCAAAGAATTCAGCACTGGCAGAGGCGGCCAAATATAGTGATGTGCGCCAGAGATAGGTGTTCTCCTAATTGAAAAACATAAGGGGCACGGATTACTGCTGCATTGGCTGTTTTCAATTTAACTTTAAAGGACAGTTCTAGAAAACAGTTAAATTTCAGACATTTTAAGTGTTTCTTATCACACAGTCCACAGATAACACAAAGATATGAGACTGAATATGTTTATCTTCTATAACTTCATCAACCACAGTGCAATGTAAATACTTTTTAAACACCTAGGCGGCCAAGGATTGTTGGTCCTTGAACTACACAAATGACTCTGTGGAGTGTTCCACAAGTGACCCCTGCTGGACCCTTGTGCTAAATCCAGTTAGGTCAAATCTGGGCCAGAACAGAGATCACTTTCTGAAAACCCCTCAGACTGTCTGATTGTCCTTCTCTTATTCCCTAATGACACTGGTTCCAATGTTCTGGCCTAGGGAAGTGTGCAAGGCATTTTCCCCTTACCAGGGATAGGTCACACCCCAGTACTGCCCCCAATTCATCTAGCCCTGTCCTATATAACCCCTTAGTACCTGTCAAGTGGCACAGAGGACATCCATGACACGTCTTGCTAACACCCAAGATGAGCCTTTTGAGATAAAGCTGGAGTTGTCAACATCTTTCTTTGATCTCTCAGCGCTAAAAAATTTTATCGAACAAAATCCCAGAATCCTTCTCTTTAAAAAACTAAAATCCAAATTATTTGGAAAGCAGCAGTATACAACATAAAGAACACTGAACTCTAATGATATACATGTTCTTTTTCTCATCCTGTCTCTGCAAAAACAGACTTATGATGTGAAACATGTTGCTCACCCTGAGACCACTAGTTCTAGAACAAGGTGGGTCAGACAAAAACCTAAGATACTTTTGGTCTTAAACTTTTAAGTTAAAAGCTCATGACTTTCAATTTCAAAGTTAATTTACATACCTCGCCAAGCATGTTGCTATACAACACTTTGAAGACTTCATAAAAGCCAAACTTGCAGAGCCCCTGCATAGAGTAGCCAATGAAAGTCGGAGCCCATCCTTTAGCCAAACCTCGAACACCATCTTCTTTAAGTGTAACTGAGAATCCATTAAATATGCCTTTGTACTTCTGGGGGTCCACCTGTATTTAAAACAAGAAAAAAAAAGTAATTAAATGTATCAAAGAACTACCACTTCTCATAAATATTTAATTTTGTTATTATTAGTTTTTCCTTTTGGTTCTAAAATAAACTTCAGTAACTACACAAAAAGTAAATACAAGCTCACATATGCTATCGGCTTAATAGCTATAAAGTACTTTTGTACATTAAAGTCTAGTGTTCTTTCAGTTAGACTTAAGTCTCGGAGAATTAGTTAAGACGATAAAATATCTAACAAAAAATACACAATAAAACTGACTCTTTAAGAGATTTTTCAGCACCAATTATATCACTTAAAAAAAAATAGTGTTAAAGCTACTGCCTAAATAAAAGACAACTCTATAGGCATACCCTGGAGATACTGCAGATTCAGTTCCAGACCACCGCAATAAAGAAAATATTGCAATAAAGCCTCACAAATCTTTTGGTTTCCCAGTGAATATAAAAGTTATATTTACACTATACTGTAGTATATTAAGTATGCAAGAGCACTGTCTAAAAAATAGTATACATCTTTAAAAAAAAAAATACTGTATCTATGAAGCACGATAGAAGAGTGCAATAAAGTGAGGTATGCCTATATATCCTTAACATGTTAGCCCATTAAGTAGGTTATACTATAAAATTCTGTGAACTTAAGACAAACTAAATACAAGTTAAAAAGGTACAGCGACATAATGAAAACCTGTCTTTTGACTTAAATTCACTTTAAAAGACATGCATGAGAAGTTTTAGTGAAGGTATATTTCATATCCATTCTATTAACTAAATGGGAAAAAAAATCTTATCTATTTCTGCCAGTACTAGAAGGGCTGGTATACGTCACCTTCCTCTCCCTGCTAATATTTCACCTTCCTTTCTCTTTTAGGTAAGTAGACTTCTAATCCTGTTTGGAACAAATAAATTTTTGAGGTTTGATTATTTTTGTTGCAATAATCCTAATTAAGATATTCTAATTGTAAAAAAACAAAAAACAAAAACAAAAACCACCTTTTAAGCAAGTGAATATACAAGAAGCTAAAGCCATAAAATTTTAATACTAAGATACTGAGTATATTTTTTAATTTACATAGTGCGCTCTGCCTTAATGTTATCAATAAGTAAAGATGTGAAGTAACTTTACATAATACACAAAGAACGACTACCTTCACTCTGATATGTAAGTGCTTACTTATAAAATGGCTATCTGAAGTATAAAGAACCAGTAGGCCTTGAAGAGAACTCTAGCCAGAACAGAGTCCAGCAGCAAAAAAAAAAACATTTACAGCCAGAGTCTGAGATCCAACAATCTACCCACACTCTTATTTTAAAATAGGCATTTCTTGGATTAAAACACTAAGTAAAATAAAGTTCATGAGTTTAGAAATTCAGGTTTGGTTTCGTATTAAAGTTTCTGGGCTTGTAATGTTTTCAAATTCTTTTCATTTGTGAAGTCCTTTAAGATTATTTGAAATTAAGTCACACACAAAAGATCCGTTCAACATTGTCATCTCAATACCAACCTGCATACGGCATTTCACTAAATCCAGAGGAACCACAGCAGTGTGTGTCAGACCACAACTTAAGACCCCACCAAAGCCACACAGTGCATAAAACTTCATGGAGCCAAATTCGCAACTGTACTCTGTAATAAGACAAGACACGCCATGCATTTTAATATAAAACTCATGTTACTGGTTATCAACTTACCTCCTGGATAGTTAGGTTTCCACATAGCTTGTTAGTAGATGATTACATCTTATATCTTAACAGCCATGCTTCAACAATATGCTTTATTTAGCCCAACATGCAAAACAAACCTGCATTCTGCATTTAACCAGATCTAGAGGAACCAATGCTGTATGTGTTGTGCCACAGCTAATAATTCCTCCAAGTCCACAAAGGATAAAGAATCTGCCAGATCCATAGTCACAGCTATACTGCTCTGTTTGATTGAAAAAAAAAAAATCAAGTAAGTATTTCTTCAGAGAACACTAAGGTCGATGGGAATGAGAGAAAACTGTTTCCCTGTGAAATAGTACTATCATAACTGAAAAGCTTTGGCCACCTATGTATAATTAAGTTGAAAGATGATTTTTCACCTAATACAAGTAACAAGAAATTCACTGCCAAAATCAAACAATCACTTAAAATTATGAAGGTTCTATCTATGAGATACTAGCTATCTCTTATTTTGCCATATTAATAAAAAATGTTTTCTATATTAATGGCTCTTCCAATTAAAATAAAACTTCAAATTATTAATTGCTGATAAGAACACACTAAAGAGAACAAATCAAACTCAGAGCACTTGCCATATAAAAGCTTCAAATGTCTAGGTTTACCTCAGCCACTGACCAATACAATCCCCACTTATGGATTCCTATAGTATAAAACTAGAGAAATTCCTGCAGTCAAATACATTAACCACACAAATGACCTTAACTTTAACTTTCTAAATTGGAGGACAGAATGCTAATGTAAGGATTTTTTTAACCACACTAGACATAACAGAAACACATACATGATTTTAAAAAAAAAACATTAGGTTTTTACAGGAACAACGTAGGTAACATTTTCAGGACTTCTATAATTTGGTTTTCACAGTTCTCTGTACATACACTTCACTGGGATTTTAAAATATACACAATTCAGTTAAAGCTGGGTCTAACTACCAAGAATCCCAAGAAATAAGACCAAAGGGATCCCCACCAGTTATTATTTCCTTTCTATGGCCTACGTGAGACTGCAAGTTGCCTCCTTCACCAATCGTATTTAAAACAAGAGACCCAGTTCTGTCACACACTTTGGGTCAACTACTATCAGACTTCGGAAATACCAACCTAAGGGAGAAGGGAGCATTTTTAGAGGAAAATTAAAGCCAAATCGAAGAAAAGCTAATGCAGTTAGAACTGCAGGCCAGTGGTTAAGAAGGAGACTTTACCCAATACTTAGTCTGCTGACCAAGGGCTCCCGGCACATTAAGATAAGGAGCTAGTCAAGGCTTCTATGCGTCCACTCCCCCTTGAGGACGTAGAGGTCACGGATGGAGCTGTGCCAAGGCCCTTCCATGCCCTTGAGGGAGGGCCAAGGATCTGATACCTGGTCTAGAGAGGATAGGGTTGACATCGCCCGGCAAGCAATCGGGCGCCGTCCTGCGGTGCAGCGGGCTGGGAGCGTCCTTCCCTGCCCTCCAGGACCGGCCCAGTCCATGGAGGCCGAGCGGACCACGAGTGCACATAATGACCGTATCGGGACAAAGTCTGACCTCACCTTCCACAGCGGCGGCCGCCAAGTTGCGGGAGCGGCGTGGGGGCCCCGGGGGTCCGGAGGGGCTGCTGCAAGGGCCTGCGAGGCCATCGTACACCAGCTGCAGGTGAGGCGCGTTGAAGGGGTTCGCCCGCGCGAGGTGCGCCACGGACGAGAACATCTTCCTGGGGGAAGAAGGACCGGCAGTCAGAGGAAAGGCAAAGGGGGCCGTTTGGCCGGCCAAAGTCACCCTGGTACCCCGGCATTCCTTTTCCCGCCTCCGCGCCCTTGAAGAGGTCATGACGGCCTCCCCACAAGAAGAGGCCAACTGGGCCTACAGCCAAAGCATCGTGCCACAAGGGCTCCGCGCTCCGATCCCCGAACCTGCCCCAGGGAGGGCCGGACCACACTCGTACTCTAAGATGGCGAACAGACGACGCTCCTCGGAAAGGCTGCAGCTCACAGAGGCCGAATGTCCTCCGAGCCCTTAGATCTGTGCCCTTCGCTCGTCGTCAGCGTGACGTATACAGGGACTCACTACAGGCAGGCGGCACCCATTGGCGGTGAAGAGCGCCGCGGCCGTTAACGTCATCGCGTTTTCCTAGCAACGCTATCCCCGCCCCGCCCGCCCCAGCCCTTCCGGCCTGGCCTCTGCGCGGGAGGATTCCTTCTGCGCAAGTGCGCGTTCTGTGCCTGGTTTTCGTGTAGTGTGGGGCTTGTGCCCTTGACCTCCGCTTTTTGTCCCTTCACTTTGAAATGTCTCTCCGTGACGCTGTGGCTTCAGTTCTTTCCCTTTAAGTGAGTCTGAGTATAGTAGTAGCTTAAAAAAAAAAAACACAAAACGATTGCTTGACGTTATGCTTGACGCTGTTGCGTTTAGAATGTCACTGCAATATTTTGTCAACAACTTCTGCCATTATGGCACATTGTTTTTTTCGTTCCGTTCGTTGACATTACATGTAGGGATGTCTGCGTTTTTCATCAGACTTCAGGGAAGTATTTTGAAAAGAAATGTGCAGCAAGAACTAAAATAGACAAGACAACTTGCTGCTTCATCACAATGGTGTATATCACATATGAAAACATTCAATAAATGCTTTTTCATTCCTTGGGGTCCAGAGATGAACTAGAGTGAAAGTGACTGGCAGCATATTTTGCGTGTTTAATTTAGAAAATCTTCATTAGATTCAGTTCAGCAGAGAAGACCCACTTTCGGAAGAGTCTAGTAAGGGGGGTCAAAACTCAGAGGAAAGAGTAAAGATAGGGAATACATCATTTGGAGTCACTTTAACCAAACTGCTAAAATTAACATAACGAAAGTTGAGGGATGAAGGACCTATTCAATTCTTGTTCTAACTAGCCTGGGAACTTACACTTTTGAACTTTCCAGTCTTGTGTCCAGATATTTATCTGGACATATACCAGACCTCTGATTACACCTGAAAGGCTTAATTATCCAGGACCTGACATCCAACATTCAGACCACCTGACATCTGACTAATGATCATCCTGGACCAATTCTAGGGCTAAGAATGAAGAACTGATAATTCTCAAGAATGTACATTTTACTTATAAGAACTCTAAACTTTTTTCTTTTTTTTGGAACTCTTTATAGGTTTTTGCCTAGTTGTATTCCCAAGACCCTTGAATAAATCTTTTGTCATTTATTTCTAGACAAAGTCTCCAGACTCTTTTGGGGCTCATTCCACACCTCTGTTAGCATTCTGGCTCTTACATTTTGGGGTGTATGGAGAAGACTCATGTAACAGATTACACGAGTCTTATTGTTGCTTGACCAGAGAATTTCAGTTCTTGATAAACTAACCTTGAGAATTTACTTGATCTCAATGAACCCGTTTCTTAAATGTAAGATGAAAGCAGTGTGGGCCTCCTGCCATGAGCTTGCCACTTTACAGTTACACAGGGCCCTGTGCTTGGTTTAATGCTCTGCTGTCACTATTTTGAAATTCTTAATAATTTATGAACATGTTAAACAAAACTCAACCAAGTAAATTTGAAGATGTAGTTGGCTTTATTAAGCGATTTATGAATTGGGCAGCATCCCATCTAGCAACTAGAAAGTTGCGCTGAGGGGTTGCACAAAATGGAAGGTTTTTATAGGAAGAAGTGTGGACAAGGAACTATTAACAAAAGAAAGGAATTATATTTAGACCAGGATATCTTCTTTTGGGATAAAGGGAAAGGCAAGCATTTTTATCCTATGAATTGCCTCTTCTTTAGGGGAAGGGGGTGTATGGAGAAGACTCATGTAACAGATTACACGAGTCTTATTGTTGCTTGACCAGAGAATTTCAGACTAATTATTAAGATTACATTTCTGGGAGAGGTTGAAACTGCAGTTAGATCAGATATTAAATCTAGGTTTGATATCATGGGCTTTTCACATGAGTGATGCCATTTGGGGCCTGTGGTTTTCTCTTTAACAAACAAGAAGGTCTGCATTTTTCATTTTGCATTGGGCCCTACAGATTATGAAGCTAGAACTCGATGGGAATAATACCCATCTTGCAGAGGTTATGAGAACTAAGCAAGATCATTTCTACAAGTGGAGATTTTTAGCCAAGGAGTAGAATTGGGAAAGGAGTCAGTGGATGGGAAATTACTAAGACAGTAAGATAATTCTTGCTGAAGGCAGGCCAAGCTAATCAGATATCACTCGATCAGATATCGAGATTGGAGGATTCTGGCTAACCGACTTGACAGAATTCTTGTTATACTTGGGCTCTTAAAGAACAAATCCAAGAATGGGCCTAGTGGAGAAAGGGCTCAGAGTAGCGTAAAGTTTGGTCGAGGAGAATCTTCTTACCTTCTAGGATCTTCTGCAATAGGTTCTGGAAGCAATGGGAGGCATCGATAATTGCTCTTGAGGAGGATCAGCAGACCCTGCAAAGCAGCTAACTCATTACAGATTTTACAGGTCAGGAGAGATTAGGCTCCTCGGGCAAAGGAGGAAGGACTGTTTCTACTGGCAAAGGAGGCTCAGCAGAATTTAGAGTTCATGATTCCGGTGTCATCTGAATCTGCCCATATGTTCCCATTCCATTGTTCAGAGTCTCACTGCTGCTCAAAACAAAAAATAAAAGCCCTGATTTTAACACGAGACTTGCAAGATTGGGAATTCAATTGCATTGTAATTCAGGATAAGATTTGGGGTTTGGTTTTTAGAAATCACATCCTCACAGATACAAGAAGACAGTCATATATACTCTCTGGTCCTTTATCTCATCTCATAAAGCCCTAAGCTCATCATTTGATTTCTCTCAATTATCAAACATAATTAGGAGAAACCTACCAACCTTATTCCTTATTTTCACTTAAATATTCTATCGCAGCATCTACTTAGTCATCCAAAACCTTGCCTTCTTTAGCAATTTGATTACAGGTGTCCACTGATGATAATTTTAAAAACTTTTTTTGCTAACGCATGCCATGGACAACCAGTGTCACCTTTATTATTGACAGCTGGTCATCAATGCCTTTAAATCCAATCATATTAAATAACCCAAATTCAGAGAACCCGTCACTAATGTTTACTTCTCTTAAATTACTTCAAATACCATGTCTGTATCAGAGTTTGACCAGAGAAGCAAACCAGTATGAGTCATATGGAATAGATTTATTTTAGGGATTAGGCCTCATGAAATTGTGAGAGCTGGAGAAAAAATGCCTCTGTGTATGAGCTGGACCTGAAATTGATCTAAATCAATAGGAGTTACAGTCAGGCAAGAAAGCTGAACATGAAGTGGGGGCAAGCAGGGACAAAATGAAACCCACAAAGACAAACTTGATCCCCTGAGGATAAACTGGACTGTGTCTCTGTCTCTACCACCTACAACATCAATGATGCAGGAATCTGCAGGAGCCATAGTATGAGTGCTTATAGGAGCTATGGTGCTGCCCATGCATGTGACCCGGAGAAACAGAAGAAGAAGGTCCAAGAGTTGCTGAAGAGCACCACACCTGGCCATTGCCCCACTCCAGGGTGAGCCAGCAGGTTAGCAACAATGTGCATGAGCTGCCATAGCACCTCATATCCTATACTGACCTTCAGAGGGTAATGACTACTGCTTCACTTCTGCCTTTGAAATGTTGCACATATTACCCCTGTGGCCAGTCCTAACCCAGAACCATATTTGGGAGACAAATAGAATTTGACATGCTAAAGAGAGAGAGGACATTCAAGTGGAAGTCTCCCAACAGACATTTGTAAACTTAGAGCGAGAGGTCAAATTTACACTTAGATTTGAGGATCATCTCTTTCATGGGGAATAACAAGAAAGTCCTTAATAATTCGTAGAACAGTCATGTAATAGAGGAATATAATAAATTATGCAAAGGAGACTAAAGTCTCTTTTCATATCTGCCCTGAGGGGGAAAAACAGAAACATCCACTTAGTTATTGTCTTTTTTGATTAGAAATCCTCTTTACTTTTTTTTTTCATATCTCCATAAATAGAGTAAGGAGAAATTTGCGTCTGTATCTGAAATAAGATAAAATAGACTTCACCATGGGTACAAAATTTTCATTCTGGAAACCTTTAAAAAGGTCAAACCATCCCCATTCTTCTTTGGAAGGGTTGAGTCTAGAGTACTTTGGCTGTAAGATTAGGGTTGACCCCTTTACCAAAGCTAACCCTAGGACCGACGACCTAGCTCTGAGGCTCACATTCAAACTCTTGAAATCACCCACCTTTGTGTGGGGGGTAGAAAAATGTGAAAGTTATACATGAATATTCAGGGACATTGTATTTTATAGGAAATAAAAGGCAGTTGAGTTATTTTACTCAGTCTTTATGTCTCGACATCTTGAAATTTCCTTCTTTCTACAGTTAAAAGAATAAAATCTGGTTTGACCCAGAGAGGAGAAGCATACCTAGATACAGCAGACCCTAAAATAGGCCACATAGAAGATGTAGACTATTTTAATCACTCAATGGCTACAATCTATCACCCTGACTGCTTTTATATGAGGTCTGTTTACCACGAGTTAGAGCAGGGGTCCCCAGCCCCTTGGCCGCAGACTGGTACTGGTCCTTGGCCTTTTAGGAACCAGGCCGCACAGCAGGAGGTGAGCAGCGGGCGAAAGAGCAGTTTCATTTCATCTGTATTTGCAGCTGCTCCCCAGTGCAAACATCACCGCCTCAGCTCCACTTCAGATCATCAGGCATTAGATTCTCATAGGAGCACTGGTCCCTGGTGCAAAAAAGGTTGGGGACCACTGAGTTAGAGGGGCCTAGATCTGGTTTCTCATCAAAACACCTGGGGGTTTTTTTAGGCACAGACGTTCTCAGGCCTCAAAAGGTTCTATGAACTAAGTCTGATGAGGAGTCCTGGAATCTGCCATTTTTTAAAGATCTCCAGGTGTTTCTTACAAACAGCCAGGTTTAGGAACTGATGCACTAAGGAATCCAAAGATAAACATGAGGCTATGAAAGGAGACTGACAGGAGCTTCCCATCTGAAAACCGAGACAGTACTCTGAATTATCTGGTTTGCTGTGGATACAAAGTGTTACTAGTTACTAGAAAGAATCCCTGCTGGTCTGGTTTGATCATGGGCAAGAACAAGATGCTAGGCTGGGAAGTTCACCAAGAGTGCACTATATACATAATGGGGTAACTTCTTAAGAGAAGTATAAAAGGAGACGGGGTTAAAGATGGACACAGCCTTGGTAACACACAGGAAATTTTAGGGAGAAACATACACATGAAGAACAGCAAATATGAAAAATAATGAATATAAAATAAAGTCATTAAGTTTTACTAAAAGGAGTGAAAGTAGTTCCATTCATCCTTAGAGACATGGGGCAGAATATACCTGTTTCTGTGATGCCCTGGATCATTCTGAACTGAAAAGTATTTTAATTTTGTCATAATTCAAACCTCATATCACTTATGATATTTTCACTATAGATGCTAAGGAGCCTACTCACAAATGAGCACAATTTAGGGCAATTGCAGTCAGCCCTAAATGAAATTAAAATTTGTAAACATAATGAAACTTCAGGAAAAAAATGATATTATATCTTTAAATTTGTAGTCAATTGGGCAAAAAAATAGCTTTAGGAAACCAGACATAGTCTTTAGAGAACAACAACTTCAAATATTAGTGGAATTAACTGACTATTATTCTGAGAGAAACTAAATATTGCTGTTACACAAGTACAGTTAACCTACATAATACTAGCAATGACTTAAAATTTTCTATAATTTGTGCTGCTTTGAAAGATTGTGGAACATTTCCTTTTTTGATTTCAAGAATGTCAACTTAAAAATATTTAAATCATCATTTAAATTATTAAGTCAGAGAAAATAAAAATTAGAGTTTGTCAGCCATCCCAGGGCAGTCTATAGATCAGAATGACTAGTTCCTGGGTGTCTGAATGATCAGATTGGATGCCTGAATTAAATTAACAATATTATTCACTTCGTTGTTTAAGAGGTAAAACTCAAACTTAGGAGCCAATTTTCTATTTTTTTTTAGAAAATGTGATTAAACACCCAAAGTCTGTGTAAATGGAAGTGTAATTACTCTTAGAACTTAGTTGCTATACACTCTTTATACATTGGTGGAGTCCAGGATTCTTTAAACTATGTTCTTGCACATGAACAATATAATTTGTTCCAATATTACTACTGTCTTTCAATCAAATTATACCCAGCCTGAATCGTCTTTATGCATTTCTATTTTCATAAACCTTCTGAGTTATGTGGATATGCTTCAGTCTTAAACATTAAGAACTTCTTATACCTTATTTTTCCATTCCCTAGTCCTGTTAGCTACTTGTAGTCATTGTTTTCCTGAGACAAGCTCCCAATTAAGTCCAATCTTTCAGAAAGTATCTAAGCATCCTTCTTGACCGTTTGCCAATATATATTGGAACTGCTTTATGTAATAGTAATCTAGATATCTTAAAAATTTTTCGAATATCATTCACCTTAAGAAATATTATTGAGAAAAAAATAACAAGGCAAAATAACATCATATTTTCAAAAGTTGTTGAAATAGTTAAGATATTGCCTTAACATAATGGATTCAAAGGCAACTGAAAAAAAATGAAGGTATATTTCAAATGATAAAATGTCTAATGTATCAGGATTGTTAAAATATGCAAATATGTGTAGGAAAAATAGAATTATCATAGTACAATAATTAAAAATATATATAATAGCTAGGTTAGTCTACCTATTTTTAAATTATTTAAAATCTATTGGACACCTAATTTAGGGTACTGTGAATATTTCCAAAATTTTATCTTTGGCCTATCTTCCTTTGCATTCTCTTCCCAGAAATCTCCTTAACTCCTATGGGATTAGCTTTCATCCTTTATGGAAAATTTGGTGTCGTCTCCAATTTTGATATTTTCTTTTTTATATTTTCTGGTTTTGTTTATTTGTTTACTTTTTTAAATTTTTGGATTTAAATTTACTGAAAAGATGAAAGAATAGTGCAAAGAACTTCTGTATACCCTTCGCTCGGGTTCCCCGATGGTTAACAATTTGTCACATGTGCTTTATTATTCTCTCTGTCTCTCCCATCAATTTTTATACACACATATATATAAGGTGACACACATATGTATAATATACTTACATGTATGATATAAGATTACATATATACATACATATGTACGTACACACATATATATACACCCATACATATACATACACGTATTTTTCCTGAACATACATGATGATGTCTCATTACTCCTAAATACTTTAGTATATATTTCCTAAAAGACAAAGCACAACCATCAAAATCAGGATATGAACATTGATATAATACCACCATCCTATTCATAGATCCTACCGTAATTTCCCTAAAATCTCATTTATAACAAAAAACAAATCAAAACAAATCCAAGATACTTTTTCTTCTAGTCCAGTGTCCGGTTCAAGAGTACATTGCATTTAATTTTCAGGTCTCTAAGCTTCTACAGCCTGGAACAGTTTTATGTATCTTCGTCATTCATAACCTTGGCATTTTTGAAGGGTATAAAACAGTTATGTTGGATTTGTCTGATGTTTTCTCGTGATTAGGCTGAGAGTAATCATTTAGGTTGTGAATATCATAAAACTGATTCTTTATTCTTTCTGGAGTATCATTTCAGAAGCCCTGTGATGTTGATTTGTCCTATTTCTGGTGAGGTGAACTTTGATCACTTGATCAAAGTGAAGTTTGCCAGGTTTCTCCATTGTGAAGTTACTGTTTTTATCTCTAATTAATAAGTAATTTGTGGGGAGATTCTTGAGACTATATAAGTGTTCTCTTCTTCAATAAACTTTCACTAATTATCTCATCTATCAATGATTGTTGCCCAAATCAATTAATATTGTGATAATTGTCAAATGCTGATTTTCTAACTCTATCTGTCCTACATTTATTAGTATTCTACTGTAAGGAAGCACTTTCCTTTCTCCTTATTTTTTTAGTTCATTTGTCATTTACTGATATGACTAAGGACTAATGGATTTCTATTTTATCCAGTGATTTATAATATAATACTAACATTATTTCTTTTGATGCTTTTATCATCCCAGATTTGGCCAATGGGAATCCCTTTAAGCTGAGTCTGTATTTTTTTTTTGACAAACCCATCATTTTTTGAGCACTTTCTTACTTTCTGGTACAGCAAGATGCTCCAGGCTCATCTTACACTTTTTCTACTCCAGCCCTGGAATCAGTCATTTCTCCAAAGAACTCTGGTACTATTTAGAAGAGAATAGCATTTAAAAACAAAGATCTGGGAGCAAAATACATATATTGCTTCAAGGTGTTATTGCTTCGAGGCTTTATCAGTATGTATACCTACTCCTCCCTCCCTCTCTCCTTTCTTTTTTCTTTTCTCTTCTCTCTCTCTCTCTCTCTCTTTCTTATTTCTCCTTCTCCCTCTCCCTCTCCATCTATTATATCTTCTTTTAAGAAAACACAAGTTTGCACTAATACCTCCCATTCCAGATCAGAATACCACAGAATTTATTCTAGCCTTTCTTTCTTTCCACATTTATAACTCCCTTCTCTGACAGAGATAATACTGGTGTTTATTATCTTCAATACGTTGTCTCTTATTTTCTCATTCCAAAGAGTATAGAGGGGTAGACCTAGAGCTGAGAGACAATCACAAACCAGCACAGCAATTACAGAAACTCTGTTTTAAAGCAGTCTATCATATCGATACATTTAGACTCTGAAATAGTATGTTATAGACAGGAAATTTGAATGCCTACTTGGTGGATTTGATGTATATACAAACTCAATTTCTAAATGATTCTAAAAAGATTTAAAAACCTTGATAATCAAGTTATATTATGTTGGAAATTATAAGCTGAAATTAAGGCTGCTTGTTTTCTATAAGTTGATTTTCTATTATTCTACCTTTATGTTCATTTTAGTGTAATGGTATGAAAATAATGAATGAAATCTTCGTAGCATTTTCGATCGAGTACGCAATGACAGCAACTCGACATTTTAAGCGTTACAAGTGACAGACTACTTGGTAAAGCTCTCTGCTAGTAGGAAGTACTACAAAGTACAGTGAGTTCCACAGCGACATCTAGTGTACCATTTTTGTAAAATTGTTTAGAGTCTGGGATATTATTTGTGAGGTAGTAGCTTGTGGTCTCGTGACTAGGCATTTCTTTTTAAAGTCCTGAAGTAAACGGCCTAACCAAAGTTTGTATATTAATCCTTATTACAATTTTTTACAGTATAAAGTGTGATATTGTTTGGGGTTCTCATTGTACATGTTTTAGCTGAATTACAATTTATTACAGCAGTCGACACTGCAACTTAAATAGTTATGTTTGGTTGCCTTAAAAACATACTGTAAAATTTACATAGTTTTCAATGAGAAAAATTTGGGAAAGTTTGAATTAATCTGTAAATTTTTAAATTATCAAGAACTCTTCAATTCAAAGCTACCTTACTAAAGCTATTATAGTATGAAAATCATATAGAATGGACCTCTGCACACAAAACAAAAATTCTGTTTGTAGGATATTGGGAAGTTATAAATCCCAAGTGAAAACATCAGAGACATTCTTGACTAATAAAGGAATAACAAGCAAGAGGTATACACCTTGGCTAACAACATTCTCTTTAATATGATAAAAATGCCCAAATAGCTCCAAAGCGACTCATTTACAAAAACAAAACAATCCATCAATGAACAGTTCCTGAACATGCCATATAACTTTTTTCTGTTACACTTATTTGGAATAGTCTTAGAGAAAGTGTCACTGTCACTATGATACCTGAAAAAAAAACACGACACCTTAGTATTATGTCTCCATTCCAATTTAATGAAACAAGCCTCACTTGAAACCTTTCTGGCCCCTTAACCAAAGAAAAATTTGACTTACAGTGGTATCTGATAATGGCTGATACCAGATACCTCATTCCATTCATCAAATGCTCACTTAACTAAAGAGGAGAATCTAAATATCTAGGTTACTTAGTTGTACCTGTTTGACATTCTTTGTCTTTATCACAGTAAGAATATATCTTATATTCCACAAGTAATAATATCCTTGGGTCAGATCTGGATTCAAAATTCTAGTCTCGATTATTAGCTGTATGGCCTCATGAAAATTACTTAACTTGTTTGGGCTGACTTTAGTTCCTCAGTTGCAAAATGAAGATTTAACCTACTTCTTAGAAATGAACGAGTAGTGATGATAGTAAGCATTTTCATTTACTTCCAAAAATAACTGTTTAGGAAGTATTTATTGAGTTCATATTGTTTTACTATTAAGTATATCACTGTAGGTTTTTGATAGTTAACCTTTATCAGTTAAAAACTTTCCCTATTATTGCTTGATTGCAAAAAAAATTTCTTTGAAGTAATGAATGAGTGTTGAATTTTATCAAATGTTTGTTCTGCATCTTTTAAGACGATTACGTAGTAGCAATTATAAGGAACAGCATGTTTAAAAAGATTACAAGTAATAATTATGAGGATATTTAATGTCCTCTATGCTAGCCTCACTATTTTACTTAGGACATAATTTAGAAATTTATAAATTCAGACACAACTGACTTTTAAAACAATTAAAATTTTTTTTGAATTGTGGTAAAAAACAATAAAAAATTTGCCATCTTAACCATTTTTAAGTGTACAAGTCAGAAGTATTAAGTATATTCACATTGTTGTGCATCAGATCTCCAGAACTTTTTCATCTTGCAAAACTGAAACACTATACCAATTAACTTCTCTATTACCTTGTCTCCCCAGCCTCTGGCAACCACCATTTGACTTCCTATGAATTTGGCTCCTTCAGATACTTCATATAAGTAGCATTACACCGTATTCGTTTTTTTGTGACTGGCTTATTTCATTTAACATAATGTCCTTAAGGTTCATCCATGTTGTACCACGAGACAGGATTTCCTTTCTTTTCAAGGCTGAGTAATATTTGTGTGTGTGTGTGTGTGTGTGTTGTTTTGTTCATTTATCCATTCATTTGTCAATGGATATTTGGATTGCTTCCACCTCTTGGCTGTTGTGAATAATGCTATTATAAACGTGGGTGTGCAATTATCTTTTTGAGATCTTGCTTTCAATTCTTTTGGATAGATACACAGAAGTGGGATTGCTGGATCACATGCTTAATTCTTATTTAATTTTTGAAGAACCTCCATACTGTTTAAGAGCAGCCACACTATTTCATATTCCCACAAATAGTACACAAGGATTCTAATTTCTCCACATCCTCACCAACACTTATATACTGTTTTGTTTTTTTGTTTTTGGTATTGGCCATCCAAATGGGTGTGAGGTGATATATCATTGGATTTGCATTTCTGTAATAATTAGTAATATTGAACATCTTTTTAAAAAATTATTTTTAATTGCAGTTGACATTCAATATTATTTTATATTAGTTTCAGATGGTGACATATCTTTTTATATGTTTGCTGATTATTTGTATATCTTTGGAGAAATGCTTATTCAAGTCCATTGCCCATTTTTAAACTGGGTTATTTGGGGTTTTTTATCATTGACTTGTAGGTGTTTTTTTTTTTTCAAGTATAACTGGATAATTACTCCTTATTGGATATATTACTTATAAATATTTTCTTTCATTCATAGGTTGCATTTTCACTCTACTGATGCACAGAAGTTTTAAAGTTTGACGTAGTCCCATAAGCATTTTTGCTATTGTTGCCAGTTGCTTTTGGTGTCATCTCCAAGAAATCATTGCCAAATCCAATGTTATGAAGATTTTCCCCTATGTTTTCTTCTAGAAGTTTCATACTTTTAGATTTTACATTTAAGTCTTTAATTCATTTTGAGTTAATTTTTGTATATGAGGTAAGGTAAGGGTCCAACTTCATTCTTTTGCATGTGGGTATTCAGTTTTCCCTACACTGTTTGTTGAAGAAACTCTCCATTTACCATCGAGTGGTCTTGTCACTCTTATTGGAGATCATAAGCAAGGGTTTATTTCTGGGCTCTCTATTCTGTTCATTGGTTCATGTGTCTGCCTTTTGCCAATACCATACTGTTTTGATTATTGTAGCTTTGTAATCTGTTTTGAAATCGGGAAGAGATCTTCAAATTTGTTCTTTTTAATGATTATGTTGGCTGTTCAGGGTCTGACACAACTGACTTTTTTGAAAGACCAAGTATATAATCTTTACAGTTGCTAAAGTCACTTTCACATGTTTGTGATCTCTACCACGCTTGGAAACTGACTTTGGAAACCTTTTTGGACTTAAAAAAAATGATAAGTTATGTCATAAAGAAGGTATATACAATAAGTATACAATTTCATGACCATAAAACCATCACTCTGGTCAAGAAATGTAACACTGCCCCTGCGCCTTCCCTGATCACAATCCCCTCCTTCCCACACGAGGCTATTAGTATTCTGAATTTTCTGATAATTATTCTCTTCTCCTTATAGTTTTAAAATGTAAGTCTATCTTTAAATTTTATCTGTTTTTGGACTTTAATTTGAATCACATCATGTATTTTTAACTTGCATCTATTGCTCAACATCATGAAATTCTCTCATGCTGTCTAACTGTAGTTCACACATTATAATATTCCATTGTATAAATGCACCACAATTTATCCATGCATTTTACTGCTGATAGTTTTATTAAGTTTCCAGCTTTTGATAACTACAAATAATACTATACAAACCTTTACACACATCCTGGTGCACAAGTATAAGTGTTTATAGAGGGTGTATACATAGAGTGGTATTGCTCATTCATTGGGTACATCAATGTTCAACTTATATGTCAAATTGCTTCTCAAAATTGTACCAAGTTACACTCCCACCAGGGGCGTATGGGGATTCCTAATACTCCATGTGCCCTTTAGTGTTGCACTATTTAAGTTTTGGCATGTTGGTGAATGTGTAATGGTATCTGTCTGTGCTTTTGATTTACACAAGCCTGATTACCAGTGATGCTGAACATTTCTTTTTATGCTTATTAGCTATGTGTAAACTGCCTGTTAAAGATTTTTGTTCATTTTAGCAGAAGATTGACTTTTTATTTACTCGTAGGAACACTTTTTTATGTTCTGGATACTAGCCATTTTGTTGTAAATATTTTCTCTCATGTTCTGAGTTATCTGTTCTCTATGCTCTTTTGATGAAAAGGTCTTGATTTAATGTAATCAAAATTATCAATCTTTGTTTATGGTTAAAGTATTTTGTATCTTGTTTTAAAATTCTTTCCTACCACAAAGTTTGATAAATTAATCTTGTTAATGTCTTAGTTTTGTCTGGTTCATAATTAAGTGCCATTTGAAATTGAAGTGTGAAGTAGGGTCCAAGTTAATTTTTTTTCATATGGACACCCAGTTGTCCCAGCAGCATTTATTAATAAGACTGTCCTATTTCTAGCCTCTCTATTCTTTTCTGTTCTGTTTTCTTTTCTCTGCACAAATACACTCCATTTTAGTTATTAGTGATTTTATAGTAAATCTTTATATCTAAGAGGACAGGTCTTTGCATTTTATTTTTTGTCAAGAGTATCTGGGCTATTTTGGGTCCTTTGTACTTCCCTATTAAGGAGGGAAGTACAAATTGGACCTAAAACTTGGAAATAAGACAAAAAGATGATTGTGCGACCTTTTAATGTCATGCTAGATAGAGTACTATCTAATAAGCTCCCCAAACCCTTCCAGGGATTATCTGATTCTCTAGGGGAATATAAGTTTGTAACAGAAATGATTAGAATCGAGCCATTTTACAATTCTATAAAATTGATAGAGTGAAATAACTTTACTTTTTGTCTAGTTGAGAAGATAACCCAAAAGACTATAGTTTTATTGCCACCCCCCAAATATCAACTGGTTTTTATCTTAACATTTTTTCTCATTGAATCTAAAATTACAGTTTTTTTATACTCTGTTGCAAATGGCTTTGTCATCTTGCTGGTTCCCTCACTATGAATTAATTAAAAGTTTGACACATCCTATTTGTATAATTATGTTAAACATATTAGAATTACATTTTGATGTCCATAAAAATTTAGAATCAGCTTGTTTCACATAACAAATACATAACCAAAAAAAAAAATAGAATGTCCTTTTCTTATTTCTCAGCTTCTTTTACTCCACATTTTGTGTGCTTTACCTATGCTTTGTATATAGTTATAGCTTCTTCATTTTCATTGCTCTAACATTTCATTGTATGAGGATGCCACAATTTATCATCCATTTACTATACACATACATTCTGAGTTGTTTTCAGATTTGGGATATTATGAACAGTGCTGCTAAAGATATTCTTGTGTATGCTTTTGGTGAACATGTGAACACATTTCTTTTAAGTATCTGCGAATGGAACTGCTCGGTTATAGAGTATGAGATGCTCTATTTTAGTAGATACATTTTCCTGGTAGTTCTCATTTTAAACTTCCACCCAATATGCAGGAGAATTTCAGTTGCTCCTGAGTTTCACCAAACCTAGATATTTTCTGTCTTTACCTTAGCCCTTATTAGTGAATTAGTATGGTATTCTGGTTCTAATTTATATTTCCCTGCTAATTAAAAAAATTGATAATTTCTCCCATGTATTTATAGGACATTTGGGTGTCCTGTTTTGTGAAATAGCCTGTCTTTTGCCCATTTTTCTGTTGGTTGTCTGCCTTTTTTTTTTTTAGATCAATTTTTAGAAATTCTTTATATAGTCTAAATATAAGGCCTTTGTCAGACATGTATATAACAAATATCTTCTCCCATTCTCTGGCTTGCCTCTCCGCTCTCTTAATGGTGTCTTTTGGTGAACAAAAGTTCTAAATTTCATTAGCGTCAATTTATTCATTATTTTGTTTATAATTAACACTTTCGTGTCCTATTTAAGAAAGCTTTATCTACTCAAAGTTTATAAAGATTTTCTTTTCCTAAGCTTCCTTCTAAAATCTTTATTGCTTTATCTTTCCAATTTTAAGGACAATCCATCTGGAAGGAATTTTTAGTTGATTGTGAGGTAGGGATCAAGTTTAATGTTTTTCCATAAGGCTATTCCTTTCTCCACTGCACCGCAATCTCTCTTTTGCCATCTATCACATGACTCTATTCAGCCTGTCTATAGACTCTTTGTTCTGTTCCACTGGCCTATGTGTCTATTGTTGGAACAAAACCAACAATAGTTCTTGTTATCTGGCAGTGTGACTGTTCAGCTTTGTTCTTCTTTAAGATTGCCTTAGCTATTCTTGGCTTTTTGCATTGCCATCTAAATTTTAGAATCTAAATTTTGATTTAGCTAAATCAAAATTTTGGGTAAATTTTTACACCAAAATCTACTGGGATTTTGATTAAGATTACATTGAATTTATAGATGAACTGGGGGAAAATTAACATCTTTACATTAACTCTTCCAAACTATGCACATGGCATTTATTTGGATTTCTTTTAATTTCTTTAAAAATTAGTAGTTTCCAGTAACAGGTCTTTGACATTATTTGTTAGATTTAGTTTAAGTTTTGTGCTGCTTTTTGATATTATTATAAGTGTATTTTTTCAAGATTTCATTTTCTATTTCTTTATTGCTGATATACAGCAACACAATTAATTTTAGTGTAATAACTTTTAATTCAGAGTACTTGCTAAATAAATCCATTAATTCTATAATAGCTCATTTGTAGATTCTTCTGGATTTTCTATATATACAATCATGTCATCTGTAAACAATGATAGTTTTATGTGTTCCTTTCCAGTCTTTTATTTTTCCTGCCTTATTGTTAAAAACTCCAGTTGAATAAAAGTGATGATGGTGTACATTCCTGTCTTACTTTTGATTTCAAATGGAATGCTTTCAAAATTTTAACACTGAGTACGATGTTGGCTTTAATCACTGATTATCCCTCAGGTTTTCATAGGTTGTACCTTTATTATCATTCAGGTCAAAATATTTTCTAATTTCTCCTATAATTCCTTCTTTGATTCATAAGTTATTTGAAAGTGTGTTGCTTAATTTCCAAGCAGCTAGAAAAATTATATATATATAAACTCATATATATATATAATTTCTTTTGATTTCTAGCTCAATTGCACTGTGGTCAGAGAATATACTATGAAACATTTCAATCTTTTAAATTTTGGAGTCTTGCTTTCTGGCCCTGCATATGGTCAATTTTGATTAATGTTCCAGCTCCAGTTGAGAACATGTGTGGTAGGCAGAATTCTTATTCCCATGCTCTTTATCTCCTGGTGTTCATCTGTGGATATGTTAAATTATATGACAAGGGGATTTTGCAGAAAAAGGAAAGCAGAGGTTCAAAATGTGAGAAGGACTCAGCCTGCTTTTGCTGGCTGGAAGACAGAGAGGGAGCCAGATGCAAATCATGAGAAGGAATTGAATCCTGCCACAATCCTGAATGAGTTTGGATGCAGCTTTTCCTCCAGAGCCTTCATTAAAGAATAAAATCTTATCGAATCCTTGATTTTGGTGCTGTGAGACTCTAACCAGGTAACTTGGCTGGGCCTTTCTCTACCTGGACTTCTGACTCATGGAATTTGTTGTATTAGGTGTTCTATGTTTGTTATATCAGTTACCAATTGTTATACAATAAGACAACCACAACAAAAAAACATACAAAACCTAGTTGCTTAAAAAACATAAGGATGGATTGAGAATATATAAAGAATTCTTACAACTCAATAAGACAAGTAACCTCCCAAATGGACAAAAGATTTAAGCAAGCAGCTCATCAAAGACAATATACGAATGCTCAAGAAGAACATGAAAAGATGTTTAACGTCACTAGTCAATAGGAAGAATACAAATTAAAACCCCAGTGAGGTATTGCTACACTTTTACTGTAATAGCCAAAATTAAATAAACTGACAATACTAATGGCAGTACTTTGTGGTAGATTTGTAAACGTTACAGCCATTTTGAAAAGAGTGAGGCAATGTCCTATAAAGTTAAAACGTGCACTTACCGTAAGGCTCAGCCATTGCACTTTTCAGGATTTACCCAAGAAAAATGAAAGCACGTGTCCATGCAAATACTGGTAGGTGAATACTTAAATCTGGTCTATTAACATCTATGTAGCAAAATTATTGGTAAGATATTTTGAGCCATAAATGATAGATTCGAAAAGAAGAAAGGATGAATTAGAAAACCAGTTAAAATTATATGGAATGGTGGTGGTATTAAAGATGAAACATTGGGTGACTCCATAGTGTAGTGGTTAGCACGTCTGCTTAGCCCGCCGAAGGTCCTGGGTTCGCACCCCAGGTGGAGCCACAGACCATATCCCAGGTGCACCAGACCCTGCATACACCCCAAGAGTGTGTGGGAGGGGACACCCTGCCTTCAGAGACCCAGTTCTTGAGGGGAAATGGCAACATCCATGGGTCAGGGGTGGAAGTGGAGGAGGGGGGAATTAAAGAGGGGGGAAAAATTTTTCAAAAAGATAAAACATCAGCATAGGGAGGTATCACTATCAAGTGAATTAATGGAAGTCTGTGCTCCTTTGTTTCATTTTTTAAAAATGGATTAAAATATTTTCTATTTTTCTTCTTTTAAAAACTCAGAAACAGTTTTCTGTATGTGATTGTCAATTTGTTTTTTAGTCAGTGGTTCCTTTCTGAGGAGCGGCACAGACTCTCAGACCTATAGGTCTGTGATGCTTCTTCACAGGGGCTTTCATGGGCTCTGCCCTGCTCTGGAGACCAGCCCTAACACAAAGGAACAGCAAGGTTTGGCCCAGAGACACCTCAGGGGAGGTAGCTGATGAACGCTTTTACAAAAAAGAATTGGTGAGCAATGACATTTTTATGGAAGATATTTTTAGTGCTGCACAGCACTCTCCAGAGCAAATAAAGTAAAAATTCCTCCTAGTCATTCTTTCTTTCCTAAACTTCCTGTTGGGCTGCTCTGCCTTCTGAGAACTCTCAGCTCTTTCCATTGTTTGCATGTAGTGCCACATTCTGCTGGTCCCTCTCACATCTCCGTTCCCTCCACTCTCCTCCTAACATTTTATATTCATATCCTTTCTTTAGGATATGAATATTTATTTAGGATGGCAGAACAATTTGCCATTCATCTCCAACTGATACCCCCAAGCCCATCTTGACTGGGAATGCGAGAAGCCTCCTCTATAACAGGATACAAGCTCTTACAAGAGCAGTGGAATTATATATACAATATCCTTTGTTCATTTTAAATAACAAGGTTACTTAATCTACGAAAGATTTCTTGATTTTTTTTCCCCGATCTAACTTTCTTTTTACCCAAATCCATATTGGCTTCTCGGTATTTTTTTTCTTAAGATCATATATTTCATAAAATAATTCTAATTTTCTAATCAATATTAAAAGTTAGATTGGGAAAAATGAAGAAATCTTGATATTCCATTTAGATTATATATACTATATTGCATATGCTATAAATACATCCCAATGAAGTTAGAGTCACACAGAATGAAAACACTTGTGCCTCGTAGACAGATTGGCATTTTTTTAAATGCCAGGTATTGATGTAAAATTTAGATAAATGTAATTTCACCCTTTTAAGTTGTACAGTTCTTTTAATTTTGACCATTACAGTCAACTACTTTTAAAATTGGTCATAAGATTTGAACAGATACTTGAGCAAATGAGACATACCATTAGGAAATAAGTACATAAAAAATCCAAAATAAAAGGAACAAATTACCAAAAAATGTGACAACTATTTGAAGTCTTATGCCAAGTTTCTCATCCTCAGCACTACTGACATTTTAGGCCTGGTAATTCTGTTATGAGGGGCTATCGTGTATTGTAGGACATTCAGTTGTGTCCCCAGTTGAGAACCACTGTGTTAAGTGAAAAGACAGATTCAAAAGGCTACATATTGTATGGCTCATTTATATGTCATTCTGGAAAAGGCAAAACTCTAGGAACAGAAAACAGTCCTCACTAGGACATGGGGTTGAGGGCAAGAGATTGATTATAAAGGGTCAATAAGGGAATTTTCTGGGGTAATGGAAATATTTTCCATCTTGACTTGGTGCTATTCACATGACTAGGTTTATAGTTTTGTCAGATTTAGTAAATTTTCAGCCATCATTTCTTCAAATGTATTTTTCTGCTCACTCTCTCCTCTCCTTCTGGTATTCCAATTACATGTGTGAAAGACTGCTTGATATTGCCCCACAGGTCACTAAGCCTTTTCCTCTTTGAGCTTCCATTTGGATAATTTTATTGTTGCCTTCAGATTAACTCATCTTCTTTTGCATTATTCTGCCTTTAAATTTATCCAACGAAATTTTGAGTGTATTTTTCATCTTTAGAAGTTTCATTTGGTTTTTTCCTAAAGTTTCCATTTCTTTCATAATTATATTTACGTTTTCAAAGTTTTTGAGTATATTTGTTAATGAACCATTTCTTGGTCTCTGTTGACCTATTTTTCTTCTGCATATGGGTCACATTTTCCTGCTCCTTACATTTTTTTTTTTTAATTATACGCTTGATATTGTGAATGTTATATTATTGAGTCTGCATTTTGTTGTTTTCAAGAGTATTCAACCTTGTTCTGGAAAACTTACTCGGGGGCCAGCTTGATCCTCCTTTCAAAGCTTGTTTTTAAGATGTTAGGATGTAGCTTTTATTCTAGAGCTTGTTTAGTACTATTGAGGTGTGACGCTTCTGGGAACTAAATATCCTGCGTATTTTACAAGGTCTCTCCACTCTGGCTGGTTGTAAATTGAATGTCTCTCAGCCTGTGTCAACTCTGGGAAGTGTTCAGTTCACAGCCTCTGGGTAAGTGGTCCTTATCCTACGCATGCAAAATCATCCTATGCATACACAGTATGGTATTTAGTCAGAATGAAGAGACTACTATGCAGATTTCTGAAGCTTTTTTCTCACCTAATTCCCTTTTTCTGTTACTCTTTCTCACAAATTCTAACCACTTCAGCCTCCCTGAACTTTGATCTCTGCGTCCTTAACGAACCAGAGACCCCGTGCTCAACTTTGGGTGTACCCTGCTTTTGTCACCAGCTGTAAAATGCTGTGGAAAACAAGTGCAGTTGTATGATTCACTTTTGTTTCTCTTCTGTCAGGGATTATCTGTTATCTAATGTCAGAAAAGACTTGTTTCATATATTTTGCTTAGTTTTCCAGCTTTTTACAAAGAGAGGACAAATCTGTTACCAGTGATTCTGTCATGGCCAGAAGCAGGTGTGAAAAGCAATTTTTTTTTTTACTATCTAATAATAGGCAACTTATATACTACAAAAGATACTATAAACCAATTGAGAGGCTAGGAAAAGCTTGAAATACAGACATAACATAAAATATTTAAAAGATTAGACCTTTCAATAAGAACCAAAATGGGCAAAAATACAAATGGATAAAAATGAAATGACCAGTAAATAGATGAAAAGCTAACCAATAGATGGAAAGCTGTGTTAGTGTTAAGTTTCTCAATCTCTTTAATAAGAAATGTTATTTTTACTTGAGGTTCAAATGACAGTAAATTACACAAGATCTTATATAGATTGATGAACATTTACATACATATATATCGTTATCCATAACCTACAGCGATATATAGAACATTCTATCACCCTGAAAGAATCCCTCAGTCAGCTAATATCCTCTGTTCCCCAAAGGCATGCACTATTCTGACTTCTATCAACACTGAATATCTGTGCCTGTTTTCTTACTTGAGGAATTTCAGTGGAATCATACATACACTAAATAATTTTGTCCAGGTTTGTTTGTCCATGTTGTTACATGTAATTGTAGATTGCTTATACTACATAGGATAGATTACTTATAATACTATTCCATTAAGAGTATTCTACAATTTATTCTCCCACCGATGGACATGTGAACTATTTCCAATAGCAGCTATTATTAATAAAAACTATTAGGAGTATTTACCAACTAGTCTTTTCTGTGGATATGTTTTTATGCCTCCTGGATATACACTGAGTGGAATCCCTAGGTCATGGGATTAGCATGAGTATATACAGTAGTCTGATCCACAGGGGATACAGTTGTAAGACCCCCAGTGGATGCCTGAAACCTCAGATAGTACTGAACACTATATATACCATGTTTTTTTTCTATACATACGTACTTGTGATAAAGTTTAATTTATAAAATAGGCACAGTAAGATTACCAACAATAGTGAAATAGAATAATCATAACAATATGCTGTAATAAGTTATGTGAATGTGGTCTCTCAAAACATATCGCACTGTACTCACCCTTCCTCTTCTTTTGATGATGAAATGATAAAATGCCTGAGGGATGAGATGAAGTCAGGTGAACGAGACCTGAAATAAGGGTTACTGGAACCCACATAGTGATACCGCGACAGTGGCTCTGATACCTGAGATGGCTAAGTGACTAATGGTAGGCAGTACAAATGGCACAGAGACACTGGATAAATGGATGACTCCTGTCCCCAGCAGGATGGAGCAAGACAATGCGAGATTTCATCATGCTACTCAGAACAGCACGTAATTTTAAACTTATGAGTATTATTTCTGGAATTTTCCATTTAATACTTTCCCACTGGGTTGACCAGGGGTAACTGAAACTCCAGAAAGTAAAATCACAGATAAAGGGTGGGTGGCTACTGTACCACCAGATAGTACTCCAAAGTAATTTCATAGCAGTTCAGTTGCTGCATCAGCTTTCTCTCATGCTTGATGTCAGCCTTCGACTACTTTTTCAAATATTTATTTGGATATTCTCATTTGTGGGATTTTCAGGTTTTTGTTAGTTTTTATTTGGGTTGTCTTTTTCTTCTTGATCTGTGAGACTTTTCAAAGATTCTAAATAAGTCCTTTGTCAGATATATGTATTGGGCTTATTTTCTGCCAGTTCCTTGCTTATTTCTTAACAATGTCTTTTGATTCACACAGTTATTTTATTTATAAAGCTACAAAACCTGAGGAAAAAAATCTATGGTGTCATGTTAGCACGGTGGTTGCTCCAAGTGGTTGGTTGGGGAAAGAACTAGAGGGAGATGAGTTTATGGGGACTCTTTCTTGACCTGTGTGCTGGCTATATGGCCTCACTTTAGAAACAAACAAAACTCTTCCTTGACATACTGCCAACTACCAAGCTGCTTTCCTATGGTCTTAGAGCTGTCTACACTTCTGCCGTTAACACTGAAATTCTCATTGAAGTCACATGATTGGAAATTGAGCAGACATTTCTCTGCCCAGATTTTGCTCAACAGTTGACCACTCTTAAAACGCTCTTTTCAATGACACTGCATTCTCCTGGTCGTCTTTTGTTACTCATCCCTCAAGTACTGATATTCATTGTTAGTGCTTTCTCAAATCTGTGAGTATTCTTACATCTTCTATCACTTGGAATATATCTGTTTGTTATGGACTCCCAGCTATTCTTACTTTCTCTCCTTAGCATCAGTTATCTAACTACCAACAAATGACCTCCACTTGGATTTATTCAAGTGGTATCTCTGCGTGCTTACTATACCAAGTATTGTATTGGGTGCTTGAATTTCTTACAGAGATATCAAATTTAATGTATTCAAACCCAAGGTCTATCTTCTTTCCCCCATATTCTGCCCTTGAAATTCTCTTTCAGTGACTGGCACCACCTTCCACTAGGCCAACCAATTACCTCTAGGTAATTTTTTACTTATCCTTCTCTGATTTTATTAATCAAGTCTGTTGAATTTACCTCTGAAAGATATCTCAAATCTGTCTCCAGTCTCACTGCTATTCATTCATATTTTATATGTAATTTTTTTTGTAATGAACAGATCAAAGTGAACACCCTAAAGAAATGTCCATTTGAATTCCAAAGCAATACTTAACACTGATTCCGAATGCTATAGCCACAACCACAGTACCTAGTCCCACCTCATCTGCGGTTTCACTTTCTCAGGTTTCAGTTACCTACAGTCGACCAGACTGAAAACGTTAAGTGGAAAACTCCGGAAATAAACAATTCATAAGCTTTAAGTTGTGCATTGTTCTGAGTAGCATTAAGAAATCTTGCACCGTCCCACTCTATTACATTCGCAATGTAAATCATCCCTTTGTCCAGCACCTCTGTGCTGTAAGCACTACCCTTGTTAGTCGCTTGGTAGCCATCCCAATTATCAGATTGTCCAGACACTGCAGTGCTCATGTTCAAGGTAGCCTAATGCTGTCAGGATGCCTACCTCAGGTCACTTCCTCTCATCACAGAGACACTCTCTCTCACCATCATAACAGTGAGTACAATACAATGTTTTGAGACCACATTCATCTAACTTTCATTAGTATAATTTTTATTGTTATTGTTGTTAATCTCTTACTCTGCCTAATTTTCAGGTATGCATGTATAGGAAAACACAGAGTATACACAGGGCTCAGCACTATCAGCACTACCAGTAGTTTGCGACGTGCACGTGGGGCCTCGGAACATTCCCCATGGATAAGGGGAGACTCTCTGTATAATCCCTCAGATTAAGATAGTTGTAGTAGCCAAACTACAAGATAAGTAAGCCCCAGTCATCCCTGCCTCCTGGCATCCACTTCTGTGCAGTCCGTTCCCCATTTTACCAGGTCTGTTTTAAGACCAGTAAAACCTGGAAAAGTGATGGCATTCCCAGTATTATGTAAAAGCTGTGCTTTCAATCATGGGTGCACTTTCTATCTTACATGACTCTGGGAGAAGCCGGCTGCCATGTCTTGAGGTCACCAGGTAACCTAAAATCTCTGCAGCCAACAGGCATGAGGAACCGAGGCCTGCCAGCTAGCACGTGAGCACCGAAGTGGAGTTTGCCCCACTGGAGCCTTCAGATGACAACAGCTCTGGCTGACAGTGCATTACAAAGCCATGAGATCCTGAGTCAGAACCACACTGCTAAGTCACTCCCTGATTATCATAGAAATGGTAATGATTGTTTTAAGCTGCTAAATTTTGAGGTCACAAAGCATTAGCTAACATTTTTTTCTCCCAATCAAAGCATAAGATCGGATAGACTATAATTTGTTACAACAAATGAAACAAGTATCCTTTATACTGCTTCACAATTCCAAATTATTCACTATCACAAGAGCAATGTGTTAAATTCTGGACAACAAAGTCAGCAGCGGTCTAGTATGAATATATATGATTGGGATTGTATTTTATCAGCTTTGATTTATTCCAAACAAGCTCTGACAAATTTTTGGTTCTTTAACTTACAAGGGTTAAATGTTACTAATTTCTGGGGAAGGGCTCCAGGCTCTAGTCTGCACCCCAACAGGAACCTCAAATGCTGGTCCACTAAACGCTTTCATTACTGTCAGATGAGCTGGTATTGAGGTGGAAGAAAGGTAGAAGATGAAACTGAAATAAACATTTCTTGAAACTTCTTCCAGATCAGCTGGTCTTCCTTCTGGAACATCTCTTGGAGCAGAAAACCCTGAACCCCAGAACTCTGCAAAGCCTTGAGAGGTACAACCTCCCCCGGCAGGATGCAGAGGTTCACTGTCGGTGGTGTGAACTCATTGTTAAGCACAAACACACAAAAGAGAACAAAAATATGGAGAGATTCCTTAAGAAGCAGGCTGTGGGCTTATATCTCTGCAGGGAACTGATGGTGAGGATGTCAGGCAGCAACAGGCCACCCGAAGCAGCCTCAAGCTGACCAAGGAGCTGGATGGATCGATGCTCACCCAGGTGGTAGCCAGAGATGTTATTTTAAAGAGGATCACAGCTCATAACCTTGTAGCCCTGGTGGGACCAGGTTTGCATCGGCCCTCGACATCAGAGGAAGATTACAGGGCTGCCAAAGCCATCAGCCAACAATAGCATCCGCATGTTGGTGCTTCTTTCCAGAGGCTGCTCTCAGGAGAGTACATGTGTGACAGGGACATCCTCACGAATAGTCTCCGTGGGGCTGACGGGCCTGTTCCTTCCACTCACTGAACATGCAACCTCAATACACCAAACTTGAACTGGGTCTCTTCTGTGCATTTAAGGCAGTTCTTTCATTCAAATGATTAAAGGTATCTGAGACATGTCAAAAAATCTGAATTTTTTTATCAGTCTTCTCAGCAAATGGCTTCATTGGATATATCTATAATTCTGGAAAGTAACAGTGTTTCTATACACTAGGACCAGTGAACACCATTTGATGTTCTCCTTTGGGTCATTTCAGAAAAGATTCTGCAAAATTCTTTTGAGATTGATATGTCCATTATTTAGATTTCCTCCCCAAATTTTAGATTTTGGTAAAAGTACAGGATAAGACTCTAAGATGTATTAATGATAAAATGTAATGGATTAGTTAAAAAAAATTACTAATTTCTCTCGATAAGAAAAAGAACAATTAATAACACTATTTAAATTGTTAATAAACCGATATTGCTATTAGTTGATGGAATGGTCAAAAAAAAATTTTTTAAGCCAAGTTCAAAGATATTTCTGAAACTGCATCCACAAACTGCCAAACATTATACCTGGCACAGATGAGACATCAAATAAATATTTACTGAAGTGAGTGGTAAAATTTTATAAGCAGTCAATTTCAAAGCACTGTGAATATAGCATAAATGTCATCAAAGGTCAGTTCAACTAGTGATTCTATACCAGAATTGATCTGTTTTGACTTTCCTTGCACTCAAAACTCTGTGTCTCCTCCTCTGTTTCTTTCCCAATCTTTGGTAAGAGGATAGTATGTGAAACCTACTGGTAATTCAAGGTGATAGACTGAACGACCACATGTGTTCATAAACTCTTCCTGTTGAGACTCTATTACTGAAAAGGGAATTTAAAAATGTTTAAAATGACAGAATGGAAGAGAAGAGAGACATCAAAAAATATATTTCAAAAAACTGTATGAGATGGAAAATATTTAAAAATAAAAAATCAATTAACAAAGTTAGAGAAGGCTCAAACTTTAAATAGCTATACAGATTAAAACTAGAAGTGAACCTTAATTCCTAAAGAGGTCTAAAACTTAAAGGCATCAACAAAGTCATGGAAGGGACAAGGCTGAATAGGAGAACTGGTACAGAGTACGAACAGAGTGTTCATCTTTTAGGTCCCCTTTGCCATATCATATGCAACCAAACACATCATTTCCCAGCTGTGCAAACTTGGGCAAGTTTCTTAATACCTTTGCACATAATTTTTTTTGTTTGTAATGAAAGAATAAGAAAATACCTACTTCACGGGGTCATCATGATGACTGAGTCAATATATATCAAGTACATAGAACAGTATCTAGCACATGGCAAGCATGCCATAAAGCACTTTTACTGTTATTTAAGCCTGTGAGATGCTATTTGCTTTGATTATAGTGTATAACTGTGTGAGAATCATAATTTAAGTAAAATCACCTTTGAGGGACACATGAATGATGAAGGGATAAAGGCACTTTCGTCCTGTGAACACAGCTCTATGATAAATATACCACAGCAACATCTTTGTTTAGTCTCAAAGCAAGACTAATAATCATGAGTGCTGCAGAAAAGTACTAAAATGGTAAAACTAGGGGGGATGGAAGGGGAGTTACGGGACTGAAAAGTAGTTACCATTTTGTACGGCGAGAGAGAAGAGCCTCTGTGATCTTCCCTACGTCGTTCTGCAAGTATAATGGCTATCCACTGCTTATTTATGAATAAAAAATGATGAAATATTACATAAGAAATGTTAGCAGGAAATCTTATAGTTCGTGCTATCTACAAAGCATTTATTGCAATGACAAAACTAGAGGTTAATTACTTTTTTATTGTTGAATTATATTGTAAAGTCTACATCTACAGTTTAATCAGGAAGAAATGCTTTGCATTTACATCAAGGACATATTTATTCTAGTGGAATAAGAAACAGACAAAGACCAAACACATTAAAAAAAAAAAAAAGACTACATGTTTTACCTGGTCCTAATTTTGCTATTTTGGACCATATCTTTCCTATTAGAAAACTGATTTTACATACATATTAAGTCTGATTTATCATTCCATATTTTTAAACATTAAATGCCGCTTCTCATAATTTCTAATTATAAACAAAAGATTGAAAACAAAATGGGAAACAAGGTTTAAAAACAAAGTAAAAGTAGACTGCTATTACCTTACAGCGAAAAGCTGAGTAAACTGTGCCCCTCTGTGGCTCATCTCAAAGAAAATACTTTAATCAGAGAGGCAAGTGCTTCTGATCTAGATGTACGTTTTTCACTTTCCCTGTAGGACCAGGCTTACAAGCATTTCTGGTAAACTGCCAATTAAGTGAAAAATGTCTACGAAGTATCTAAAAGCTAAATACCAGAATAGGGCTAATTCAAATCAAAATTGTATGCTCATCTAAATACACATCTTTAGCTTTTTCCTCTTTTAAAATTACCTTTTTATTTCAGATGATATTTAAAAATAACTTACATGGTTAGTGTGCTTTATGGTCAAAGACTGTAAAATTGAAACTCAAATGAATAAAATTTTTGTTTTACTTGATTCTACTGAAATTTTAATTACCTACTATTTTACTTAACCAAGTTATACATGAGGTAAGTTTTAGCTAAAAAAATAAATCAACTACAAAGATAAAGTTAACCACTTCAAGAGTACACAAAAATCATAATGCCCATCTCATATTCTGAGTTTACAAACTTATGTATTAACTACCATGTATCCAAGAAAAAGTTTACTATGTAATTTAAAAAAAAATATTTTTGCACTTTAATTATGTTGGGAAATAGAGGGCAAAATAACTTGGCAAAATTTGTTTTTGGTAAAAGAATACAATGCAATAACAAATCCAAATGGAACCTAAGACCAGTGTTTAGTTTCTAACTTCTAAACAGACATACACACTTATTAATCTAAAAAATATTTTGGTAGCAAATTGGATTGACAAAATGTTTTGCTGTAAATAAAAAATACATGTTTCCAATTATAGCCTTATAGCTAGCTAAACAGCTTTTAAAAACACATAAAGCCAGCTAACAGCTCTCTAAAATATGTCACACTAAAAAATCCCTGCTAAAAATCAACTGTATTTAATGGGTCTTACTGTAGTAGGACATTCATGATACTAGAAATCTTTTAAAAAGTGAATACAATAGGGCTACGGCAATACATTCTATTAATAAAAGTTACAGAAGAGATTATTGCTGTACTTTTCCCCATAAACACCATTAAACTTTGCTGCCGTTAAAAAAAGCACAACCCCATTACATTTTTCCCTTACTGAATTTCATGTTTCACATCTCTAAAGTTTTTATTCAGCAGAGAATAAATCTTAAAATCTTTTCTGTAAGAATTCAAAGTATTTAAATGAGTAGCTTCACATTAGACTGCCATGTTTTGCCCTTCTTGTTTCCCAAAATACACCGAAAACAATATACATTTTTCTCAAAAATGAAATAAGATGCCCACATTAAAAAAATAAAGCCTACAAAAATGTTCCAGAGCTAAAAAAGATTGATATGGCACGAAGTGATCTCCTACTAGTCCAAAGTCCAAAACATATAAATGAAGTCCATTTATATATCTTGTTTGCTTTTCAATGGAATACATTTATTGAGGTGAAATCACATTATTTTTAGCTCTTCAGTCAACAAGTGTACACAAATGTTTTTTTATACAGTTATTAAAAATAGGAGACCAAGCTGAGTGTGCCAAAGAGATATCATTCACTTGTGATTTCTAGAGTCATTAAGAAATTTAGAGAATGGATTTCGTTGGTTGGTTTCCATAGCTTGATAGACCAAAAACAAAAAAATGACCACAACAACAAACAGCAAAACTTTTACCCACATGGGAATGGAGCGTCCCTTTTTTGTTTTTTCTGACTTGACATCTGCCAAGGGAACATACTTAGGAATATATCTGGATGAGAAAGACTCCTCCGTCCTGAAATCACTGAGTTCTAACGGCCGGCCCGCAGCCCCTTTGATCGGTCTGCGGCAGCTAGCACTGTGGGGAGTAAAAGGAGGAAAAGGAAAATAAATTTTAGATAAAGTCATGATTTAAATAAATAATATAAAATGTCAAAAAAAAAAAAAGGTAAAATAAAATAAAATGTCATTACTGCTCCTGTCTCAAACACATTCCTTGAGGTTAACAGTAGAAAGTTATCACATATGAACAGTGAGGCGTCACCTTTTTAAAACTTCTTTACATTTTCCACTAAAAAAGTTAGATGCAAATTTTTTATTAAAAAATAATATGCAAAATGTTGATAAATATTCACTAAATTTGCCTTCTTCAAGTCTTTTCAGAGCTAATAGCGGCAATAGGAGGAAAGAAATAAGGTAGTTTGGTTGTGATTCCTTCAGTCAGGAAACAATTAAACAGATGTGTAAATAGTCTTTTCAAACAGAAGAGAAACTCTCAGGGAAAACAATGCTTTACTTCTTACTAGGTTTCCATTTCAATTTAAAAATGAGAATTAAATAGTAGGTAAATGATGTATTTACAATCCTTCAACTTAACAAAGTTAATTTTGAAACCGACTCGTGTTCTAGTCAAGATGGCAGAACAGGGATTCTGAATTGTTTATGTATCACTTTTAAAATAAGAAAAGTTACTAAAAAATTAAAAGAAAGTAATACCAAACTATCTATGTATTTGAGAACACAAAGAGAAATATACTCAAAATGTTAACAGCTAATTTTCTAATTTGTAAAAATTTGGATGATTTTTACCTATAGTTTCAAATCGATGACCAACACACTGTATGTACAAATACAGAGGAAAAAATGAGCTAATTTTAAAAGCAAACAAACAAAACAAACTGACTCAATTTTTCAGAATATGAACTGGTAGCTTAGAAGAATTAAACTGCTCCCAAAAAAGCTTAATTCTAAGAACACAGGTATACTAACTGTGAAAAATTAGAAATTAAAATTCTCATATGTATATTAAATAATCATGTTGCATACCCTAAAAATATACAATTTTTATACATCGATCATACCTCAATAAAGTGGGAATAAATAAGTGAATAAATAAAAATGTCCAGTAAGACATACTAATACTTGTTTCAATGTATCTGAATACCTAATTCCTGTTGGTGTTGATGCTTCAAAGGGAAACATTTCTTTAAGAATATCTCTTTCTAGTCTTCTTTCCTCTGTTTTTTCTCCCACCTAAGAAGAAACAAAGAAACAACTACAATTAAAATTTAGTGTAAATGTGCAAAAATTAAAATATAATTTTAAATAAAAGTTTCAGAGGACAGAATGCACTTCAATCTATCCCAGCTTTTATAACTGCCATTTCTAAATTTATTATCACCTAAGGAGTCACACACTTCCAAAGCTCTCTTCAGATTTCTTCAAAATGAAAGATATGTTAATGTGATAACTGCAGGAGAAAAAAAAATTGCCACACACTTTAATAAGTAAAAGTTAAAAAACAAAAATTGAGTGCAGCTTATTTGGAAGTATAAGTTCCCCCACTGAATTTCCCGTGCTTTTCATTAAGAGTACACTGTTTCTTCCTCCACTAAGAACTGTGTTATAAGATAAATGATCAAATATAGCAGGTATCAAATTAACATGGATCTTTAATTTTAGTATTTTTTAACTAGAGTCAATCTAATCTTCCTAACTTAAAAAACATAAAATATATATTTTTTAACAACTTGATTGTTGTTTTGCTGTGTTTACCTTTATGCCCAGATCAAAATAACCTTTGGTTAAGATTAAAACTACAATGCATCATGCAGTTAGTACTTAAAAGCTTAATTACACAGGAGTTAATCAAATGAAGCGTCATACAAAGTCATTTTGAGTCCCATTATTTGACCTTCCCGTGAAAAATAGTAAAGCTGCCCCCCTACAGCCTAGTTACACTTTCGACTCACATCCATAACAAAGAGAACAAGTTATAAACAGCAAAAAAAGACCACTCCCTTGATAATTGGAACTTAAGAGGCACACAGTAGCAAGAGGATAGGATTAGCATGACATATTAGTTATTTTATCATCACTATAGAAGTATGTCTTTAAAAGAATATATGCATATATACACCCACACACATCACCCAATAAAGCAAGCTCAGCTCCCCCCAACTCCAAAAAACAAATATAAATATTTCCTCTTTAAAAGATCAATGATAACATCGATCTAAGTTTTATTCATTTACTTCAGCTCTTGTCAATGGTTTCTTTGGTGTTCTTCTGGGAATGTCTGAGAATTCAGTGATTGGCAGAATAGGAGCTGCATGCTTGAAATTTCCAGTCACCCTATTGACAACCTGCCAAGATTCAAATTATTCAGACTCAGAATTATCCAAACATAACAAAGACATGTGAAAAAAGAAAAGAAAAAGATATTTTATTTCTCTAATATTTGATACTTTCCCTTAATAAAAATTCAGGCAAAAGGACTCAGAAATGAACATATTCAGTGGTTCACATGTGAAGCCTTATCATTCTTTAAATATTTTAGCAAAAAGGTATCCTTAGAATACTTAGGATTCTTGCACAATAAAAAATCCTAAAATTCAGAATTATATGGGGAAAATGAGTTTAAAAATATATAACTTTGAAATTTGCCAAATTCACCACCTCCCCGATTCTAATTAAAGGGTAATTTACAAAGAATACCACTTGTATAGTTTATGAAACATATTTACTAAGGTTTCGTTGCTTGAAGCCATTATAGTTTCAGCTATGGGAGTACTCTCTGAAATTATTGCACCATCTATACGAAAATGTTCTGAAGTATCCACCTGTTAGTTTGAAAACAAAACAAAAACAATAAACATAAAACAGTCACTAAAACCCTACCAATCTGAAAACCCAATTCTAAGCAATAAGCCTTGCATCACCCTTTTCCTCGGAGTTCTTCTCGACCCTCTCGTGGATTCCCTAGTTAATGCCTGTAGAGGTCCGCCTTTTGAAGATCCACTTGTCCATTCAGTCTCAGATATTCCAGCTTGAGAATAGCTCTATTTAAGCATTGACACATTAAAAAGTCATATTCTAACATCAGACACCTTAATGGCCATATTAGCATACTGAGAAGCCATGAAGTCTCCAAATGCTAACATGTGCAAACAATGCTGTGCCCTCAATATATTTCTGTGTATATTGACTGATCCGATGTGTAGCTTAACGTACAATAAAAATACACTAAACAGTCCAACTACAGAAGCTCACAAATTAAAATAAAAATGGGGGCGGGGGGGCCCGGACATCAATTTATCCTTGGCTCTTTTTATGACTGCTGTTTGCTGTTTGGCTCTGGTATTAGAGCTGCATCTCTTTGGCTGTCTAAACAAAAAGCGGGCTGAGCATTAACTTTGACTTATGTCATTTGCTACAACAAATCAATTTCTTTTTAAAATAAAATACAAATTTTATAATTGTTAAAATAGATTGAACATTATTCTTTTCATGTGGTTAGGATTATTTAAATAGATCAGTTTAAATTATAATCCATACACAGCTATTTGAACTTAAAAATTCCCAGATATCAAACTCAGAAAGATATTAAAATTGAGCACCAACACAAACCTGGTGGTCACCTTTCATGGACATGCAAGCCTAAAGTGTCACTGTGCCAAACCTCAGTACTACCCACTCCTCACTGCTCAGACAGTGGTTACCTTCCAGTCCCAGACTCACCTTTCCCTGAAAAACTAAGTAGTTTTTCTTCATTTAAAAAATAAGTTGGCAGTCCCTATATAATAGCTTGAAAATCATGAAATTAGTGCTTCTCAAACTGTGATTTGTGTATCAATCACTTGAAGCTTTTGTTAAAATGCAGATTCTCATGTAGTAGCCCTGGGGTGGGGCCTGAGATTCTACATTCCAAGTAGCAAATTATTCAACTCTGAAGCCACTATTATCAGATGCTCCTTTTAAATTCTTTTAACTGGAAAACAGCCATCGATGATTAGTGTTATACTAGAGAGTGTTTATACTGTCACTTTTGCTTTCAAGCTAGTATTTTATCTAGATAACATATGTTTTTATATCCAAGTCAGTATCTATTAATTTTAAAGACAGATAAATTTTATTCTTATTTTGGGACAATGGCAGTCATCCAATAGGTATGCTTATTTGACTAGTAGTATTACTACCAAACCCATACAAGGTACAGACAGTCTCACAGAACTGATTTTGAAGTGTCCTTCTGACTCACAATCTGAATCTCTGGATTCTTTTTTCTGCTATCAATTAGGAAATATTCACTGAATGCAAACTTAATGTTAGTCAAAAGGCAAATCTGTGAACAAATTACATATACATATGATAAATGCTTATTTAATAAATTCCTGATTAACTGTATAGAAGGAAACAATAGTTTTAATCTCAATCCTGGTGGCACAGTATCATTTGGAGAGCTTTTCAAAAAATATCAAATGCCCCCAACCCCACCTTTGACCAATCAAGTCAGAATCTAGAAGGGCCTGGACATACTAAATTTTTATAGCTCCTCAGGAGATTCTTAAGTGCAGCCAGGGTTGAGAACAACCGGTTTAAGATAAAATAACTGACTTATGATGCATCTCAAAGTCAAGTATTTTTTAAAACCACTTTCAACAGTTTCCTCTTTAATAATCAACTGATCAATGGCAATAAAAATAATTACAAGTATTTTAAAAATACTCTATTTGGTATTATTAATGTATAGTCAGTATTTCAAAACTCTTCAAAGAATTAAAAACTACACTGCTGAAAGGTCTAACAAAGTTATCCAACTGATACAATATAAAGACCAGGTCCTTCACTTACATCCACAAAGGTAGGGGGTTGGGGTGAAAAGACATCCTTTTCCCTTAAAATTGGTTATCTACCAAATTCTAGGACTTTCCTTGTTATGTCTTATTTTAAATATATAACTGAAATAATCTATCAAAAATTTTATTAAACATCTATTGAAACTATTATGGTTAACCAAGTTCTACTTAGCGATTCTTTATTTTCTTCCATGAAAGGAAACACGAGAAACTCACTGGTTACCCATAGGAACAGCTGGGAACAGGGGTGGGAAGGACATTTTCCCCTATAATTCATTTATACTTTCTTCTATTCAGGCACATTAAATTCTTTAGTTGAGGACGATCAACCAACTTTATTAGTTCTTGACTGTCATTGTCTAATTTAGAATTAATTATCTTTGCAGAAAACTAACAACTCTTCACACAACCGGAAAAGATATTCTGAAGATTAAAAAAACATTTTCTCTACCAGAATCTACTGTAAGCAACTGACCTTAAAAAAAATACAAGTAAAAAATAATAAAATTGTAATTCAACGTTATAACTACTTAGTAAGATAGACCAATTATTGATTGACAAGAAACTCACTGCTATGTAAAATTAGTAGTTAATGTGATTGTTACATACTGTGGCCAAAATAAGAATTGCAGCATCATCTATTTTGAGCAAGATGTTTCATAAAAGTCCAGAATTTAGCATGGAGACAACAAGGGAAAGAAACAAAAACCTTCTCACGGTGCTTTCAATAAGCTATCAGGTTAAAAGTTATCGGAAGACACTGGGTAGTTGAGGCACAGACAATGCAGAAGCTGGGCTATTAAAGGAGGCTATAAATCCCAGTGAGTAAAAATATAAGCTATACACAAAATATTTACACAAAACTAGGTTATGAAAAGAAATAATCAGGTTAAAAGCCACCATAAAGAACTATCAATTTAAGTAAAACATGACCAGTATGGTTATTCCTATTAACTGTTTTTCAAAGCAGCAGCTTATTCCTCCCTAAGAGATAGGAACTTATACATTGCTGGAGGGAGAGAGGGGTGGGCCCATGCAAAATGCTTCAACTATTATGCAGGGGAATTTGGTAACACCTAGCAAAATTACCCAGCAATTTCACTTATAAATTTCCTGAAGATAAATTGGCTAAAATATTAAATGATACATGTAGAAGCTACTCATTCATTCATCTTTGCATAATTCAAAATAGCATATATCTAAAAATAATCTAAATATTCACCAAAAGGAAAATGGCTGAATAAATTATATTACATCCATAAAATGAAATATCATGCAGTGGTATGAAGCAATGAGGAAGATGGCAATACTATATTCTGATATGGAGTGATCTCCAGGATATGTTTAGATAAAAACAAAGATAGAAATGTGAAAATAGGCTGCTTTTTATTTGAGGAGAGCATAGATAATATATAAATATATGTATTTACTTACATTTTCAAAAACAAACAAAATTTAAACCAAGACTTAATAAAAACGATTACCCGTGGATGGAAGGAACAAAAATAGAAGCCAGATTCCTGACGCTTATCTATTTTGCTTAAATAAAACCACATACATGTTCTCAATAATTAAACAATATGAAAGAAAAAGAAAAAAATTATTCCAAGTGACTTTAAGATACTCAACATAAGAGAAAAGAGACACAAGTAAAACACAGAAGTTAGAGAAGTCTTCATTCATTTATTTGATGAATTCATGATTTATTTTCTCTAAAAAATAAGTACTCCTAGTCTACGGCTATGCCACTCTGAACAAGCCCAATCCCATCTGATCTCAGAACCTAAGCAGGGTTGAGCCTGGTTACTGTTTAGATGGGAGACCACCTAGGAAGATCAGGTGCTGTAGGCGTAAAAAATAAAAATTAAGCTGACAAGGTCCTTGCAATCTGTGAAGTCAACCAAGGGTTGCCTTGCCTAAAAATAAATAAATAAATAAATAAATAAATAAATAAATAAATACTCCTAGCTTTACTTACTGAAAGGCCTAGAGGCAATGACAACCCAGCAGGAATGAACACCAGATTGTAGGTAGCCTCCAAATGATATTTCCCATTATCTATTAAAAGGATTAAGATTCTTTAGAAAAATGGCTGATATGTTAACAGGCAGAAAATATCCATGAACATGGGTCATCTTACTGTGCCAGAAAACAAGAAACTATCAAAGACAAAGGGAGTCGATAAAAGGATATAGGAACCAACTCAGTAATTTCTAATGGCTAAAGGTGGCACAATTTGAACATGAAAAAAGAATGATTGAAAATGATCATAAATCAAATATATAAAAACCATACTAGTAAAAAATTTCACTGATCACCTTCCAAAGGTGGTAAGAATGACTAAGGTGACTAAGGCACCTTAATTTAAAAAGTGGCAAATAAAAGGCAAGAATTAAGCATTTATCCTGGCTCTCCTGTATGAATTCTATTTCAATGTAACTAAGCAGTTCACGAGGAAAAGTTCTTCATAAAAGAATTCCAGTTACAGATGTAAGGAGAATGAGAAAAATCACCATCTTACAACCTCAAATGAAATAATAGACCTCGGCAATAATCATACATGACTGTCAAAATCATTACATGAAAGGGCAATGTGAAAGTTTATAATAGATGGATTAAGCTTTCAACATTTGAACTTATTACTATATAATTTCAGCATCACCGAAAGGATATCAAGTGCCAAAATCAAGCAATAGGAAGGCCATGACACCATTTATGAAACATTCCTGTCAAAGAAACTGAACCTGAATCTATCCATCCCTCTAATCTGTGCTGTCCAAAATGGTAGTTGCTAGCCACATGTGTCAACTTAAATTTGAGTTAAATAAAATTAAAACTTTAGTTTCTCAGCCACATTAGCCACATTCCAAGAATTTGATGCCCACATGTGGCTACTGGCTATCATAATGGAACGCAGATACATAACATTTCCATCATTATATAAATCTAACTCCCAGGCTATAGAACAGCAAATTAAATGACATTTGAAGGAAAATCTACCAAATTCAGAATGTGGGACAATCAATAGAAAACTGACTCATTTTCTTTATCACATAAATGGCGTTATAGTAGAAATAGCTACAAAATTAAGGTAAAAAGGAAACAATACAAAACAAATAATATGTGGAATTTCTTTGGATCCTTATTTGAATAATTTAATCATAAAAGACATTTCTGAAATTGGAGATATGAAAAATTATTAATTTTATTAGGCATGATAGTGGCATTGTGTGTGTGTGTGTGTGTGTGTGTGTGTATACAAACAACTTCCATCTTTGTTAGAGATGTATACTGAAATACTGATATTTTAATGTGTGGAATATATCAGAGATTTGCTTCAATGTACTCTGGCAAAAAGCAAAATAAAACCAAAGGAGTTTAAAAAACTGGAGGGTATGGATGAAGATGAAATAAAACTGGTAAAATGCTCACAACTCTTCAGGCTCTGTGACTAGAGGGTCATGAAACTTCTCTCCATTTGTCTACATTTTAAATTTTGTGTAAGGCCATTATCTAATTCTGCCTGTTGTCTCCTAAATCTATTCTCTCTTTTGATTATCCTGTCCCTCAGTTTAGATTCCCCAACACAACTATCTCTTAAATCACCTTTAATACCATTTTTCCTCCCTTGTTTTAACCTATTATCTGACCAGTCAGCACCTTGCCTTCATACTCTGGGCCAAAATTCTCCATGCTTGTCTATTTCAGGGTCCTTCACCAGATTTTCCTAGTTTCTGCATTAACTGCATCTTGCCTACACCACAATAAAAAAGGTAAATTTTCATCTAGAATAAGGAAAAAAAAAAACAGACTAGCTTAGGACCAGACTAGCTTCAGAGTGCAGGGAAAAGTCACAGAAGACAAGAAGGGCACAAGTAAAAGCAAAGTCAGAAACCGAGAGACAAAGACACAAATACAACACCCTTCCTCTTCCTCTTAAAGAAATTATGTCAGAACTGCTTAGGCATTTCTACCTTTTAAAATATATATTTTTTAGAAAGACAAATTCCATATGATTTCACTTACATGTGGAACCCAAACAAAATAAATGAACAAATATAACAGAAACAGACTCACAGATACAAAGAACAAAACTGGTGGTTGCCAGAAGGCAAGGAGGGGTGGGGGGCTGGATGAAAAAGGTGAAAGAATTAAGTAGTACAAATTGGTAGTTACAAAACAATCACTGGGATATGAAGTACAGCATACGGAATATAGTCAATAATATTGTAATAACTATGTATGGTGCCAGGTGGTGCTAGACTTATATCAGGAGATCACTTCATAAATTATATAAATATCTAACCACTAGGCTGTACACCTGAAACTAATATTGAATGTCAGCTCTAATTGAAAAATAAAAATTAAAAAAAAAGATATGATCAAAATTAAAAATTAAAAACACTCTTAAAAAGCTGTATGACTGGCTCTGAACCATGCCTAGCACAGAATCAAAACACAATGAGACATTTATTAAACACTTTTGCAGTAGGCGCAAACTAGACTATTAACAAAAAACATAAAGTTTACATGTCTGTTCCCATTTAATGAACAATGGAATAAACACTATTGAGTGTGCTGGAATATGCATGTCAACCATTAACCAAAGTGTAGGACACAGGCAAATCTGTGTTGTCTGCAGACTGCTTGTACCTGAATACAGTGATCATAAAACTGAAGATACCTGATTGTGCTCAACTCTTCTTTGCTTCAGTGTTACTGGAGTCTTTGCTCTGCCCTTTAGTGGTTCTCTCTTCTCAAGCTTGAGCTCTATTTTAGAGTCTGGAAATAATATCGGAAAAACTATTACTCTTTGAAAGACACAATGAATTACAATTATCTTAAGATTAGTTGGGATTGCTGGTTTTAGGCACATTAACATGTAAAACAAGTTTGTCTATTGCTATTACCTCAACAGACCAAAACTATTTAATTTCAATGTCTAAAAATTTTTCTTTCCCACTTTTATTTCATTCCATTTCTGTTTATCTCTCCTACTCTTTAATCTGATTGCTACTTCTTCCTATTTCTCCTCCTTGCCTTTTTCTGGGACTAATAGCCTGAAATGAAAGTGCTCCCATGGAGGCCTTTCACTAAAAACAATATAGATGTGAGGAAAGAACATTAAAAAATATAGTTACCATTCTTTTGTCCATACAGTACAAAGATTAGTTATTAAATTAAAATTTGTAATGTGGAAAGCAAAAAAGCTATAAGGAATTTTGTGGAAAAAAAAAAAACAAACCCTAAGATACCAAGCCTCTAACAAGTGCAATGATGTTATTATGTAAGTGCAGTTTAAGTCTCTTCCCATTTTTTGATGTAATTATAAAATACCTGGGTACAGTTGACATAAGTAGGAATCTTGTTGGTAGAAAAGTACAACCAATCACAAGCCACTTCTCCTCGTCCCCATAATACAAATAACATTTCTTTGAAGAGAAGCTAGTGCATCTATATTACTTAGCATATCACCATGATGGTTATTAACCTAACAACTCAAATATATGTATATATCTTTTTAAAGGCTTCAATATTCCATTCCCCTAGTCTTGATTTCATCACCATTAGAAGAGCTGGATTTATTAAAAGACTGATATAAATTTTAGTTAACTTCCCCATTTTTGTGGCCATTTATTATCACATAGCAAAATTAATGTCAGTTACTTCTGAAACTTGTTACCAAAAACTTTATATTACCTTCTTACCAGAGACAGAAATAGTCAGTTCTTAAACCAAAGCTTAGTTTTGTATGAACTCAATGTAGTTCTACGTAAGTAGTAGTCCAAATAGTCAAGTGTTTTTTGCTAACTACCTACTCCAGTACCGGTCAGTCCAGAGTCTACTTGCAAATATCCAAAAACTGAATAGTGATTTTTGCCATGGTAGTTCAAACGGTTCAATCTTTATTTAAGATTAAGGTATTAAATCCACCCCCGCTCCCCAATGCTCCCATTAATAGATCTATCAGTAAGTCTATGTTTGGGACAATTCTTAGCATTATGTAATTTTAAGCTTTTTCACCTCAAATTCTAAGTATTAGAAAGCGTCCAAAGTAAAGAACCCAATGGTAGTTGAGCAGAAATGTATTCAAACAAAGTATCTGGTTACAGATTAATTCCTCTTACAAATTTTAAAATTCTAACAGCCAATGAAAACATGGTCTTCAAACAGAATAAACCAATAATATTTACAGTATTTTCAACTATACCATTGGAATGTCAAGTGAGTTTCAATGATGAAATGATAAAGGAATGTTCATAAATATCTAACTCGTTGCAACTCCTAAGAATAAAACACACATACAACATGTTTCTGGAGACCACACAGAACTTAGAATTTAACAACTTTATTGAATTTGCAGAAGCATTCTACAGTAATACATTTGAAAATCACATAGCACTTAGTAGGTACATGTATACATGTACATTTCACAAGACAAATAACAAATAAATTTACTCCCAGAAAGCTGCAAAGATGGACATGTATAGTCTAAGGATATGGCTAGAAGTACCCAAAGGACCATATTTTGCTCATACTTAATACTACTTCCATAAATATACAAAGAAATTCAATTATAAAATGCCTCTACAGTTAGACTCTCATCTTACAATCATAGAAATGAAAACTGTTTTATATAGACACACAGACACTGGGATATAGTATGATTTATGACTTTTTTAAAAAAAAAAACTAATTTAAATTTGCTTTTAGAATTTAGATTAAGCCTATGAACTACAACATACCTTGAAAGTGTTACTTAAAAAAAAAATAACCCATCCTTCTAGCGTCTAGGTCATCTGGCAACCTAGTTAGTGATGGTGAGAATGCACTATCCTTGATTATGGTCTAGAGTAGTTTTTCCCAAAGTGTGGTCCACAAACTGTTTCTACCAGTTCATGAAGAAATGAGGCACTTTTTTTCTCTATCAAAACTTTACCGTAAAAATAAACCATCATTGATCTAAAAAGTATCTCTAGATTCAAGTTCTGGTGCATGCTTATCTGTGGATCAGTAACAGTTTATAGAGTGGCACTTTGAATGCAATGATCTGGAATATTATGAATGATACTGTACACATAAGTAAAAAACAAACAAAAGTGAGAAAATAAAAGAGTAGACAAGTTCTATAGAGTATAAAGATATGTAGACCAGTGAAGACCCTACTTATATTCTAGTTAATGGGATTTTCTTAGTTTTAAAGAGTTGTAAATCTTATGTAAAAAAAGGAAAGAGTGAACCATTTGAGATAAAAATGGGATCTAGAAGCTTTAAATTGTTTGTTTCAGGCTTTCTATCCGTGCAACTTCAAAAAAAGGGGTAGTGCTATATAGGTAATTATTTTAAAATTGTAATTTGATAGGTAGAAGCCCCATCTGGAGACTAAGACAACCTTAAAAGAAAATTCTGGGGAAAAAGTACTTGAAATTCCTAGAAAATCTGCTAAGTTCCCCATATCAGAGTTAAGATAGATGTCCTTCTTTCTAACTTCATTAGTGTTTATTTCCACGCTTTTTAACTACATTGCCTACTTCTCCTCCAAATAATGTTCCACCTTTAAAGGGAATAACAGCCAGCTTATTCTTAGAAGCTGGATTAATTTTGCAATCCTTCAGCCAGAGATAACGACGACCTAAACTGGAAGATCCCATGATACGGGCAGCCATCTTTACTTCATCAAATGCAGCTTCACAGAGAAATGAGGCTGCATCATATGTTTTGCTCAGAATCCCAAGTGCCTGTTGCATATGACTAGGATCTGAGCTAAGAATTTGTGCAGCTTGACTAATTTCTGCCTGCATAGCCCGAACTACAAAGGCAGTATGGGTTGCAATTTGCAAAGTTGATGCTGCAGCTTCGTATGCTCTACAAAGCGCTAAGTCCAACTCTTTATTGGTGGAAGCTGCCTGAATACCTGATGGGGTAGTGGCTTCAGAAATAAATCCCAGAATTTCATCATCTACTTTTGGAACCGATAATATCTGTGTTGCCTCTTTGGAAGAAACTGGATACTTGCATGCCAATGAAGGCAGTTGCCTGTCAATTTGCTGCCACTCCTCTTCAATTACTTTTGACATAGATTCGTGGAAAGGAAAAGATAGTTCTGGGGCATCTATTTTATCATGCTGTGACTGCTTAGACATTTCTATGCCTAAAGTAGCAAGTGAGTGAGAGATAACAGTTTTGGCAAAAGAAGACATCAGGTCAGATCCATGTATATTTTGAAATGCCACTGAGGAACCTGAATCCTTTTCCTCCACTGACTTTTTACTGAGTCTAGGGACTTTTCGTGGAGGAGACAGGGTTTCAGCTTCTTGAAAATGAGATCGATCAATTCTCTTCCATATATTTTCTACATCCAGTGGGGGTGTGGAGTTAGAAGTCCCAGGCAAACTACCTACCCCACCCTGGACCAGCAGAGAATTGACATAATCTCTGATTGCCTGAGCAAGTGGTGGAGAAATTACTTGTGATCTCTCGGACTCTTCTAGTGTTTTCTTTTCACTAAAGAGAACTGACTGATCTGAACCATGGGACCTCTGAGTACGTAATGGTTGAATTCCACTTTTCTCTCCATGGTAAATATTTTCTACTATGTCTTTATAACAAGTAGTGGTGGTTTCTTTTATCAGTGAAGGAGAAGCTGCAGCAGAGACCAACATGGCAGCGAGTTCATGCTGAGAAGATGTCGAAGAACTTTTCTCTAAACATCTATCATGGCTAGACTTGGAGGAAATAAACGAATTCCCTCCAGAGGCTAACTTCTGCATCTGCTGCCCGCTAGGCAAGGTTGTGGCAATAAGAGGTTCCCTAGGTGGGTCTCCCTTAGAAGCATGTACTTTTTTAGCTGCCTGTAGTTCAGTCCTGCCCAAAGGAGGACGGGGGGAGATTTCAGGAAAAGAAATACCCTGAAAAAATCCACCAGAGGGAGTAGTTGGAAGTTCAGAAAAAGGAACAAAATCCCTAGTGGACTTCGCTTTCTTGTGTTCTTTCTTCTTTCCTGTAGAGGCAAAAGAGGCAGGAAGTTTAAGCATTACCTGTGTTTAAGCTAATTTTATTCTTTGCCTCCTTGCTAACATAGTGCTGTTGAAAGAAAAGACTCTATATTTCATATTCTGAACATCCAATATGACAGACTATGCCCTGGCAGGCAATGCTTATGGAAATATAAGCAATTTGGGTCAAATTAAATAATCACGAAATTAATAAACACTTCATATGAATTAAACATTTATAAATATCAACCTTTTTCTTAAAATAAATTTTAAAAGGTCATTTATTCCTGTACAATTTTAAAAAATATTTAAATATCATGGTCTAATTTCTTAAGACAGTCAACTAAAAATGTCAAAATATTTGCTATAAAGATGCCTTGAAATAAGATCATCTAGCAAAACTTGTAAATTTTAATGCCTAACAGAGAAAACATGCCATATGTAAATACAACTGAAATATGTCAACTGTAAGGAATAAAACATACATATAATAAACCAATGAGATTTCAATATAAGAGTAAAGAGAAGTGACAAGGTTTAGCATGATATCATTTATATAGATCTTTTAAAGTGCAAAATAATACCATGTATTAGATAGATGCATATGAAAAAGTATTAAAAAAATGGATTGGAAAGATAAGCATCAAATTAATAATAGTGGTTGCTTCTATAGAGATGATACTTGGAAAGGCCAAGTGGGGGAACGTGTCTTTATTTGTAACACTTTATTCTCTTTGAAAAAATATAAAGGTACCTGGTAATTTTAGGTGACAGAAAATTAGACATTTGTATTTTTCTTGTTAGAATTCTTAACAAAAGGTATTTAAATCAAATTACTTAGAGGATTACTCTAACAATATGAACAGAAACTATATCTTGGTAATGTAATTTAAATTTTTTTCTTCGTGGTTACTGTATCTCATGAGTCTGAAAAAAATCACATATATTTAATTAACATCATTTAAAATTTTACCTTCCTCGTTGTCACTGTATCTGTCAGAGTCATTACTTCCATTCTGTCTTGTATTTTCTGCTGAAGAAGAAATGGTTGGCAAAGGAGTAGAAGATCTTGATTCTGTTCCTTGTTCTCTCAGTTTCAACAGCTTCTTCTCATATAACTTCCTGGTTGTTCCTATATTAAGGTAGAAATGGTTAATGCATTAGTACTTATATCCTCTTATTTAAAATGCAGCTCAGACATTATCTTTTTTAGCAACATTAAAATGTTATTTTCACCTTTCCTTTCTAAATTTAAGTGTTTAAAATAATATATAACAAATTATTTTATAAAAAGGTGTTTTTCTGGTATTTTAATACATAATTATAACAATGTTTCCTTTATAGCATGGAATACATAGTATATTGATACAGGTCTTAATTAGACCATCTACTGAAGTATTATGTATGACTGAGTATTTTTGAAAAGTTCTAGACTTTGTATATGTTCTCCAGTACTATATAATGGTACTTGCCTTTGTAAAATTGTTTTTATTAACAGATTGATTAGGGTGATCATTTCGCAATGTATGTATATCGAAACATCAAGCTGTACATCATACATACACCTTTTATTTGTCAATTATACCTGAATATAGTTGGGGGAAAAAAATGAATAGCTGGTACATCAACATGTAATTTAATGTATATTGATAATAATTTTAAAAGGGTATCAAATGTCTGCTGGCAATTATATTAATAGGCTTATTATCATCCATTTAGAAGCAGTGTGTTAAATAAAACAAAAGACAACATTCTAAATCCTTTACGACAATACATATAGGCAAAAACCTTTAATTCTCCAATGTTCGAACTTTTACATAACTTAGAAAATCAATATATATAGACCTTCCTCATCTTGAGGTTATTTATTGCCAAGACCCTCCAAACTTAATTAAGGTGCAATCGGCCTTGCGAAATCACCAAAAGTAACCAAATTGTGCAAATCGAGTGTATTTAAGTTCCAAGTTTCTCTTTTTAGTTTGTTCTTTATGGTATCATTCTTGAATTACAATCAAGACTTTTAAAAAGGTACTTAAAAATTTTATTTATTTAAACTGGTTTCAAGTATACAGTACATTGGTTAGACATCTATATAGTTCATAAAATGATCCCACCCAATTGCTCCCTCCCTCCCCTAGCCCTCCACCTAGCCATCATATTAATGCTAACTGCTTTCCCTCTGCTGTGCTGCCCGTGACCAACTATCAACTAATTTGTACTTCTTTAACCCTTCACCTCATTCTCCCAGCCCCCCAACACTCCTCCCCTCTGTCCGTCACTAAACTGTCCACTATATTTGTGAGTCTGTTTTTGACACATTTGTTCTTGTTACTTAGATTCCATTTATAAGTGAAATCACATGGTATTTATCTTTTTCTTTGACTTATTCCACTCAGCGTAATAACCTCTAGGTCCATCCATGTTGTTACAAATGGTAGGATTTCATTTTAAAAAAGTACTTTTAATAACGGAAAATGGGTACTATGCTGAAAACTGAGTAACTTGAGTTAAAGAAACAAGTCTGTCACTAATTTACTGATTTAAATGAATTCGGCCAGCCATGTTACCTCAGATTTTCCTCAACTGACATATAAGACCCATGAGTGTCTCACCAAGTAGTGTGATATGCACACCATATGAAAACAATCTCGACAACAGGTAATCTAGGAAATTATCTAGTTCAATTCCTTTATTTTAGTTCCCTCATTCATAGTTAAGGAAACAAATATCATTGTCATATAAATGATTAATGAGACTGGCCCTTAGAACCCAAACATAGCTGCTAGACGAGAGGGTACTGCTTCATAGGAAAGACATTTGAAATTTATCAACATACCCACAATCGGACCAGGATTCACTCCATATTTCACAAGCTGATCCAGAAGATCTTCATTAGTGAGCTCTGTTACATCTAGATCATCTTTATCTTCTAGTCTGGGTTTATCAGTTTTCTTTGTGGCTTTCTGTAAACAAAGGCCAGTTATCATTTCCACATGAATAAAAAAAGTTCATTTTACTATATGTTAAACATGGAAATTAACCTTTAAGTTAATTTACAGCTATATCGAGCCTCAGTAATTTGATTAAATTAAAACTCATTGTTTGAAGATATTTTCTAAGTTTGGTTATTATACAAACCCAATAACCAAGCAAGTGACTGAAATTGTAAAGACATTACTGTTGAAATAGTTTTGGTTAACCTAAAGAGGCAATGATGGCATAAAAAATTCAAATGAGCAAAAAGACTGGATTTAACTATTTTCATCCAGATAACTGTAAATACATTTTACTACTGGTCTCTTTTGATGATATTTAAAAGTTTAAATAAATCTAGGAGTTTAAGAGTTTATCATAAAGGCTTATACTTAGTTATGTATAAAAATGATTTCCTTTAAACAAGCTCATTGGAATTTAAGCCCAAATGAATATTCTTCGTGTAATACAGTGACTTTAACAGCCAGTTTCTGACCCATGTAGGAAGTCAGGCATGTCACCTCTGATACAGCTTTGTTGCCACACTTAGTTCTCTATGACCACTGCATTAAGAATACAGTGTTCCCCCTTATCTGAGGGGGATATATTCCAAAACCCTCAGTGGATGCCTGAAACTGGGGACAGTACTGAACCCTATACCTACATACCTATGATGAAGTTAAATTTATAAATTAGGCACCACAAGATATTACAATTTTAACAATAGGCTGTAATAAAAGCAATGTCTCCTGGGAAAACTACATAAACTTCCAAAATTAAACAGGAGAAGAGAGCAAACGTATGGGTAACTTTTAAGAGTTGTGGCAAATAGCCCTACAAATGCCTCCATAATCCCAGAAAGTATCAGAGCGCCAAACATAAATGGTTGCTTAAATAATGGCCACAAATATCAAAGTCAATTTAGGTCCAAATTACTGTTTAAGTCAGAAGAGTCAATACTAAAAATTTTATGCACAAATGGCAAAAATAAAAGTATATGGGCTGCTTACTTTCTAATGATGCTGAGGGGGAAAATCAGGCATTATTTGGCCATGGATTAGAATTGTTCTTTAATAATATTTCTTCAAAATAAACATTTGCAATACTTCATAAGACAAGATTATGAGAAATTATTTTTTAAGGATAGCTGCTAATAAGAACAATGTTAATTTAAGAGACATCTTTAATAAAAAACACGGCTGTGAAAAGTTAGGGTACTTTCAGAAGGCTTTAACATAAATATTGCAGTATCCTAGGATCATCAGGCTCAAATACTGAAGGAACTCACACGGCGATATCAAAATAGTTGCCTAGAGTCTAAGGGTTCGATATACCAAAGACTTGAATTCTTTAGAGAAAAGACATTTTTTAATCAAACAGACTTAATCTCATGTTAGTGACCGACTTGAATTTTCCAAAGCTTAGGAACAGGTTGAAAAGAAAAACTCCACTGTATAACAAATACTTTAAATAAAATAAAATCAATCAGATACAGATTACTTGTAGACTATCCCTCCCACCATAAGAATGTTCAAATTCTACTATCAACAAACATCCAGGAATTTCAACTTCTTGCAACAGCCTGAGGTTTTCAAGAAATCTTTCTTTGGCACTCACCACATTCAACCTACTTTTTATTAGTTACGTGTATAAATGCTTCTCTATCCTCTCTAGATGGTGAACTCCTTGAGCAATAGTCCCTAAGTCTGATGTTATCAAAACCTCAAAACTTTTGGAAAAGTTACCTCTATTTTACAACATCTTATCCCGTTCTGAGTCCCAATCTTAGGCCTGAGAATCTGTATTTTAATGTGTAAAGTTTAATTTTGGATGTAGTGTTAAAGGAGGTAGCAGAAAGCAGGAGCCTTTGTCATACTCATTATTTGCATCCCAAGCATCTAAAATAAAAGTGCATGACACAGGAACAGGCACCTGATGTTTTGTTGAATGAATGAATGAATGAAAGCAACATCTCAAGAGGAAAAAGTCATTTATTTTTTAAAATCCATTTCTTATTAAGAAATAAGGCTTATCAAATTGAAGCAGAAAACCAACTTCCTTATATTTTCCTAAAACATAATGAAAAACTACAGCTGTACAAAGAAATTTTATGAGGTCAATAAATTGTAACAAGCTAAGTCAAATACAGCAGGAGTTTATAACAAGGTACTTGATTTTTATTATTAATTTATAGGGAGAAAAGTTCCAGAAAAGTAATGCCATTTTATGAAATACCAAATTCAATAAGAATAAAAATTGGGAGACAGTGTGGTATAAATAATTATCAAGCCAGCAATTTCAGTAAGGAGGGAACCATTAGTTGTACAGATTTCTGCCTCTAGAAAGCTTTGTTCCTTTAAGTAAATCATGTGACCTCTAAGTTTCATTCAGTCAAAAATGCTCAGTACCTACTATGTGCCAGGTACTGTTCTCCAGTTTATTCCCAACTACGAGATGATCTAATATCTTTTTCGACTTTAAAATCCAACAGTTGTATATCACCTATGTGCTACTCTTATTTTTGAATCTCTACCATTAGCATCAAAGATGTTGAAGTATAACAATAACTATTGTTATAAAATAGATTCCGGCGAGTACTTACTATGTACCAAGTAGTATTCTAAGTCTCTTATGTGTCTTAATGAATTCTAAAAATGCTGAGATACTAATAGCTCCATTTTACAAGAGAGGTAACTGAAGTCAAAAATTGCACAGCTAACTCAGGCAATCTGTATACTATGCTATATAGTAACATTTGAACAGACTTTATGTACACATCACTTTCACAAACTTACCTCAATTCTGAAGAATGTATCACAGTTAACATTGTACTGTTTTGGCACTGAATAAAAACAAAAAACTAGACACAAATGCAACCTATTGTCACCCTCAATCTAATTAAGTAGGTATTATTCCTATTTCAGATGAAAACTGAGCATCTGATAGACACTTCATTTTTCAAGGTCAATAAGTGGCAGACCTGGAATTTGAATCTACGATCCCAAATCAGCCTGCACACTTAACACCTTACTGTGGAGTACGATGGCCAATTTATGATTTAATTAACATTTACCATTTTTAATATACTTTTTCTGTTTTGTTCCATGTCTTTAAATATTTCCTGTTAAGAATTCATAATCCACCAGATCAGACCATTCAAGAATGTTATGCTCCATTGGATTCCAAATAGCTACGCTGCTTGGCACCTTAGAAGGAAAAGGCAGGTTGCCAATTCTGTAAATGTTTATTTTTGTGTCAACAATCCAGATAATCTCAACACCTAAAAATATTGGTATCACAAAGATGCATAAAACAAAAAGCTTAGAAATAAGAAAACTAAAAACCAAAACCAAATTTTGGATATGCAAAACATCTGTCATATTACACCAGATAAATCTAAGAGACCATGACGATGACTGAAATGGAACAATTTCACCTTTAATTAAAAATATCGTCTACGGCCTTGCCATCCTGAACAAGCCCAATCTTGTCTGATCTTGGAAGCTAAGCACCGTCGGGCCTGGATAGTACTTGGATGGGAGACCACCTAGGAAGACCAGGTGCTATAGGCGTAAAAAAAAGAATAATAATAAATAAGTAAGAGATTGTAAGCTGACAAGGTCAACCAAGGGTTGCCTTGCCTAAAAAAAAAAAAAAATAGTGTGGAAAAAAAAATCCTCATAAAACCCATGTCTAAATAGAAGGTAAATACTATGCCTTTGGCCAAAGCCACATTAATGCTTGATTTATTTTAAAATGTCAAAAATTCACCACCTAAGAAAATCTGCCTTATCTCCAAATTTAAAACAATTTGGCTTTCTCTTAGATTACAAATGTTCTTTAAGAAATGTGAGTCTATATTATTATTATATATGGGGCTAACAATGACAAGAACATAAAATATATACATAAAAGGAATGTTCCATAGAGAACCTTATTATTATAAACAACCTAAGGTTCTTTTCCTGTAAATTTCAAGATATTTTCCTATGCCTGATAAAAGACCTATCAGACTGTTAGATTACAACTTTTACATAATGTATTTTAAACAGAAAATGATGCTACTGACCAACTTACCACTATTAACTTTTTCAAGTTGTTGACACCACTGAGTCTACTCAAGGGTATATATTTTTGAGTTTTAAATACTGAAAGTTGAAAGACATCTACGGTGATGAAATAGTTTTTCTCTACATGTATCAAAATGTTAAATGAGCTATTAAGGGCTTAACATGCCACTGGACATAGTAGGTTCTCTTAAAATGTTAATTCCTTTCACCCAGAGCTTATTTGCATAGTGCTGACCAACCTGGACAACATGAGAGATTAGTTGATATGATGAATAAATAACAAATGTGATCAATTATCAAAAAAAAAATCCATTATATTATTATTGTGCTGGGTGGGGTCTGCAGAAATCCATCTCCAATAGTTAAGAGCACAATGGTAGATATGAAAAAACGCCAGATAACTGAACTGAAATTAAAAATGTTTACACTCAGGCCTTCTTGCAATCCAAAGAACAAAGGGTAGGCTGGGACATACTCTCTCTTAAAAAGTTGCTGCCGCAAAACATCAAAACCAAGATAATTGTTTCTATGGAAAACTAATCAACATGTAAGAATTAATAATCCTATTATATAAATACAACCAAATACTTTCATGGCTCAAGAATAATACATTTGTGCAGAAGGCAAATATAGGGATCTAGGGAAGACCTGTTTTTTTTTTTTAAGTGTGTCAATTTAAATGAAATATATTTCATTTCTAACCGAATCTTTACTATAATAGTTTGAATATTACTTTCCTTTTCAGAGGGGTTGGGATAAAACAGATAAGGGATATGCTTTATTTCAAAAGTAAATTCAACATGCGAGTCAACTAGGTTTCTTCAAATCCACAAATACATGACATCAGAAACAATAACATGCGATAGCCTTTTATTTATTGAATAAATATTTATTTGGCACTACTATGTGCCAAGTACCTACTTAAGACTTAAGATTTTCAATTCTCTAAAGACCAGGGTAAGATTTAATTACACTTACATGTATGTACTATATTTTTGCTTTCAATTCCACGGGGTAGTCCAGAAAGCACATCAGATAGATTTGTAAAAACTAAAGTTAAACAACATAACTTTAAAATAAGCAGTACTTTTGTTTTTGAGTTATACTAGTAATCACTAGCAACAATTCCAAACTCCACATCCAATGTTTTACGAACCATTATACTATTACACCAATCACTACTTTGAACCACATTCTGCTAGGATTTGAAGTCTGGTAACTAGGCAGATTCATAACAAAATAGCATACAGAAACCCAAAGAACAAAAACCAAACTATTCTAAAAAAAAATATATATATATGCATTTGCTGAAGCCAATCTGAGATTTACCCGAGATCAGATAGTCCAAATTGCGGTACTGACATATCAGAATGTCAGGAAATAAACATTTCTCTTAATTCGGAAGTCTCTTCTCCTCATGAAAAATTTACCCAACAGGAAAAAAAAAAGTCCCAAAACCTAAGCTCTTAGTAACTAGAATTTTTCAAGTATTTGAGCGTCTATCACCGCTTAATGATGTATTTTCAAATGCTCATTTTAGAGTAATGCTGCCCCGTCAAAAGATGGCCTGTTGCTGTAAGAGTAACACAAACAAGAAAAACGGTTCAAAAAGCCCTCTAGATGCAAAAACATAAAAAGGCGGGAATTTATTTCAAATTTTGGTTAGAAATTAATATGCACAAATTGCCCTCCAGAGAGCGCTCTGAGACTCGGTTGCTGCTAGTCATTTCAGTCAAGAAAGCGGGAAAACGCTCGAACGTAACCTATAGCAGTTTCGGGCTGACCCCCTCCTTAGCGCTTTTGAAAAGGACACGGAAGTCCCAGGCTGAACACCCACTCTCGGCGGCCGGTGGTCAAGACCACAGAAGCACCCGCGCGCGCCCGCCACCCACGCGCGACCTCAGCGCCCACGCCAACTTCACACGTCCCAGACACGCGCGGCAGAAACGCCAGCCTCGCAGCCCCAACTTCGCGACTCTCTTCTCCAGCGCCCTCCCCTTCGACAGCCTGCGAGCCCGCGGCGAAGGGCCCAAATCCAGCGTCCGCACGCCCAGAGGCCAGCCTCCTAGACAGGCGCGGGGACAGCCCCGCGGCCGAGGAGGCCCGAGGGGGCGCCAAGGAGGGAGGACGGCGAGCGCGCGGGGAGCTACAACCGCCAAGCGCCCGCCTTTGTGGTCCCGGCCGGGAGTCCTTACCCTGCCGACGGTGGCTCGGCTGCGGCCCGCGGCGGCGGCCCCGGAGCCGAGGACCGGGGTCGGCTCGCGCTCCTCGTCGCTGGAGAAGTCCGGGGGCCCCTTGCTGTTGGCGCCGGCGGCGAGCGGCGGCCGGTTGCGCGCCGTAAGGTGCTGCAGGTAGAGCTGCACGTACACGTCTTTTCGCTGCTCCCCGGCCGGGAGCGTCACATTGTTGGCCACCAACTCACTCTTCAACTTCTCTTTCGTCAGGACCGAGGGGTCTTCCAGGAACTCCGGCATCTCGGCGACGTCTCTTCCCCGCAGCCCTCGCACCCGGCGCGCTCACTCTTTGCCCGGTGGGGGCGCCGCGCTGCCGCCTCCGAGCCTCCCGACTCCCGCCCGGGAGCAACACCGCGGAGCAAAAAAAAAAAAGAAAAAACTCGCACACACAAAGCAAAGGCCGGACACAAAAGCCCCAGAGCAGAACTGTGGGCCAAGTGCAGCCAAGATAGGAGCTCACACCAACCCCAGCCCACACACTACAGCCGAGGAGGGCAGCCTGCTTCGCCCACGCCCCAAGATCGCGCGCCGCCATTGGCGGGCGGCGGCAGGAAGCGCGCCGGCGATTGGCGGGACGCCTCGCGCGGGTTCCATTAGCCGCGGCGCCCTGCGAGAGGGTGTAGAAACGCAGTTTAAAAGGCGCTCGGGCGGGAGTCGGGGTGCCGGGCCCGTGTCTGTTTCCCTCTTCTCCACCCTTCCCCTTAGATACTGATAAGGGACAAGTCGTACTGCTTTTGTGCGCCGTTTCCTCTCCCTCCCCTACAAGAGATGAAGCCTTCCTCCCCGGGGTCGGTCGCCTACGGACCGGGCGTGTTGCACGCCAGCTGCCAGGATCGGGGCTGGGCCTTTATCAATCTCGGGACACTGATCCACCGAAGAATAGCTGCAGCCTTTCCTTCCCTAATAACAGCCCTGAAAGGAAAGGAGAGAAGCGAGGCGTGTTTGTAGGCGCTTATTTTCCTAGATTTGATTTACTTACCGGGGAGGGAGGGGGACTGCTCGCAGTTAAATCCCCATCTCGCTTGCGAACGCTCCTTTTGTTTCCGAAATTCAGGAAAAGCCAGACCTCGACTACTGGGCACTTTAAACTGCCGTTGAATTTGTGACAAAATTGTACTGTCAAATATTCCATTTACTTTTGACCTTAAAGGTTGGGGAATTTCTAAATTGTTTTATTTGAACAGTTAGTTGGAGCTTAACTGCGTTTTTGTTCAGAGCTGTCTCTGGGTTAGATCCCTCCACCTGTAAGTATCTTACTATAACTTAACCAAACCTAATGTTTAATAATACAACAGAATGAAAGGAAACATTTAGGAATGCCAGACGGGCAACTTAAGATAACTGAGATAGGTACATACTAGATTTTAGTAATACAGAAAGCCTAGTGACATAATTAGGCCAGGAACTCTCATCAAACCCATATTACTGATTCAAATTAAAAGCTGGTAGGGTTTCAGAAATTTGCTACATAAACTGTCTTCCTGAAAACAAACACGACTGATGACAATACATTCGTATTTCTTACTAATTTATATATGTTTTCTTCCAAGAAAGGAAAGAAGTCGATCTTGGACTTAGGATGTCTTAATTATTTCTCCAGATTCTTACCTCCAAACTAAACTTTATAAGCTGCTTAAAATAATTTTTCAAATATTTATGTGATTTCTGCATGGTTAAGTTCAAGAAAATTTAAAACAAACGCCATTACTAATAACGTTTCCTATGAATTAAACTATTTTATTTTGTTCAGATTGAGGAAACATACTTCTTTTAACGATGCAATGTTTTCCTAGAGGCAATTTTGTATATTTTATAGAAATCTCAGTATTTACATATATTTAAGCAATAGTATTAAGCTCCATAATACAAATTAAAAATTGTATTTTAATTAACGACTTGTTTTATAGATTTTCAGGATGTCTTATAATAAAAGTTACTTCATCTCCATCCCACCCACCCCCAACCCCCAGCTTAGCTGAACACATAGGGAAGTATATTTATCTTCAGAGGAGGAACTGAGCTGACTGGCAAAGGACCATGATTTTGCAGTGCGTAGTAACCCCCACAAATGTAATTAATGCATGTGAGATGGTCCCAATCTGCAGTGTGCCACAGTTCAGTTATTTCTTCCAGAATAGTCTAAGATTATAATAGGCGGAGCAACAAAGTCCTGAGTTTAATCTCTGCAATTTATCCTATTAAATCGTTGCCTTGATAGTTGAAGAGTTTTGCTCTGGCTTAACTGTACTAATAGTTTTTAACTGAAAAGGGTTAGAGTTACCAGGGCTAGATTTGATCTGGAAGGATCTCCAGGCTCTGACAGCTGCCCTATGGTCTGAGGATACCTGGGCAACTAGGTCCCTGAAGTGGATCTTTAGATCAGGTGGCATCAACTGACACCTGAAGATAATATTCTTCTATCTTAATTTGATGTGAATAGAGTACAATGCAGGAGTCACAGAACCACCAAAGACAGTCACCCAAAGATGCTGCATGGGATCACTTTTTTCATAAGGCTTTTGCACCAGAATTTTTTCCCGGCAGTGTAATCCTTAGAGACAATACTTCCTACTACTTCTACCAGCAAAAAAAAAAAAAAAAAAAAAGAAAAGAAAAGGAAAAGAAAAATCACCTGTTGTGTCTGAAAGTTGTTTTAAATAGATACACTACTACTAGCCTTACAGGCCAGCATTAAAGATAGTTCGCGAAGAACTGCATTCTAGATGCTCGAAATGTCCCCTGGGCAAAAATATCACTTTCATTCCCTTTCTTTACTTAGCTCTCCTTTTCTTATCCCAGGACATTATCAATAGGAGGTTACTTGCAGATTACACATTTCTTAGGAGACATAGTTGATGTCATAAGCTATCAGACAGTGAGATTGAATTTCTGCTTCATCCACAAAGTCATAAATTATCAAATTCAGACTTGATATCATCCTAGATGCACCCAGGTATATCCTTAGCACCACTGTTTTTAGCGATAAAGGTAATTTTTGCTTTTGACCCTACTGTAGAGCTCCAAAGTAGAAGCTATTTTTTTGTCATATTCGATGTACCTTAAGGCCAAGAAGTTTGGTCTACAGAGTTAGGGTGTCCTCTTTGTTCCTGATTACTACTTTCAAGCTATTTCTTTTCTTTCTTTATTCAAAACCATTTAAAGTTCATATCATCTGACTAAATCACGATCTACCATATTTACTACTATTATTTATCAGCCTCAGAAGATATATAGACTGCTGCTTCTTGCTAGAGGTTTTCCTCGCCAACCCTCTTGTCTACATTCTGTGTGAATTCAACATTCTTACAGATGACCCATGCTAAACTAACACTTGACCTCTTAGACCTTTGACCTCTTCATCTCCAAGAACTTGTTTCTCTATCCCATCTCATCCAACCACATCAGTGGTAATATTCTGAACCTTGTCATCAATAACTGTTTTATCTTCTAAATCTCAATTTCAAGCATCCCAATGTCAACTACTAGCCTTCTTCCTTCAGCTCATTTTTATACTCCTACTGAGCTAATTGAGACCTCCAATCCATTAACTCCAACACTAAAAAAGTATATTATCCTGCTTTTGCCATCATCTAATCATTTCTAACTCACTCAACTTAAATTCCCTGATCAATTCTTGTAATCACTCTTTTGCAGAGCGGTTCAACTCTTTTACCCCAACGTCTGTCTTCTTTCCTTGGAAGAACTTTGACCTTGCTTGGACCAAACACTGCCGGAACAAACTTTCTCATTGCTTGCAGCGAAGTAGCAAATATTACTGGAGAAAAATCATACAACAGGCCTGACCGGTTTTAATATATGACCTCAACACTAACTGGAAAAGCTATTCATCCTCTGGATTATTCACACCTTCACTTCTCTATAAATCACTCATATTCCTTTCACCATCTCTCCCCATTTTCAGCTGGTGACCTTGCCTCATACTTGAGGAAATAGAAACCATCTGTGGGCAGTGCCTCCACTTCATGGTTAAAGCTGTACCCATTTTCTCTTGCATCTTTTGAATGGAACAGGTGTCCTATCAGAGCAAATTCCGTCACTTGTTCTCTGGCTGTCATCCTTTCTTTCTCAAGGAGCCGATTCTTTCAGTCATTTCCTGAGATTTCTGAATTAAAAAAAAAAAGATTTTTTTATTTGTGTTACATTTGTCTAACATAAACAATATTTTTATCTTTCATGTTGAAACAGGTATTAGGTTTTTTTAAAGAAAATTTTAAATGTTATAGAATCGATACCTAAAACCGTGAGAAACAGTGGAAAGATATTTCTACATGAAGCCTCAGCTTTAAACAAAACAAAGCAAAACAAAACTGATACAATTACTTGGTCAGAAAACTCTTCCAAAACCCTTTTTTTCCCTAAATCACTTGGATAATGGCTGCCTTTTTCCCTTTTTGAAGTTCTTAATGTTATTAGCATACAGCTGACTGTTTTGTTTTTCATTATTGAAACATTACATATAAAATATTTTTGTTTTGCATAGAACTTGGTTTTGAATTTAAGGGTGCGCCACTTCAAAACAGAGCAGATGACGAAATACTCCATGGTCATAAAAATCATGTTCATGAAATTTAATAATATGAAAGAATGTTCATAATACGGCATTAAGTAAAATCAGAAAAAATACAGAACTGTATTAGGATAAGATCTCAGTTCTATAAATAACTAAAGTGTATATGGATATGTGTTTAAAATATATACAAAGAAAAATGACTAAATAAAGGCCAAAACGTTTGTAGTAATTTCTTCTAGGTAGTGGGGCACAGGTGGTTTTTATTTTCTTATGTTATTCTATATTTCTTAAGATTTATACAGTGAACACGTATGATTTTATAACCATAACTACTTTTTAATTAGTTTGAGAAATCAGGGAATCACTTGCCTTATCTGAATTCAGAGTCTGTCCGTTTTATACTTCCAAGGCTCCATTTTATCAGTTCATTCATAATGCATCAGTCTTAGGTAAAGTCATTAAAAATAATCTTAAAAGTAAATCTAGCTTATTAAATAGTTAAGGTAAATGCTCAGAGCATTTTTACTAGTGGATACATCCACTTGGAAGAATAAATGATAGACTGAAAAATTTGGGGTGAAATAGAACAAAATCAGAGTGCTGTTGTCAGGATTTGGTAATTTAAGCATGGACCTATCTATTCCAGAGCCTCTTTCCTCACATCATTCCTATATAATGATTGTAGAAGTTTAAGTTTAATATAAAGTATTGGATTAATATGAAGTATTAGGTCATTTCAAAATTATAGCAAGTCAGTAAATGGATCATTCTAAGAAACTTCAGATGTCCCAGCTTTGGAGAAGAAGTTGGAACATAATGGCATGCATATATACATTGTTTTACAACTTAGAAAACATTTTTATGTATTTTATTTGATTCTTATACAATCCTGCGAGTTAAGTGGGACCTCCAGTCTGGCCTTGCCGTATATAGACCAGTGGTTCTCAAACATTAGCTTGCATCAGAATCACCTGGGAGACCTGGTTGAAACTCAGGTTGGTAGGCCCTACTTCCAGTTTTCTGAGTCTGTAGGTCTAGGGTGCGGTCTGAAATTTTGCATTTCTAACTTGTTCCCAGGATACTGGTCTGGAAACAACAACTTTAGGCCATTTTTTAACATTCTTTATAAAGCCAGAGCTGACCATGTCACATTCTTGAATAAAGCTTGGCATTGCCCTCAGAGTAAAATCTAAATTAGTTAAAAAGGCACACAAGGTCCCAAGTGATCTGACTCCTGTCTACCTCTTCAGCTTTATGTCTCTCTTCCTCTCCAGCCATACAAGAGAACTAGCAGTTCTCCAAAGAAGCTATATTAGTTTGCTAGAGCTGCCATAACAAAATGATTAACAAGGTAATACAACCTGCTCTACCTCACAAGAGTATGGTTTTGTACAAATGAGATAACATGCTTGGTCCAACTTAAGATCAAGTATTATTGCAGATATGTACTGTATATGCCAATGTTGCCAGGGAGCAAAAGAACATAATTTCTGTGACAGGCTGAATTCGGTCCCCCCAAAATCCTATGTTGAAGCCCTAACCCCCAGTACCTCAAAATGTGACTATTTGCAGTACTGGGGGGTTAGTGAGACTTTTTAAGAGGTGATTCAGTTAAAATGAGGTCATTAAAGCAGACCCTAATCCAATCTGACTGGTGTCCTCGTAAGAGGAAACTTGGACATAGAGAGAGACACCAGGGACATGCCAGTACAGAGAAAAGACCATCTGACAACACAGTGAAAAGGTGGCCATCTATAAGCCAAGGACAGGTTTTGGAAGAATTCGACCCTACTGTCACCTTGATCTTGGACTTCTAGCCTCTAGATCAGTGAGCAAATAAATTTCTGTTGTTTAAGCCACCCAGTCTGTGGTGTTTTGCTAAAGCAGCTCTAGCAAACTAATATAAACCTCTACTTTTGTAGTTGAAGAAACCACATCTCAGGCATATTAAGTGACACTGACTCATAGAAGGTGTTCAAATATGTCCATTGGATGAATAAATGCCTTAAAATCACATAGCAAACTTTTCATTATTTTTCAAGATCCTTCTTTACGAGGCATTCTTGAATTACTCAAGGCAGAGTTAATGTCCCTATTTTAGCACCATCACACCATGCTACTTTCTTGCTACTTTCATGGCACTTATACCAACATATGATGGTATTTGGTTACTTACCTGTCTCCTACTGCTCAAATCTTGTTTTCACTTAGTCTATCCTTTTCCTTAGTGCGTTAGCACAGTATCAGGCTCATCATTGTTGATGATCCACAAATATCTTTGAGATAGATGAAATGAAATCTCAGTCCAACCAAATGAAGAAGGAAGAACAAACTACACAAAGTGAAAATACAATGTCTGGCAGTTTCAACTGCTATTTGATTGAATTACAAGAAATTAATATTTGGTATTTTCGAACAAAAAAACCCAGGGGACTTTTATGGGACATATCCAGTAAAATTCTAAAAATATTATTTTTTGAAGAACAGATATTTGACACAGGCCTGTAAGAAACTATTTATTATTAAGAGTTCTGAAGCTTACAAAGATGCAAGAGTAAGCTTTGCTCCCTGCAATTAAAGAGATTAATACAGTAGTTGAAAGTAGTATCTGCCTTGTCATCACTCGCATGAATTGGTGAAAATATAAAAGGTGCATGGTGTCACTTAAGTCCAATGTTTTCTGGCACGTTTTTAAAACGTTTGTTTCTGTCTTTATTATAAAACAGTAAAGAAGGGATCTGGAGTGTCACCTCGGTTGAAATCTTGGGTGACCCTTGGCAGGTAACTATTCCTGTGTGCCACAGTTTCATCTGTGAAAGTGGGATATTAATCACATGTTGTAAGGTTGTTTATAGTGCCTGGTACAGGGATTAAAACATGTAAACTATTTTAACATTTAAAGTTAAAAATTGTACTCCATTTTACTTGCTTCCAAAAGGCAAACGGGTCCCAAACCATTTTTTGCTTTTAAAAGGCAAATGGGTCTAAAATCGTTTTGGGAACAACAGCTTGCACAGTATATTGTACATTTCCCGTGAAGAACCACCGTGGACTAATATGCCTACTAATGCCCAACAGTAATAGCCCATATGACAGAAGACTCATTTTCCAAGGTCAAACTGTACCAAAAACATCAGCTTTAAGGCTCTACGATATACGGTGAATCTTGTCGTTCTGCACAGTAAGGATTATTAGGATAACATTTGAATGAGGAAAATTTAGGCCTAAAATTAAAGGCATTTTCAAAAAATGGCGGGAATACTCCTAGGTCTATAAGCCAGTAATCAGGAGAAAAGAAAAACTAGCTATGACCCCGACGTGATTCGAACACGCAGCCTTCTGATCTGGAGTCAGACGCGCTACCGTTGCGCCACGAGGTCCTGCTGGGCTGGGGCTCGCACAGGTCCTTAGGACTCTGGTAACATGGCGTCTCTTCCGGGAGACCGCCCCCTCTCCACGCCATTTTTTTCCATTCTCCTTTCCCATCTGCCAAGAATAGGTCGAATCTGGAGATGATTCCTTTATCACCAAGATATTCCTGACAGCTAGCCCACTAACTAGGTTGGGACGGAACCAGCGGAGGAAGGAAAATACGAGTTCCCGTTTGGTCGAGCCCCCAGAGTCAAAGGAAATTGGCCCCTCCCCTTCTCTAGCAAGCGATTTCCGTTTTCACCCACCCCGTTAGAGGCGGGGACTCCGCATCCTTCTCCCTTCCCCCTACAGGTTGAGCGCGCTGAGTTCGTGACCCCGTTGGAATTTGGCAGGGCACCACTGCGCACGCGCTGGGCTTTGCCAGCGGAGGCTGGATGCGCTTTTGGAGGCCTGTCTCACCGTTTTCTTCTTCTCTCTCCCTTCTGCCAATAACATAAAACGTTTACTCTCGGTGTAGGCTTTTATTTCACGATGAGCGTTAAGCTTAAAAGTCATCATTTTGAGAAGACACAAAAAATTAGCGGATTCTATTTGTCAGAAATGCCGCTCCATGGGATAACATGGAAAATGATTGTGTATTACTAAAAGGTAACTATCTCCCCGTCGGGGAATTGAACCCCGGTCTCCCGCGTGACAGGCGGGGATACTAACCACTATACTAACGAGGAGCTGTTGTCAGGTGCCTCTCAAAGGTCCCTTTAAGGTATGCAAAGATTCCGCGCCCCTTCCCCCTTATTTCCTTTTCTATCCACCATCCGAAAGTGTGAACATTGGAACACTTGAGTCGCTTCTCCCTTCAATATCTTCTCTCAGTACCTTGGACTCTTCTTCTATGAAAAGAGTTAGTAAATGGCTTAAAATAAATGAAACAAAATGCGCTTCTAATTTTAAGGATTGTTGAAAATAGTTTCAGGGGCTCTTTCTGTTTTCCCAATGATTTAAGTTTTCTGACAGGAGGTTTCTATTTGTTTTAATAGTGACCAAGAATACGTGAGTTGAAAGTTGAAGCAGAGCTTTACTTTCGCAAATTTATATTTTCATTCTGAAGATGAAATTCAAGGATAACATATGGTTGCCAGGTGTTCGGAGCACTCAGGGTCGTCCCACAGTCCAGTGCCTCTTCAAACAATTTGTAAGCTTTCCTGACACGAAAGGGCTCATGCATTTGACCAGCTGAGGCCAAATGAAATTTTGTTAGCTGATTTTTTTCCTGTATTTCAGTCTCTTTTCTGAGGCATTTACAATTATTTAAAAACAAAACATGTAAACTGTTAAATAATAACACATTTAAATAATTCAAAACAAGGACGTGCCATTGATTAAACACAAGGTAGAAAAGTGCACGAATAGAATGATTTGTATCATCCTGAGTCCTTTCATAAACAGGATCAAGCCTGTTCCTAGGGGTACTAGGAGATCCTCACATATAAACTTTTATATAAAGTATGCAATTTCATAGAGTCCCAAACTGATATGATTGAAAGTTTTCATTATAGAAAAATTATGTGTCCTAAGGAATCCACTCCTTGCGGTGTACTATGAATTAATATATTTTTATAGATCATAGGTTACATGGTATTATCCATCAAATGAATGAGATTGTTTAATGCAGATGTTAAAATATGGCAGTTTCTGAGGCTTGCTTTGGCATTTTTTTTTTTTTTTCACTTTTAAATATACCAAAAGCCTCATTGAAACTCACTGTCCTGGGGCCTCCTTCTACTTCTGACCCTCCAATAACTTGTGAGGTCCAAAGGGCACTGTGATCAAGAAAGGAAAATAAAAACCATACCTCACTGTGGCCTATTTTATCATGAAAGACTATGAAGATGACCACATGGATGGATAAGGAGTAAAGAAAATAAAATATTATATGTTATAAATTGGAAAAAAAAAACAAACCCCAAAGGGCACTGTGATAACTATGATAATGTCCTTTTCCTGGTAAGATTAGAGACTTGCCGGAGGTCTCTCAGTTGTCAAGGCTACAGGACAGTGGGAACCTAAGTCTCCTGAGCTGCCTGTTTCCCCCGCACACCCCTCTTCATCCCGGCCAACCCCGTATTTCCATGCTTTGGTAGAAGAGGCTTCATCTTTGTCCCCTCCATACGAGACACCATCCTCTCCACTGAAGCTCTGATAAAGCTATGTTCGTGTTCATACGGGTGTTGTTACTGCTGTTCTTTTTTTTCCCTCCCTAGGGAAATGAAGAAGTCGCCCGAGTCAGCAGAGATCATGGAGCAGGGAACTCAGCACCTGCTGTCCACCTTCCTAAAATGGAAAGGAAAAGAGGATACTTAGCCTGAACAGGGGAAGAGAGCTGAGAGATTCCTCGCTGTCAGCACTGGGAGAAAGTAAAGGTTAAAATCTGACAGTACAGAGGATACAGAATTCTCTTGAGAAGTAAACAGCATAATGGCAATCGATGTTATTGAAAGTTTCAAATCTCGCTCGACCTAAATAACTGTTTGTATAGCTTATCACAGTTTGCAAAACCATTCACATTCATTTTATTTTCTCAACAGCCCTGTGAAGTCAATAGGACAAGTATTTTATTCTTATTTCACAGGTGGCTAAAGAGAATCTTGTGCAGAGTCATACAGGTAGGAAGTGTTAGAGGCCAGGAATTACCCAAACTTTGACTGCAAATTTTGTGCAGTTTTCACTCTGCGTAGTTATTTATTCACTATTGAACCTACAATATGCCAGACATTGTTTCAGATGCATGGGGAGGTTTTAATGGATAAGTCTTGTTCTTGTGGAGCTTATATCCTAATAGAAGGATATATCAAAGGTAAAGCCAATAGAATTTCCTGGTAGAGTGAATGTGAGGTGTGACAGTAAAGGAGGAATCAAAGGTGCTTCCAAAATTTTTGGCCGGAGCAACTGCAGTGGAGAAGAATAATGAATGACTTCAGAGGGCGCCATCCATATTGACAGTCCACCACCGGGGAGGAGGCCAGGCACCATTCACATAGGTGCTCTGTGGGTGGCACTCCTTGGAATTATGCAACATCATAGCTTTCCATGTAGAGCAGTATTTTGGGGGACGATCAACATTTTAGTTTGGAACGTGTCGAGGTTGAGACACTGAGTAAGCAGTTAGATATAATGGTTGAGGACTCCTTGTGTAGGCCAAGCATCGAGCTGGCTGCTGGAGATAACAGCGATGAGCAAAGACAGACCCTGATCTCAAGGAGCTTTCGTTTTAGTGGAGGAGGCATATATCACTAAGCAAAGGATAATAATAACAACAAAGTCAAATTACAACTGCGACAGTTACTAAGAAGATGAGAAAGGAAGAGCTTTCTAGGTAGACGGAACTGGATGTGCAAAGGTTACAGGGCCCGAGGAAACATGGTGAGTAGAGAGTTGAAAGAAGACTGAAGTGGCTGCGGAGAGATGAAGCTGAAATGCCAATGGCAGTAGGACAATGCAGGGTCTCTTGGGCTGTGTTCACAACTTTTTTTGGCCTTTTATTCATTACTATTTATTTATTTATTTATTTACTATTTATTTACATATTATTTTTAGGGTTAATTGAGCTATAACTTATGTTCAGTAAAACTTATCTTTTTTAGGTGTGCAGTCTATGAATTTTGATCATAATCGAGTTATAGACTATTCCCATCACCCCTATCACTTCCATCACAAAGCTCCTTTATGTCCCTTTGCAGCCAGTCCCCTCCCTCCAGCCCTAGGCAACTATGGATCCGATTTCCATCTCCAGAATGTCTATTAATAGAACCATACAGTTTGTAGCCTTTTGAATATGGCTTCTTTCAACTAGCATAATGCTCGCGAGAGAGTCATCCACATCGTTCTGTGTATCCGTAGTTTTATTTTTCTTTTAAGTTGCTGTTTAGTATTCCATCGTACGGATGTTTGTTTATCCACTCACTTGCTGATGGATACTTGGGTTGTTTCCAGTTTCCAACTATTTAAATATAGCTATTATAAACATTAGTATACAAGTTTTCGTGTGGACATTTATCTTCATTTCTCTTGGGTCAACACCTAGGAGTGGGACTGCCAGGTCTTAGGGTGAGTGTATATTTGCCTTTATAAGAAACTGCCAAGCTGTTTTCCTAAGTGGCTGTAACACTTTGTATTCCCATCAACAATACATGTGGTTCCACATCTTTTCCAGCACTTTTTTTTTTTTAATTCGAGCCATTCTAATAGATATATAGTGAGATCTCACCGTAGTTTTAATATGTCTTTCCCTAATGATTAATGATGTCGAGCATCATTTCATGTATTTATTTAAGCACCCAAATCTTTTGCGCATTTTAAAAACGGGTTGTTTTCTTATTACTGAGATTTGAAAGTTCTTTATATATCCTAATTTTCAGTCTTTTTTAAAAATCAGATGTGTTTTTCCAAACACATATCTAATATATATATCTTGGGATATATCAACACATATATATCTTGGGAGATGTATTTTCTCCCAAGCTGTGTCTTGTCTTTTCACTAACCTAAATAACTTTTGTTTTTACCAGAGCATATATGACCTGGTTTCTTGAGTTTCTTTCCTTTTTTCTCTCTTATGCTCACTTCCTCAACTCAATGAACATAATGTAAACATGAACTTGAGCCAGCTCATTAAGCAATCTTCCTTCTTCCCAACCCTCCTCTCCCATAATTAAAGAAGAGCCTAAATTGCTCCTGGATAGTTTTTGAATTCTGTAACCCTTCATTCACAGAAACGTTATTTACATCTATTAAAATGCAAAACCCTTCATGCAAATATGGGAACTAACCCTCCATAAACATTAAAATTCAAAGGTAAGTGTTTACGATTTGGATCTGGAAGACAGACCTCAATGGGTACATGTTTAGATTATTAATGGGAAAGAAAACCTATTGAGGATGCTCATACTTCACTATTTTCCAACTGAATTTATTTAAACAGTAATTCAAAGTTAAAACTGAGAGGCAAAAATCTGTCTCCTTCCAATTCAATCAACACTTCATTCTTTTCTTTTTCTTCTTATTAAAAAACATAAACCTTTATTGAATTATTCTTTGTGCTAGGCAGGCGTGGAGCTAGGCATTGGGCACTCACTTTCTACCCTTGAGGAACTCAGATTTCATGGGGCAGGTGGACCCTTTCACTGATAGTTCTAAATACAATTTAAGTGCTATGGTGGAGGTATACCCTTAATGAGAGCCTACTATGAGTAGGCTGTTTTAAGTACTTTACATATGTTAACCATTTAATCTTTATTACAATTCTGTGAGTTTCGTACAATAATTCTCCCCCTTTTACAGACTGACGAAACTGAGGCACGGGAATGTTAAGTCACACGGGGAGAAAGTGGTGGAAGTATGTGTAAAATACTATTGGACTACAGAGAAGGAAGGACTAGCTCTGCTGGGGTGATCGAAGAAAACCTACTTTTCAGCTTGGCCTTGTAAAGATGATGAAGAACTTTGAACGAGAAGGGGGGAAGGTTTTCCAGCCCTTCTGGAAGAGGGAAGCACTGACAAAGGCTTCCAGCCTGTGAAAGAGTATGTGGGGATTTGGAAATAGCAAGTAGAGGGACTTCTGTTTGTAGGGATAGGATTGCAGGAGGCAGAAAATGTCTTCACTGGTCATTATCATTCACGGTTGGGGATAGTGAAAAATTACAGATTTTGAAGAGCTGGTAGGAACCTTCAGATCTTTTAGACCGTTTCATTATACTAATAAGGAAACTGAGGCCCAGAGAGCTCCAGTAATTTCCCTAACTCCCCAGGGCCGAGAACATCACACTGTTCCCTCTATTTGTTGCAGTAACGCAGGGGCATCTGCAGGCTCAGTGATGAGATGGTCATCAGTAACCCCAGGGCATCAGCTCTTGGCATCACCTTCCCTGTGGCTATCTGCCTTTGGGCTGGTCTCAGCTTCCTCTGCTTTCAGGAAACTGCCTGCTGGCAGTGGCCCCAAACCTCAAGGTCAGTGACCTTCCTGTTTCCCGACTTTTGCCTTTTTTTGCCTTACTGACCTCCTGCTGGCCTGCCTGTGTTAATAACTGTGCGGATTGATCTGTCTGGCTTTAAGGCAAGCACTGGCCCCACTGGGAGGACCTTTGCACTCAGAAGACTTACACCCTCCCCTGGCCCTTTTGAGTTAGTCATCAGCCTCCTGGGAAGGACAGATTCATTCCACTTATTTGGGGTGGGGTGAAACAGTTTCTACTTCTTTAGTCTTTACCTAGTTCATCTTCTATATGCAAAGCAACAAATACGTTCCTGCTTTAAATATATCCCTCCGGTCTGACAACTTGCTGATATTTTAGGAAAAAAGCTGCCTGCAGTACTTTTGAAATTTTTTACTTTTCTACCTGTGTTTCACTCATGTGATTAGCAAGGTTATGTTATCAGAGTTTATTGATAAAAATGAAGTTGATGATTCAATAAGAAGAAAACCAGCACGAAATAGGATGCAGAGTCCTATTTTTCTATGCCTTTATAAATACTGAAAAAGTCTGAAAAGAAATATGGGACGATATTTAAAGTAGTTCTATCTGGGTTAAAGTATGTTGACAGTCTCTGTTCTTTTTGCTTTTTTATATTTCTACCTATGTGCATAGATTATTCACGAACTCAGAAAAACATAACATGATTTTAAAAGTTACCAATGTCTGGCAAGCAAATTACTCAAATGCACATTTGTGATAGTCTTCCCTAGACCTCTGGTGACCGAGCCATCTATTCTACTCTATTTTTGCTTGTTAGTTGAAGATTTCATTATTTTGCCGCTTAAGTTGTATATTTCTAGTTACTTAAGGCACGGTGGTGGGAATGGGATGAGGAAGCAATTTCAACACCAGAAAAACAGGGCGTGCAGCCTCTTTTTCCTTGTCCCTTTGTCTCTCGAGTCTTTTGTTGTTTTCAGCACGGACTTTGATTCTGGATTTAAAGAAAAACAAGTGCCGGCTCTCCGCACGCCCTCTGGTGTCCCAGTGAGGTATAACCAGACATAACCCACAAAGATCACTGCCATTTCCACACAGCACTCTCTACCCACACGGCGAGGCTCAGAGATAGGAATGTCTGGAATTTCAGGAGAAGGAATCACACACTAACAACTTTGGCAGGTTTATTCTTGAAACTATAGCGGCGTGGATACCGATTTTTTTTAAAAAAATTTAAAAATCCACTCTGGGAATTTAAAAAGATAAAGCCAATTCTCAAAACGTTTGGCACAGGTTTCTGGGTTCTAAAACTAAGGTTAATTTTGTTATATAATTTCAACGTAAATCAGTACTTTGGATTAATTGCAGATAGATTAGGTGAAGGGGTCTGGAAACATAGGTTTTAGCTTGTCTGCTGATAATGATTTCTGCCACTCTGAGCTTTATCTAAGGTATGATGTGAGAGTCCATACTGAAGGTCCTTTATATTTATAACCTCTTTCTATTGCATTTTTTCATCAAACTACATGTTTTTTAAAATTACATTTCTGCTAAAAAAAAATCAATATAGAGAAAAGATATTTTTTGTATTAAATGTTTAAGGATCGATTGGATTCCAGGCATTACAGTTTTATTTGAATAGGTGGTGGGAAGGGAAAACTTTACCCTCTTAGGGTCTCATAGTGGGCCTGTGGGTTAAATTGACATAAGACAGATTAACAGGAGAAAAACATACAGATTTTTGCATGTACATGGGAGCCCCCATAGGAAAATGAAGACCCAGAGAAGTGGCAGTACCTAAATGCTTTTTTATACTAGGTTGAACAGAGACACAACTGTGGAAAAGTAACCAAAGTATATGGGGAGACTAAAGGAAGATAAGAGTTGTTTTAACAAGATCTGTTTGTACAGAATTCTCTTGGCCTTGACGCTTCGTCTCTGGTTATAAGAATGTTTTGTTCCTCCTGGTATAGGCAGGACACCCTAACACGGGAGTTTTATCTCTTGCTTTGAGAAAGAAACCGGGGAGGTCAGAGCTCTCTTCTTACAAGTGCTGTTTCTTCCAAGTGCTTTTTGTTTAAAATAATCCATATGCCAAAGGGGCATATTTTGGGGTGGCATGTTCTGCTCCTCTTTATAGGTGATACATGTACACAGTATGAAACTTAAAAAGTACAAAGGGGTATATACAGAGGAAATTCTGTCTCCCATCTTCAGCCCATAGCTACAATTCTCAGGTGATGTCAGAGTTGGTCCTGCAGTTCAGCGAGGTCATCGAAAGTTTTGGGTTCTTTCTTCTTTTTCCTCTGGGACTTTCTTCTCTGTAACCCCTCACAAACTGACTTTTCTTTTCATGATTGTCACTTCATGATTACAAGATAGCTACTGCAGCTCCAGGCATCGTTGCCATTTTCAGGGTTGGAGCATTAGGGAACAGGCAGCTGCAGTGAATTTTCCTTTTGAATTTATCCCTTTTAACAGTAAGAAAGCCTTTCCCCAAAAGCACTCTGTCAGTTGTTTTCCTTACATTTGGGTCATGAGGATGTTGGTAAAGTGACTATCTGGCAAAAGGGACTGGGTTGTGATTACAATATTGGTTTTTAGTATTCTAGTGTTCTGTTCTGTTTTTGAAAACTGAAACCTGATTAGTATAATACTGTTTTCCCTTAATTTAACAATAATGTGTTAATCAGTTTTATGTCTAGAGACACACCCAGAAAATTATATACGGCATTAAAATTTCAAGTCAAAGATACACATGTTTTGGAAACATCCTGACCACATCCATTCTCTATTTTAAATCATTTCGAGGCATCTTATTGTTGATTTAATTTAACTTTTCCTCATTATTAAAGAGGTTGAGTATCTTTTCATTTTTATCTGTCATTTGTACTTTCTCTAGAGCTAGTTCGGGTCCTAATTTTTTTCCAGAGTGGACTCTTGGGGGAGTCATTTTAGAATGGAAGGGCATCATTTAGAATAGCAACTGTGACGATGGTGATGTTGCCATTATCTCAGGATTACTAAGGGCAACCATATTTTTTAGTTTGCCTCTGACAAGCCCAGTTAGCTAGCTGTAGTCTTGGTGTATTTTATTTGTAGAATTCCATTCACTCTCATAAGTGTCTCCATTTTGATGAAAATTTTATGGTCATCTATTTGTAATATATATCAAAACACTCCAGTTGCCATTTTGCTCTGGATTCTCAATCAGTTGGTACAGGTTTATCATGAAGACTGGGATTTGGTCTGCTTCTTTCACTAATGTATCCCCAGAGCCCAGAACAGTGCCTAGTATACAATAAATGCTTAATAAATATGACTGAATCAATAAATAAGCTTATTGCTTGGAGTTAGGTGCATTGTTACCTGAGCAACTGTTTGCAAGGAATATGGAGGAATGATTTTGAGGTATACAGAATACGCATTTTGAGTTTTGATAGATATTATCAAATTGTTCTCCACAGGGGTTGAGCCAGTTTGCACTCCCACCAACAATATGTGAGAGCACCTGTTTCTTTAACCTTCATCCACATGGTATTATCGAAATTTTTATCTGTCAGTATGGTAGTTTTAATTTGTATTTCTCTTATTATGGAGAAGATTGAGCGTATTTTCATATGTTGAAAAGTGATTTGAAATTCCTTTCCTAGGAACTGTCTGGTCATATCCTTTGCCTATTTTCGGTTGACTTATTGGTCTTTTTCTTATCGACTTGTAGGAGTGAAAATAGTTGCTCCCAGTTTTCATGCCTTTTGAGTTTGTTTATCATTTTTTTTTTATAAGCAGAAAATTTTTAAAAGTCTGTATAATTAGCTTCTTTCCTCTTATAGCTTCTATCTTGCTCACAAAGGCTTTCCTTACTCCCACGTTATAAGATAATTCTCCCATATTTTCTTCTCATACTTTCAACTTTTCAATTTTTCACAAATACATCTTGATCCATCTGGAATTTATTTGGGTGTAAGGTTTGGGATATGAATCCAATCTGATATTGCTTATCGGATATTCTACCTTTTCCCCATGACTGGGAACTCTGAAGGGTTTCTGATTTTCAGGGACTGCAGTCTCCATGGCCAGTACTTTTAACACTCTAGTTAAAGTTCTAAGGAAAGGAATTCAAGGGCAAAGCAGTCAGGATGACAAATTTAATCTGTAGTGTTATGTCTTACACTTTTTCATTTTGTACTAATACTACCCTGTGTTAAGCACTTGGTGTGTTCAATATAAAATGCACAGAAAACTGTATAAAACATATACATAGAGTTTAAAAAATAATGGTAGAATGACACTTGTGTACCCGTTACCCAGGTTAACAAGCGAAACATTGCCAATAACTTGAAATTCCTTTGCGTACTCTACTTCAATCATATTCTCCACTCTCTTCCTCAACATGTGAGCACTCTCCTGATGTTTTGGTAATTATTCCTCGCTTCGCTTTATACTTTTACCACCTATGCATATCTTTAGATAATAAATTGTTTATGTTTTTGACAATGGAGTGAACGGCACAACCATTGTGGCAAGCTCTCAAAAGATAAGCTGAACAGATCTCTGAGTCAAGTTTAGCTTCTGTGTTCCTGAGAGAATCCAAGATCTCCTTTTGGGGAGTCAAGGGTCAGGATCAAGAGTGAGTTCTGGGGAACACGGGATATACCACAGTTGAGAAACCTGGTAGAGCTGTTGTTTAGGCCAGATAATGGACATCTGCAGAAATACAGTCAGGGAGTGGGCAGCTCTCTACCTGCTGCTTTCAAGTTCTCTATGGCCTCTCTCATCCTCTCAAGAGGAATCAAAGTCAGCAACTTTTATGAGTTGAAGTGAATTTCCTCAGCTCACCCAGACAGCAGGCCATGGTGGATGTGTTAGTTCTCTATTGCCACAGAGCAAATTCCCACAAATGTAGCAGGTTAAAACAGCACACATTTATTATCTCACGGTGTCCACAAGTCAAGAGTCCAGCATATTTTAGCTGGCTCCTCTGCTCAGATCTCATAAAGCTGAAATCAAGGCATCTGTTGGCCGGAGGCTCAACCAGGGAAAGAGAGTTCCATTTCCAAGCTTTCTCAGGTTGTTAGCAGAATTCATTTCCTTGCAGCTGTAGGACTGAAGTCTCCATTGTCTTGCTGTCTGTTGGCGGAGACTCCTCTCAGCTCTTTTAGGTGGCTTTTAGGTCTTTGCTCAGCAGTTAGGATTAAAGGCAGTAGCTTGCAGGTGAAGTCCTATTGGCTTTTCCTTTGACCTTCACATTCTTGTTTAAGCCTTGGATTCTCTCTGTTAAAACCCTTCCTATGTGTGTACCTAGGGTGGCTTCTGTTTTCTTAGCCACACCCTGACGGATACAGTTGTTCTGCGTTCAGCATTGCTGCTGGGAAATATGAAAGCCATTTTGATTCCTAGTACAGTTGTTCTGCGTTCAGCATTGCTGCTGGGAAATATGAAAGCCATTTTGATTCCTATATGCGATCTCTTTTTCCTCTCTAGGGGCTGGTAGAATCATCTCTATGACCCTTGGTGTTTTGAAATTCCACAATAATGTGCCATGAGTGGGTCTGTTTTCATTCTTGGGATATGGCTTTCAGGGAGTCCTTTCAACCTGGTGCTTCATGCCCTGCAGTTCTGGGACATTTTTCTGAATTGGTTACTTTTTCCTGTTTATATTCTTTGCTTTATCTTTCTGGAAATCTTCTTATCTGGATGTTGGACTTCTCAAGCTAGTTCTCTAAATAAGAAATCTTTAATTGCTATTTCCCATAACTTTCGTCTTTTTTCTTTACTTCTGGGAGATTTTCACAAATGTATTTTCCAAACCTTATTTTGAGTTTTTAATTTTGTTAGCATATTTAAAAAATTTTAGGTGTTCATTCTTACACTCAGATTGTACTTTAAAAATAGCATTTAGTTCTTGTTTTATGAAAACAAAATATTCTTTTTTCTCCTTGAGAATATTTTAGAGAATGTTTTTGAAGTTTTTCTTTCTCTTCTCTTTCCTTAAATTTGCTTCCCCCCTCCTCACCCCCACCTTCTGTTTATTTGATTTCCAGTGTGTATACTATGGGCTTTTCTCAGATGCCTGGAAATCCTCGGTTGTCTGCTTCTGATTATGAGTGAGAACCCAAAAGACAATCTGCAGTTCTGAGAGTGTGGGTAAAGCTTGTTCACTTCAGGAGCCTTCCTATCGGCGTCCTGAGTGATTATCCTCTACCCCCATGTCTGAAACTTTAGTTCTTTCCTTTTGAGTTACTCAGATTACTTGGAAAGTGTTTCAATTATCTACCTGGAGAATTAAAATTGGCTGGCAATGTTTTGGGAGCGGAATAAGGAATGAAGAGAGTCGAGGGTCTCAGTATTCATTCAGCCTTCAGTGAACACACAGTTACTTAATGCACCTGATTTCAGCACAGTATCCATGATTTCAACCTCTTTCAAGCCCAGAGAACACCATTTTACCTTCTCCAATGAATAAACCATCAGTATTTTGCTGGTGTGGGAAAGGGGCATTGGCTTAGCTGTATGGAATGAGTAAAGGTCTCTAGGACAGCAGTCCCCAAACTTTTTTGGCACTAGGGACTGGAGCTCCTATGAGAATCTAATGCCTGATGATCTGAGGTGGAGCTGAGGCGATGATGCTAGCGCTGGGAGCAGCTGCAAAGACAGATGCAGCTTCTCTCGCTCGCTTCCTGCCGTGCAGCTGGGTTCCTAACAGGCCATAGACTGGTACCAGTCCTCGGCCCGGGGGTTGGGGACCCCTGCTCTAGGGGATTAACTGCTGCCTCCTTATTTTATCATCTTCTTCCACCCCCAGTTCCAGAGCTCTCTGGTACTACTATCAGTTTCTAAGACCTTTGAAGATTCTGAGATGTTAATCAAAGTTCTCAGCTTTCCTCATGGCCAGATTAGATTTCAACTTTTGTTGGCCTACCATTAGTTACCTCTCATCTGTTTATTTTCTAGTTTCCAACATTTCTTGCTATTGCCTCTTCTTTTGTTCTCTCCAAACTTGTGAATTTTTTTTTTTTTTAAGAAAAGTCCATAGTCACAAAATGGCTGTTGCAACTCCCGACATCACATCCAAAACAGGAAGAAAGAAGTTTTTATTAGGAAGATAAATTATTCCAAAGTTAGACCACCCCTCATTCTGATTGGTCAGATATTTATGTCCACCCTTAAATCAATTACAGCAAAAGGGAGTGGAAACCATCCAGGTTCAATAGCTGGGACTGGGGGAAGAGACCACTATCTCGGAGCATATTTATTTTTGCCTTATGCCTGCACAAATTAGGGGCTTTGTGTTCTAGAAATGGCTGTGAAGTAGGCAACCAACATCATTTACTGTGTTCCTGATATAAGCACACTACATGTAACACTGAAGACTGTATTTTTAAAAATAATTTTTATTTTTAAATTACAGTTGACATACAATATTATATTAGTTTCAGACGTACAGCATAGCGATTAGACATTTATATACCTTGCGAAGTGATCACCCTGGTAAGTCTAGTACCCATCTGACACCATACATAGTTATTACAGTATTGAAGACTACTGATTAGTTGACAACCAGTAGGCAAAATCAGATTGTCTTGAATGCCTCACAATTATGTAACATCATTTATGGTGATATAACATCTACTGGTGATATATTCACCAGTTGAACAGAGGTAGAGGATAAGGATGTTTTATGAGAATGAAATATATGACCAGAATTCACGAAAGTTTCAGTTTGGCTTTCAGAATAAAGTTAAGACAATGGAATAAAAATTTGATTTAATTCACAGCTAGAACCAGATAGATCACATTAATAATAATAGCAAGTCAAGACAGAAAATACTTCCAAAAGAAAAAAAGTATATTTGAAGGTTTTTCTTTTTTGAATTTCCACTATGAAAGCAATGGTTCTCGGTGAAAGTCAGCTGACCTCTCTATATAGCTGAGGAGGTTAGCTAGTCCTGCTGTTTTTGATGAATTATTAGAAGACTCCCTCATTTAGAAAAAGCTATGCGTGTTTAAAATAACTCATTAATAATAAAACAGATTGTAGCTTGTGAGAAAGAAAATGAACAGATATGCATAGTTCTTTTTGAAATATTTGTTTTGGAGTTCTAAAGGGAGGTGCCAGCTGGGTTCTTAGTCTCATGTAACAGAACCCACTCCAGCTAGTTTAAGTAGAGACATAATTTATTAAGGTCTAACTGCTAGCTCAGAGAAATTCTAGGAGGGTTGGAGTCATTCTGCTACATATGCATGGGAAAGAGAATGATGTACATCTGGCTGATGAGAAAATCATAGGAATTTTTTCCATTTCTATTTTTTCTCATTTATTTGTATGTCTAAGTTTTTACTATACAGAAGTATAATTTACTTATAGGATTAAATGTCGTGAGTCCTATAATCCAGATATAGAAAATAAAGATTTTTTGATAGATAATCCCAGGATATAATTTAAATTTCTGTAATACCAGAGTACTCAATTAAATGTTAGTATAGCTTCTCAACAGTATATTTGGGGAGAATATTTTTAAAAAGTAGAGTTAATACTCGTTTTAATTAATTTTGTGAGAGACTAATGAAGTCACTGGAGGGAGAGTAAATGCTGGTTAAGGGTAAATGCAGCCCCTGGTTTAGGTTAGGTTGGGTGGGTGGGTTTTAACTATCATATTTTCTAATCATTTACAGGTCATAGGAATCCAAGGCACCTGGCCTGGCTTGGAGCAGATGGTTTGCCAGAGGCTGGAACTTTGAATCCTAGTCCAGATTACGAGTCTAGTTTAGGCTCCTGCGGTCCCTGAGGGAGGGGAGCCTTCTTGGAAGGCTCCTGGCAGTTGCTTCAGCTCAGAGCACATTCTGGCTGCCAGGCTGACATGCCTGTCCACTATCGCCTATGAGGGAATGCTTGGTGTTCCCGGACAACCAAGAGTAGAAAGAAAACGAAGATTCCCTGGGAGGTGCCGGTCTCCTTGAACATAAATGAGAATGTATGTGAGGTTTCGATTCTGTGTTTCAAAGCAAGTTGTAAAACTTGGAAAGCTTAAGTAAAGGGAGGGTCCGAGGATGCTTCCAGACTACCGAAACTAGCACGATACCAGGATTTAGCCATGGAAGTCATCTAGGAGTAAACCTTTTAAACAGAAAAAAAAAAAAGGTGATGTATTTTTCTTAAAATAGACCTGTCGATTCAGGACTTTTTTGTTTAAGGAATTTAAGACTTGCCCGTCTAAACAAAACTTAAATAGCATTTTGATTTCCAAAGGTTTATGTTCACTAACTTTTTTCAGTTTCAATAATGAGGATGATTGAAATATTTTTATTATCATAAAAATCGATTGCAGAAAAACATATTAAAATAATTTCCTCGCAGAGTGTTAATATTTTTTACCTCAAATTCCTGAAAATGTGAAAACATAACCCAATTTTTATTGTCTCAGTAATAAAAGAATAGTATTCTGTATAAATCTACTGCATTTCTATAGAGTTCTAAAGTTTGAATATTACAAAATGAAATGATCTAAAGATGAAAATAATTCAATTATTTTTTAATACTCATGTACTTCTTAATTGTGCAATATTATGAAAACATAAAGCTGAATGAGACAATTGTCTAGTGTCCCTGTTGACAGTGTAGGCCCCTAAGGGGAAATTTTGCTGAGAGCCCTGTGCCTTTGTTAACTGCAAAAGAGCCCCTCAGTTTTCCAGTAGGGCGGGGACTGTCTCCTTTTCACTGTGTTGTAGCAGTGGGGTAACTTTGACCCCGTTTGTTTTTTTTTTTTTAGCCTTGCTAACAGAGGCTATACAAAACAGGACTCTGAGAGACATGGGTAACATGGTTTGTGTGTCTTCAAGGTTGAAAATGGACATTATTTTATTTTGGAGGAGTACTTCCGATTCCTCCAGATGCCCACCAACTCCAATGTCTGATCACGAGAACAGAATCAACAAATATCGTATTTTTTCCTTTTCTGCTACAAAGGCCTTCTGGCCTATTCTCACAATTGATTATCAATGGAAAGTCTTGTACGAAGAATTGTGAATGATGTCACTCATGTCAACATAGTGCTCAGACTTTTAGCCGGAGATAAAGAACTTCATTGAGTTTAGCATCACTAGTGTTTTAAAAGGGACACAAATCAAGTATATTATTTCAAAAATCTAGAACTGCTTATTTGAAGTCAGAGCACAGAATAATGCTTTTAGATGTTAGCTCTCAGCTTGCTAGGGGAATCATTTGTCTTTCATCAATAGGTTTGGAAGGAAGGACACCTGACCATAATGAATAAAGAATACGCCACTAGACTAAGACCATCAAAACACAGCACACAGTTACACAAGAAAATAATTCTTGTACCAATTATTTGTATACCACTGTGTTCAAACTCTAAGCTCTGAAAAGAGAGAGAGAAAAAGAAATTGGTAACTGTGTCTCTTGGGCTGTCCACTCTTTCCTCCTATCTGAAGTTCAGGCCATCTTTGAGGGACTTAGGAAAATGTTGCTGTGAAGGTGGATTTATTTTGGCAGTCGGATTCTGCAGGTCTGACTGGCAGCCTGACTGGTAAGCCTGGCCAGGAGAAAATGCCTCAAGATATAGAGCATTTTGAGCTAGTAGTTAGCTTTTCTCTGTGAGTCAGTTTTCTCAGTGGTAAAATAGAGATAATAAAACTATTATAGAAAGATTAAATAAGATAATGCAGGAAAAGCACTGTGGAAGAGATTGCTATGTGCTGTCCAAACCATTTCCTCGTCTTTCTGAGCACATACCTGGACTATTTTCCAGTCTCCTCTGCGTGAGACATGGCTACATGTTGAGTTTTGCCCAGTGGAATGTGGGCAGGGGCGATGATTGTCACTTTCAGGCCTGTTCTATAAAAACCTCCCAGGGGCAATCTTTAATGCTAATTTCTCCTTCTGGATGGCTGTAGTGGAGAAAACCTCCAGGGTTGAACTTGGGTACCATAGATTGAAGATGGTGAAGCCACAGGAAGGAACCTGAGCCCCTAGATCTGATGGAGGATAATTGCCTCACCAGTTATACTTACACTGATCTCTGATGTGAGTAAGAAATAAGCTTTATTATAACGTGGCTCAGGTTTAAGATTTATATGTTATAGCAGCCAGTGTTTAGTTAACTAAGCCTGGTTCCTGCCTGCTTGCCTGATGGGAGGTAAGCAATATAAGACTAGCTAAAAAATGAAAAGAGAGCCTTACTCTGTGTCTTGTATGACACCACACTCTTAATCTCCTGTGTGAGGTTGACTCTGGATTTTAGCTCAAGCCACTGCATTTTGTTCACGAAACTCATCATAGCGCCAATAAATTCATGAACACATATTCCTGGCATATAAATAAGTTTAATTTATGGACCTGGAACTTGGGAGAGAATGCTGAATTTAGAAATATAGATATGAGAGGTGTCATCTTTTGATGGTATTTGCAGGCCCAATTGCGGATAATATCAAGAACAGAAGGAAACCCGAGGAACCCCGAGGAATTGCAATATTTGTGGGAAGTAAAAAAGGGAAGAAGAAAATGGGTGAGTGTAGAGTCAGGGAAGGGGAGTTTTCTGAGGAGTGGGGAGGGAATGTGCCCCCAGGTGTAGAGGGTCCAGTTAACCACATTCTCTGGTTCATGGCACACTATGAATAATTCATTGGTCTATGTAAGGCTTTGCTCTACTCATTTCTTTCTTTTTATCTCCATCACTACTCCCCTTCTCATTTCTGTTTTAATGCATTTGTGTGTGTTTGAAAAACATTTATTGATGCTTTGTATGTTTATTTTTAGCTTGTGTAAATGATGCGTTAAAGATCTCATTCCATTTATTTTTCTCACCAAACATTAAGTTTGAAGATCCACCTACGTCTGTTGTGAGATATATATATATATATTACCCATAGTTTTTAATTGCTGTAAATACTCCATGATGCACATTGTTAGGGGGAGGCTTTCTAAGAAGGCAACAGTATTTGACAGATGTGGCAGAGAGAGTCAATAAGAAAGGTTAAAAGTTGGGGAATTTGGCAGTGTGGAGGCCAGTGGTGACCTTTGCTTGGGGCAGTTTTGTTGGGGTTTTGGGGGCAGAAGTCAGACTGCAGAGAGCGGATGGAGTGTTTGGGAGAAGAGCAAATAGAGACAGTGAGTATAGACAGCCTTTGAAAGAAGCCTGGCTGGAAAGGGAAGGAGCAAGGGGATGCTGATTTAAGAAAGGGTTTGGAATTTTTAAGCTTTGTTATCCAAATAATCCATAGTCATTGGAAAAAAAGTAGAAAATTCAGATGAGAAAAAGAAAAATAACAAAATGGGCAGTGCATTCATTTCCTAGGGCTACTGTAACAAATTACCACAAACTGGGTGACTTGAATGAACAGAAATTTATTTGCATAGTTCTGGAAATGTAGTCCGAAATCAAGGTCTCCGCAGGGCCACGCTCTCTCTGAAGGCTCTAGGAGAGGATCCTTCCTGATGAAATCTCGCGTCATCAGGCTCATCCTGTGTCTCCACGCGGTAGACATTAGTCACTCAGTAGCCATCTTGGTGATCAGATGACAGTCATGGTATCCTTGTGCTTGTGTTCAAGTCACCCTTATTTTACTTCTCAGTGGCCCCAAAGTGCAAGAGTAGTGATACTGGTAATTCGGATAGGCCAAAGAAAAGCCGTAAAGTGCTTATGGAAAAGGTGAACATTCCTGACTTAATAAAGAAAGAAAACAAATCATATGCTGAGGTTGCTAAGATCCAGGGTACGAATGAATCTTCTACCCGTGAAATTGTGAAGAAGGAAAAACATATTCCTTCTAGTTTTGCTGTCGCGCCTCAAGCTGCAAAAGTTACACCACAGAATGTAATAAGTGCTTAGTTATGAGGGAAAAGGCATTGAATTTGTGAGTGGAAGACGTGAACAGAAAATATTTTCCAACCGATGAGCCTGTATGAAGACTTCAGCAAGGGATCTTCTGAAACGAGGGACACCCAGCCATTTACTGCACGTAAGGGATGGTTGCACAGATTCAGAAATAGATTTGGCATTTGATCATCTCACATCATCATCATCATCATCATCATCATCATCAGAAGGGTGAGTACAGTACAATAAGATGTTTTGAGAGACAGTGAGAGAGAGAGAGGTGCCATATTCAAACTTACATTATATTTCATTATCAGTTATTGGTCTTAATTTATTACTGTGCCTAATTTACAAATTAAATCTTATCTTAGGTATGTGTGTATAGGAAAAAAATCATAGTATATACATGTTTGGTACTATCCGTGGTTTCAAGTGTCCACTGGGAGTCTTGGAATGTATTCCCCACAGATAGTGGGGCTACTATAGTTCTGTGCAGACTCTAGCATATATGGCACTTGCTAGTTAGCCCTTGTGTATGGGATTTCATACCTTTTAGGTGTTAAGTACCAGAAAACTGAACTCAAACTTATCTAACCTTTTAGAGAATTTATTGGCTTATGTCATGGCAAAATTCAGAGAGAGAATGGCCTTCAGGGTTAGTTCGATCTAGGAGCTCGATGATGTTACCCAGAACTTAGTTTGTCTCCATTTTTCAACTCTGCCTTTCATGATGTGACCTTTATCCAAAGGCTGTCTCTCCTCATGGGTGCGTGATGGCCGCCAACAGCCTAGTGCCACCGGGGCTGTGCTTAGAGAAGCATGGAGTTATGTGGGAATGTATCAGTCAAGATTCTTTGGAGGCAAGGTTTAGAAACACAGCTTAAACCAATTGAGGCAAAAAGGAGAACTTATTGGAAAGCCCACATTGAGAAGGGTGGGGGCAGGAGGTATCAGGGGTCACTAGATCTACAGACTTTGTTGCTACTAGATTTTTTTCCCTCATCAGTCTCTTAACCTTGATTTTCTCTGTGTTGCTCACTTCTTTCTCTTAGAAAAGCTTTCTTTACACAGCATGAAATATGGCCACGGGCAGCTTCTGAGTCTCACTCTCTTGGCCTCACCACCAGAGAATAAATCTCTTTGTTTAGCTTCAGTAACAAAAGTCCTAAGGAAGATCCTAATTGGCTTAGCTTCTGGTATGAGTCCATTCCTTAACCAATTAACTGTGTCTAGAGAGGTAGGATAGTGTAAAAACATATTTCACACTACAGCTTCATGATGGTTAAATGATAAACTAAAATGATTGATACTGAATGCTTTAATATTCCCTATACTTGTTATCTATCGTGGTGTAATAAGTTGCTCCCAAACTTAATGGCTTAAAACAGCAGTAAGAATTTATGATCTCACATCGTCTCTGTGGTTTGAAATTCAGGACTGCCTTTGCTGGGTGGTTCTGGCTGAGAGTCTTCCCTGAGTTTGTGGTCAAGATGTTTGCTGGGGCTGGAGTCATCTGAAGACTTGACTGGGGCTGCAGGATTGGCTTCCAAGTGAGCTCACTCACAGTTCCTCCACTTGTGGGTTTCTCCACAGGTAGCTTGAGTGTCCTCGTGACCTGGTGGCTGGCCTTTCCCAGGGTGAGCAATCTAGAAGAGTACAAAGTGAAAGTCACAATATCTTTAATGGCCTAGCCTCAAACGTCACATTTTATCATTTTTGGAATATCATTTTCATTATACAAATCAGCTCTGTTCAATGTGTGGGGGGAGACTACACATGGGTGTGAGTCCAGGAGGTAGGACTCAACAAGGGGCCATCTTGGGCTGTCTTAGGCTATTACCACATTCCCTAAAACACATCCTATAGAATTGGGATATTAAAGTTGTTATATGATGAAAGGACTTAGTAGTCAAGTCAGTTTGAGAAAGGATGTTAAACCAAGTTAAATAGGTTCCTTTCCTGTATTGTTTCCAAGAGCTTTTAGTATGTTGTTAACTGCTTTGAATTCCTGAAAGGGGAGTAGGGTAAATAATACCACACTTTCTTTCTCATTCTCCAACTTTTCCTCCAGTGGGCCCTTCTCCCCTCCTCCTCCACCTACTTCCTTCCCTCCAAAAGCATATCAGAACGCTGCCTGTCTCCTGTTAAGAATGTATGTTTCTGGCAAAGCAATACATTTTCATTTGGAATTGCTCATCCTTGATCCTCCAACGCCTTCCTATTTATTTGGGCAATGCACATCAAGAAAACCTAAGAGTAAAGTAAAGGAACCCATTTTCTGGTGAGGTGACTGGTCAGTTTCTGAAGAAATTCTGCAGAGAAATTTTATAAATCTCTCTACGTCGGTGATGGTGTTGAGTAATATTGAGTCACGTAGTGACAAATACTGTTTGAAAGCCAGCAATTATTCATATAAGAAAGTTTGGGTCCCTTTTTAAAGACATATTTGTTGGGGGAAACACAAGGTGTGGGTAAAATCTTGTGTTTTGGGTTATTGCCAGTAAATACTGAACCTTTCAGTTTCGAGAACTTCCCCACCTCTTCTGTCTAAATAGGGTTTTTTGATTGTCGTTTCTTTTGTTTAAATTATTTGTCATAGCAATGGTCCAATTTATTTAAAGTGTTTTGTCACATTTGTGTAAGCTGGTTACACCATCTTGAATTATTTAACTCAGTATAAACAGTGAGGTGGTAGATATGTGAAAGCTCGTATACCATATGTGTTTATGGAAATGTGCTTATTGAGATACTTCCAAGCACAGCATCTGCTCTTATGCATCTTTTATAATATTTTGCATCAAGCTCATGCAATAGTTCATCTTCACCATCTGATAATTTTTCATTTAAGAAGTTTCCCCTCATGTTTTTTGATAAATGGCCATTTTTAATATTTTGGAGCAAATAAGCATCTAAATGAAATACAAGAATGATCAATAAAATGTTTTTCTTGAGATCTTTAGTTTCCATTATCCAGTGCATACTTTTTAGAAAGAGCTGAAGGCTGTGTATTGAGAAGAGTAAGGTCTTCTGGATAATATCTCAAATGGAAAAACAAGTTTATTTGACCTGTGATGCATGTGGACTTGTAGGTCACATAAAGCCTGCTGAGAATAAAGTTCTCCTTTCCACCGTCCTCTGAATTGAAAATTTGGGCTTACTCTGGATTCCTGTTTTTGTACTCAAAGGGAGTTGCACAATGTCCAGTGTTACCTAATGGCTTCTTTTAAATTGCAAATCCACCTTAAGATCCTTTGGTTGTCTTTATGGAGAGAAAACTTACTAAGTCCCCAAATATAACCCGGCAGAGACCTGTATGTGCACAGCTACTGATTTCAGAAAATAATTAATCATGCAGTAGGCTAGTGTTCATCTACCTTCACTAGCACTTGAAACAATCTATTATTAGTAATATTTTCTAAATCTCAAAACCAGAGAATCAGCTCTATCTAGGGGACCAACTTTTAAAAAAAAATTTTAAATTTTTTATTTTAATTAGTTTCAAGTATACAGTCCATTGGTTAGACATTTATATAGTTTATAAAATGATCCCCTTAAGAGGACCAACTTCTTAATTTACTAAAACATACATTGGTTCTAATACAGTAAAGGAAGTGCAACCACCGTGACTCTACAATCTGCTGCTTTTAAAACTAAGAGAGATGTCCAAGGGTCTCCAAATGTATACACCAAGGTCTCTCTAGCATGGTGTGCAAATCACTAGCAGAATGCAAAATGATTTTAGGTGGTGCATGGATAAACTTTCGAAAAAATTGTAATCATTATTTACTTATTATAGTGGATTGAACAGTGTCCCTCTCAAAAGTCCTGTCCACCCAGAACCTCAGAATGTGACCTTATTTGGAAATAGGGCCTTTGCAGGTGTAATTTGTGAAGGATCTCAAGATGAAATAATCTTAGATTTAGGATGGACCTTGAATCCAGTGACTGGTATCTCTATAAGAGAAAAGAGAGAGAGATTTAGACACAGAGACATACAGAGAGAAAATGGTCATGTGGATATTGGGGCAGAGATTGGAATGATGTGAGTGCAAGCCTAGGACCATCAAGGAGCTAGGAGACGGGTATGGAGCAGTTTCTCCTCTAGAAAGCTCAAAACCTACTGATACCTTTATTTTGAACTTCTGGCCTCCTAAACTGTGAGAGAATCGATTTCTGTTGTTTTAACCCACCCAGTTTATAGTATTTTGTTATGGTAGCCCTACCTAGGAAATGAATACACCTGAAAAATATAATACACAAAATATACATGCTGAATAAAACCTGTGATTTCACAGCTGTTTCCATTTTTAAACTGATATATTCTCATATATTTAGGTAGCAAAAAGGTGCATTGATATTAAAAAATTGAGTACAGGGTCAGGCCTGGTTCGTACTTGGATAGGAGACCACCTAGGAAGACTAGGTGCTATAGGTGTAAAAAATAAAAAATAAGGGATTGTAAGCTGACAAGGTCCATGCAATCCGTGAGGTCAACCAAGAGTTGCCTCACCTAAAAAAAAAAATAAAATGAAAAAATAAAATAAAAAATTGAGTAAATAATCCCATAGGAGGTAGAAAGATATTGCAAAACTGCTATGGGAGGCATGAGGATGGGGGACCATTTTTGGAAGCATTGCTGTTTGCAACAGGGTCTTTTCCATCTGAGTGGCATTGTGGGAGATTGGGATGCACTCTTATCTTTTCCCTTAATCAACTCTGTGACTTTGGATAAAATATAAATAATGGCCCATCTTCCTCAGTAACAAAATGAGAACAGTAATAAATATCTCACAGAACTTATGCCGGGATGAATAGTTCCTTTTCCATAACAGTTGAAGTACCAAAAACTTACTTATCTGAATCAATTTCAGATTGGTGATTGTGGGATGGGGGACTCATGGTAGATGGATTGATGTACTAAAGAACATTTTATAGTCAGTGCCTTCAAATGTTTCGAGTTGTAGGTGATAAATATATAGGGCTGAGCAATGTGGGGAGTGAGTTGTGGTAAAGCAGTAGGAACTGATGAAAATAGCCCTTGATGAGTCATAGCTGAAGTCAACTTTCTATTCTTTCTGTGTCTTATTATGCGTTTTATGAGTTCTGAGGCCTTTATTTCTCCTTCTTTTCAATCCTATCATCTTGGAGCTCATAAAAGCGAGTAAACTCCAGACGTAATTCAACATATCTTAGATATAGGGAAGTATGTATTTAAGGAAGTTCGGAAAAATTTTATAATTTGATGTGGAGCTCCGAAAATACTGTAGGATGGTTTCCTAAGCAGACTTGCCTGGTACCAGCAAGGTGACCTGGAGTGGGAATAATACAGCTAACATCTATTGTGTACTAGCCGATGGGTAGGCACTGTGTTAAATGCTATCTCATATAATCAGCCCTGAAATCTCTAAGATTGATATTGTTACTAAAATTCTTATTTTATAAATGGGGAAACTGAGGTTTGGAGAAGATAAGTAACTTGTCCCAGCTCAAATAAGTAGAGATTAAATAACTTGTTCCAGATCATCAAATAAGGCAGTTTGCCCCTAGAACATGCACTCCTAATCTCTTTGTTATGCTATATAAAGGCTAAAAAAATACAGACATACAGGAAGGGGAAGCATGCCCCTGTATGATGCAAGAGAAAGAACTTGGTCTTTGGAGTCTGGAATGTCTATTATAACCCTGGCTCTGCCACTTAGAGACTATCGACCTTAGGCAAATGACTTAAACTCTGTGAACCTCAGATTTCCCATCTGTTAAATGGATGCAGTGACACAAACATCATAGCAGTCCTGTGAGGTTAAATAAGATGTATCCTGTACAATGTGAGGTACATGGGAAATAGCCTGCATTGTACCAAGTATTTCTCCTGAGGTAACTTACTTAATACTTACAATAACCCTTTAAGGTAGGTATTCTTATTATCTCTGTTACTTTACAGGTGAGAAAACTAAGGTTTAAAGACGTTAAGCTTTTCCGGCATCACACAGTCAGCACATGGCAGAGCAAGAGTTCAAACTTAGAAAGCCTGATTCCACAGCACAAGCTCTCATTTACTTTTACTGTCTTCCTTCGCCTTGTGAAAAAGAGTTGGGAGCTGGAGTTAAATCTAAGCCTGAGAAGATCATGCAAGTATAGCAGCTGGTGAAAAAGCCAGTTTGTATTTAGGGTACATTCATACAAAAATAGGGTTCAGTGCATCTGATATATTCTGTGCTGTTCAGACTGCGTCTGGAATAGTGTGTGCAAGTTTGGATGATGCTTCTTAACAGCTACTAACAAACTGGAAATGACTATGATAATGAGAGAGGTTGGAAGTGATCTCAAGAGAGGAATAACTTTAAATATTTTGGTTTAATGAAGGCCTGAAAGGGGTCAGAGAGACAGATGTTTTGGGGAAAGGCTAACTGTCCAGAAGGTTGACAGTACCTTAGTATAATCACTGTGGGCCCTAACCTTGTTCCCAGACTTGCAGGTCCAATTATTTCACTGTATCAATTAACTAACATTCAGAGTTGATCATATTCTTGGCAATTGACTCACACTAACCAAATCTCTGAGAATGAGGCATTAACCAGAATGCCAATTAACTGCTTAGAATTAGGAACATAAGCACCAAACAGATTTTATATATGTATTTCCTGATAAGAGCATATTTTTTCCACCAGGTGGTCTTATATTTTTCTGTCAAAATGTATGTAACACTGTGAGAGGCTAACTTGTTAGCTTTCAAGTAGGACAAAATTGTAGGCCCTTGACAGTTTCTGACATAGGGTGATGGTCAAAAGTTATGTCTCATTGATTTATAACTTGATTTTATTGACACGATTTATATTATTAACTGAATTTATTCTTATGAACAATATTTCATATGTTGTTTTGAACTTTTGTATTTTGTCTTCAAATGCTTGTTTATATTCTTTATCTGTTTTTCAACTGGATTATTTTTAATTGAATGGAAGATTTCTATTTTTTTCTACAGTGAAAGGATTTTTAAAAAATTATGTGTAACAATAGGCAAAATTATTTAAAGTCAATAAATTTTTATTTAAGGAATTTTACATGTTGTGATTCCTTCCACTGCCTATCAAAATTGCCTTAGTTCCTCTAAACTTGAGTCAAGTTAGCCCTTTTTAGAAGAACCTATGCTTAATCCACGGTTGTCCTGTTAGTCAGACCATAATTTTTTTAGTTGGGCTTCTTTTATCTCCACTTCAATATGGACATACTGATGACATGCTTCCAACATTTCCCCACCTAGAATTTTTGGGAACTAACTTCTTCAGGTAATTTACTTTAGGGTCACTTTAGGGTCAAAGTAGATGAATTTACATGGTTCTCAATTGCAGAGATCCTTTAAACATGAATGAGTTCAAATCATATTCACTCCTAAGCTCTCACACCCAAGAATGGTATGGACTATGGGATTTTTTGTCTTCCAAAAGACAAAAAAAAAATATTAACCTTTAGGCCTTTTTAACTTTTAGCAACCCTGTCTTGTAGTTCTTTATCACAAATCTAACAGATATTTCTCTGAGTAAGGCAAAACCACATAGTTACTCTATGAGGCATTTCCAACAACGTGGGGCTATAGAAAAGCCCAGTGGAGATAGACATCACTATTGGGTTGTTTTTTATTAACTGATAGGTTCATTATACAAATACATATGTATATAAAATATTCAGCTATATTTAGATAATTTAGATAAAATGAGATATATATGTATATGCAATAAAATAAAATAAGGCATAAAATTTTGTTATTTCAGTTGCAAATATTTTCTTTCATAATTTACAATCTTTTGACTTTGTTTATATGTCTTCCGCCATACATATAATGTATCTGGATTTTATGTTTTGTCAAGATAGCTTTCTCCTCCTAAGATTATAAAAGTTTTCTCATTTTTTCTTTCACTCTTTAAAAAATTTATATTCCAAATACAACTGAAATTTATTCATTCTTAAGTATAGAGTGAGGAAGACATTTAATTTTACTTTTTTTCAAATAGATAGCTCCTTGTCCCAACACCATTTATTAAATAGTCTGTTGTTTCCTGACTGATTTTAAGTGACTCATTTATCATATCCTAGGATTATATATATAAATGAATGTATTTTATTTTTCTGGGCTTTTGGTTCTGTTCTATTGATTTCTTTGCCTTTTCTTTTTATAATGCCATATTATTTCACTTACTGTGACTTTACAGAATATTTCTATATCTCATGAAGTACTTTTTTGTTCTTTTTCTAAAAATCTTGACTTTTTTGGCACATCTCATAGATATACTTTAGAATTAGCTTGCCAATTCTATAAAAATTTTTTAAAAATTTTGATTAAAGTTGCATTGCATTTATTATTTAATTTGGGGAATAGTAATATCTGTATGATATTGAATCTTTTTATCTAGGAATATCTTTTATGGCCTTCATTAAAATTATATGGTTATCTTCAATAGATTTCATGCTTTTAAGTTTTTTTCTTAAGTAATTCAAGGTTTCTTTGGAATTGAATATAGCTTTCCTCTCTATTACATTTTCAAATTACTTTTTGCTTATTATAGGAAAGCTGTAGAATTTTATATGTTAATTTTATTTCTACCTTTCCAAAAATGTTAATTTAAACAGATATTGTGTGATTGGCTTGGATTTTCTAGATATATGTCTATCAATATTCATATTTATTTATTTTTTCTGATCTTTTTGTGTTGACCAGTAACTCTAGGACAAAATTATTGACCCTAAAAGTAAGTATCATTATATCTTGTTTTTGACTTTAATGGTGATGTAGTCTAATATTTTACTCTGCAGAATGATATTTGGAAATTGGCAGAATGATGATAATTGTTGAAGATGAGTGGTAGGTACATAGAGTTCATTAATCTATTTTCTTTATGCTTGTATACGTTTTAAAATTTCCATCATAAAGAGTTAAATAGAAAAATAGAGTTGAATTAAAAAAAAGAACAAGGCTAGTTTTAGGTCAAAACCCTTTTTTAAATTGAAGTTGTATCTTTTTTACCCCCCTAGCTTATTGTAAATTTTTTATTTGAAATGGGAATAGAATTAAATGTGTTTTCAAAAAAATATTTTTGAAAGAAAAACTGTAACAAGGTCCACCCATCTCAGAAGACTAAGTGAAAAAGTATGAGAATTTCAATATAAAAAATTGAGAAGTCATTCTCTAAATATTTAGACTGGCTTCTCCCTCTTTTCATCAACTTACAGTTTTCAATAACAGTAGAAATGTCTCTAGGGCCTACGGCATGCCGAAAAGACAGAAGGGACTAAATAATGCATCATTGCTAGAAGGGTTTTTTTGGGAAAGAGATATGGGTCATGGCAGCTGTATTGAACTGCCAAGATCCCCCCTCCAGGACATTTATCCCCCCAGCTGCTGGGATTATAGTTGGCTGACACTTTCTAGCTGCCAACCCTTTCCAGGAATTGCCTGTGGCTGAAGAGAACCACTTTGCTCAAGCTTCTACCTGCTTCTCAGGAGCAGCCGCATCCGAAGACTGGCTTGTATGGGGCTGTAAAATCCCAGCATCTTTGCCCAGCTCAGGGCAGTTGTCGGCAGGGCTGATTCCTTCTGAGGAAAGATTTGTTCCAGGCCTCCTGGATGGCCGTCTTCTCCCGGTGTCTCTTCACATCAATTCCCTCTACATGTGTTTGTGTCTGTGTCCAAATATGACACCAGTCATATTGGATTAGGAGTCCACCCTACTCTAGTATGACCTCATCTTAATTTAAAAAATGACATCTGTAAGGACACTGTTTCCAAATAAGGTCACATTCTAGGGTTCTGGGCGTTGGGACTTCAGTATATGAATTTTGGGAGGACACAATTCAGCTGATAACATAGTGTCACTTCAAGTTTCTTTCCGATACCTTGGCCCTTCCTCTATAAGTTTCCTCTGCACTCCAGTATCCTTTTTCGTCTAGTATCGAGTCACTTTCTAATTTTATAGTATAATATTTGTGGGCAATTAAATTGGAATATATATTCTTTCCTTTTTTTTTGATAGACTAGCCCGGCTTTGAAGATTTCTTACTTTCTTTTTACATCGATTTAATTTTTTCTCTAGGGCCTTCCCCTTTCTCCTAAAGAATTCTTTCTCTTCCTCTAGAGTCTAACCTAATCAAACAGTGTTGTTTTATTTTTTGTTTTTTCCCCCTCTGTTCTCACTCTGCTAATAAAACTGAAACACGTCTTTTAAAATCAATGCATTTGTTTCCTTATTTCCCGAGCAAAACTGATTCCCAGAGACAGTGTGCCAGATAGAGGCCTTTTAAATTATTCTTTCCTTTTCGTTTTAAAATTTCATTCAAAACATTTTTTAAAAATTGTGCTAAAATACACATAATATAAAATTTATCATCTTAACAATTTTTCGTGTACAGTTAAGTAGGGTTAAGTATTTTCACATGTTGTGAAAATTGTTTCACAGTCATTTCATTGAGTTCCTCAAGCAAAAAGATAATATGGCCCCCTGTAAAATGAATCCTTACATCTTTTTCTTCTCTAATTTTTTTTATTACAAAAAATTTTAGATATAAGGAAAAGTTGAAAGAAAAGTACAATGAACACTTCTAATCTTACACTCAACAATATTATTTAATCATGTTTGCTTTGTCCACCTATATGTATATATATTTATATATATAAATTTATATTTATATGTATAAATTATATGTATATATTTTATACATTTGTGTGTTTATGAATGCATATGTGTATGAAAAATATATTTATGCATCTTTTCTTTACCGTCCTGAAATCTAATCCTGACATCAGGACACTTTGAAAAATCTAATCCTGACATCAGGACACTTTGCTCCTAATATTTCACCATGTATCACATAAAAATAAGAATATTCTCCTACATAATCATGCTGAAGAAAATGAACAAATTTCCTAATATCATCTAATATTCAGTCTATATTCAAATTTTCCCCATCTCTAAAATGTCTTTTATGACTTTTTTTTGGTTTTGAGAACCATTAAGTTTCATGCATTTCATTCTAATTCTTTTTGTTTATCCATCGAAATACTTTTCACTCTTTTGTATTTGAAGCCAAAGTTTGAGTCTTTAAAATAAAAAAGCCATGGTGAACTTATGTAATTAATAAATTATAATGGACAAGCCAAATGATTTCAAGAGATTTATACTCAAATCTTACCTTGGCCCTAGATCTGTTGAAGTTCAAAATAAGATGGAGAGGAATAGAACCTAGGTCTGCTGAAATATTGCAACCTATTCATACCTAGATGCTACCATTAAAAGGCCAGTCCTCTGTGGTCTATGTATGCTTAACTGTCTTTTGTAATTTCTGGCTCTAGTCTACTATTTTCTAAGAAATATGTTATAAGTAGCAAAACTTATTCCATTGGTGGAACAATAATTCTGTATAATGAAGTTTTGTTAGTCTTACAGGGTATGAAAATACTGTTTTTTTTTGTGGGGGTAAACTAATGTTTGATTGAATCACACCTGCTTAGATCCAAGTCTGCCAGAAAATAGCTCTTACTAATGCTAGTAAAAACTAGTCTTCTGTCTGTAAACGTCAGCCAAAATATAATGTGTTACAACCTACAATGGTCAACACTCATAAAAGTGCTGAAGTTGAAGCCCTCCTCTTTTCCTTCATCTTTCCATGTGTTATTTCGATTGCCCTAATCTAGTGTAGTAGTGATCTCATAAGATTTTCTGATCAATATGGCTGTATATTGAGGGAGGAGTGTATATTGGAGTGATGATTAATTCCACTCCTCTCGGAATCCCTGAATTTAAAACTATTTGAGAAGTACATTCAGAGGTCATTAAGGAGATGGACAGATCAACCTTGTTTTTGTAAAGTGGATTGGAAAATATGGTTAGATCCATTATTAGGCTTTCTCTCCCCAGGTTCTAGACCTTGGGTTAACCTACCTGAGGGAGAGTTTTAGTGTTTAGGACAGAATCACATACCCAGAATTGCTACTTCACATTCTGTGAGCCCCCCATTAGTGCAAGCAGAAAAAAAACCCCACATAACTGGGTACTGTCTTTTAAAATAAAATTGAAATATAATTTAATTACAGTAAAATTTATCATTTTCAATGTGTAGTTGGATAAGTTTTAACAAATTAGAAAATTCTGTGATCACTATCACAATCAATATTTAGAACATTTTCATCACCCCAGGAGACTCCTTCCTATGTTTTTGCAGTCAATCTCTTCTACTATCCACCCTTACCCCTAGACCCTGACAATCCTGATGAGATTTCCATCCCTGAAGTTTTACTTCTAAAATGCTGTATAAATGGAGTTGTGCAGTATGTCATTGCATACATCAGTGGCTTGTTTCTCCTTATTGCTGAGTTGTATTCCATTGCGTGGATATGTCACAGTTCACCAGTTGCCGGACATTTGGGTTGATTCCAGTTTTTGGCTATGAAGAATAAAGCTGCTGTAAACATTTGCGCAAGTGTTTGCATGGAGTTATGTTTTCATTTCTCTTGAGTAAATTCCTAGGAATGTGATTGTTGAATCATATTGTAAGTATATGTTTAACTTTGTAAAGAAATGGTATACTGCTTTTTAAGACATTAATTCCACCCAATAGAAGAACATGAAGCAATGTATGTTATACTCTAAACACTCACAGGGCAGGTAAATTTCCTACCTGGGGATGAGTAAGTGATGAATGGGGAGAGAGGATATGACTTTAATATGTAGTGACTCAAAACTCTGAGTGGTCATTAGAATCTCATAGGAAGCTTTTATAAAATTTGATTGTAGTGACTCAAAACTCTGAGTGGTCATTAGAATCTCATAGGAAGCTTTTATAAAATTTGATGCTATTGCCCCACCCTCTTCAGTATTAATAGGTTTTTGGTGAAATCTTATATTTTTTAAAGAGCCCCAGATGATTCTAATTATAGCAAGGCTTGAGGACCACTCTAGTGGAAGTTCCCTCATGGAACCATGGTGCCTGTAAAATAGACATGGCTTCTTGGTAACCAAGAGGCCATTTCATTGATGAAAGAGAATCAGTAATATGATAAAATCAGCTGTAACTTTCATGGTATTGTATGAAATAGTATAAAACTAATAACATTTTAGGCTCTAAATATATTTTTAAAATATATATCTTCCACGAATTTTTAAGAGAACTGTAATTCTGAAGTACTTAGGCCACTGAAAAATCTAATTCAAAATGTTTTGTGTTCTCATATAAAAACCTCAGCTCTCCTACTCCTTTTCAATATTAAATATATAAGGAGACTCGCAATGATTTTTTTGTTGTTGTTGTTGTTAACTCTGCTGAGTTTCCCAAGGATGTGGCCTTTCCTGATTAGTTGAATATATTCTGTTAGGATAAAGATTATTCAGTTCTAGATGGCACAATTTCCTTGAGAAATTCTAAGCTAATTTTAGACTCTGATTCACAAAACAAACTACTGTTTAGTTCTTTTGATTTGATTTGAAAGGGATGCCTTTTAAAGCATCTTTTATATTATTGGACCTGTTTGAAAACTTCTTACCTGTATCATGTTCTTTGGGCTTAGTTCTTAGTTTAGAATGTCAACTTCACTCTAAAAAGCGATGAGGTGTCAAAGTAAAGTGTTAATGATTCAAGAGGAACATCTCTAGGTTTCACAGATGGCTTTCTCATTGTATTTAGAGGTGAAATACAGACTCCTTCAGGGTGATACTTTCCAAAAACAAAATGAAATAAACTGACAGATAATAAAAAAATGAAAAGCCTCACTGGGCACAGGAAACTCTGAATTGGCTGGTCTGGAGAGTTGAAATCTGAGGATAAATTAATAGATAGCATGTTTTGAAATGTCTTTCCATGGAGCATTTACAACGCAAACTGAAGATTACTTACGATTGTTTTGAATTGCCAATGCTACAGAAAAGGGCAAAAGAAAAGAGGAAAGAAAAAAAGGAAGATTCTTTATTCTGGAAATTATAGTAGCTCATTGATTAAGAAAGAAATTACTATACAAATATTATTATAACAATATCAATGGTCTTTAAGTAAGAAAAAAAACGCTCTCACATTCTTGCTATCTCCAAATCAATCTGTTTTCATTTTTTAGGATTCTTTTGTTCCATTGATTAGGTAGAACATTGTTTATTCGCCATTTCCAAACTCTAAGGCACGCAGCTCAGGTTTTTTGTTTGTTTTGTTTTGGTATTATAATATTGCCATGGAAATCTTTATGCAACTTTAGGAAAATCTTTTGGATTATTTTCTTAGAATAAATACAAGGAAATAGGATTTCTGAATCAAAGTACGTAACATTTTAATAGTTCTTTACTATGTTAACTCTTCTTTCAAAAAGTGTTATCAGACTTTTTATTCTCTGCAGGTACAAGGGCACTACCTCACCAATCCTAGGTATTCTAATTTGAATTCGATTTGCTATAAAATGGTGCCTCATTATTTTAATCATCATTTCTTTGATTATTAGAGGGATTGAACATTTTCCCTCTATTTGTTTTTACTAATTGTAATTTCTACATTTTGATGCAAACTTTGATTGTCTTATATTCATTTATGTCCAGGGAGTAAAGAAATCAGGGCAGATAGAGGTAAAGTTTTACAATAGTTGTATTGTTAAATGGTGTGTGTGTGTGTGTGTGTGTGTGTGTGTTTGTGTGAAACAAACATTTTCCCACAGAAGAATTATATGGTCTTTTCTGAGAAGCATTAATACCCTTAGATGGCTGGTATCCATGAGATCCAACTGTGTAATAAGAAGGACATAGGAAGTGTGGCATTTCATGGGAAATTTAGTTGCAGGGAAGTAACCGACTAGTTTATTCACATCGAGAATAATTTTGTTTTGTTTTGGTTGCTTGAAATTAATTGGTTATAAATAGAAGTCTAACTAAAACATAGGTCTAGGAAAGAATAAAATCTCACAATGGTGCAACTGTTGCTAAATAATTTCCTGTTTGCCCCCAATCTGGCCAATTTCAGAAGGATTGAGGAGATCTCATCTTACAACATGTTATAACAAAGAAGGAGGGGTTGAGAAATCATACTACTTATTGCTACATGCCTGGAGTACTTACAATAACTAAAGATTGTCTGGGATGTCCTCAATTCAAATATTCTATTTTGTTGATCTGTGTTCACTGCTACACTTGTTGGATCACAGGTTCCAACTTCTATTCAAAAAGTAGAGTCACCATATGAATTTGCAACAGATTCCTAGCTAGTGTTCTCAACCCCATTCTTCTCTTCTAATCCATTTTGCTTCTCTCTTTCTTTTTTAAAAAGAATACTTTTATGTGCCAGAAACTTAGTTTCAGAAGCTCTACTAATTTTCTATTACACATTGCAACAAGCCTAAACTTTTTCCAGCTTTAAAGACCCCACCCTCCTTAGGTGACGTTCACCTGCTTCCTGGACACTCATCCTTTACTCTAGTCAAGTACCTCTGGTCTCTTTTCCTTGGAATGCCTTGTTCATTCCCACTGTTACACCTGTTTCCTTTCTGTCTTAGTCCATATGGGCTGCTAAAACAGGATATGATAGACTAGAAGACTTATCAAAAACATAAATTTATTCCCCACAGTTCTGGAGGCTGGGAAGTCTGAGATCAAGGTGCTGGCAGATTTAGTGTCTGGTGAGGGCCTGCTTCCAGGTTCATAGACATATCCTCACACAGTGGAAGGGGCAAGGGAGCTTTCTGGGGTCCCTTTATAAGAGTACTGATCTCATTCACAAAGTCTCCACCCTCAGGACCTAATCACCTCCCAAAGGCTCCACCTCCAGATGCCCTCACGTTGTGGATTAAGTTTAAGCATATGAATATTCAGTCTATGGCACTTTCTGTGCCTAATACTTACTTCCTGGGATGCTTTCCCTTCTTTCCTCACTTAAAACCAGACTCACTTGTCAAATCCCAGCTCAATTCTGACATTAAAAAAACAAAACTCAAATAGAGCTTATCCTCTCGGGGAAGTTTGGGTCCCATTGCACAGGTAAGTCTTTGCACAGGATCTTACCATCCAAAGGCAGCTTTAGCCTGTCGGAAACAGTTTTCTCTGGTGGTTCTCTTTAAGTGTGAACTGGTTTTTGTTGAGCAAGTGCACATCTATTGGGTGGCATCCTGTTTCTTAAAGGATCCTAGATGGGCCCCCACATATGTGATTGGTATATTCAATGTACTGGCCTTGGATGCTGTGCTAGAAGGACACCACTTTATTCTTTCTCGCCACTACCCTCACATGAAAGCTTCAAATAAACTCCATTCCAAGCTTATTCTGTTATGGAGATTGTGTTTGAGCAACTTGAGGCAAGGAGCAAAGCTCATCCATTGTGACAACACCAGCCCCAACTTGGAGCCTGTCACATAGCAGGGACTCAATGAATGAATGAGTGATTGAACGATTATTATTGTGCCCAGAATGGCTTCCCTGTGGCTTGCACAAAGCAGTCTTTGGGATGATTCAAAATGATTTAAATCCCTTCTTTACAGAATCGCCTTTAACCACATAAAGCTATCCTGTCTTAATTAAGTCTTTTCATCAGATATATTTTCAATCTCCAAAGAATATTCCTACACATCGATTGCAACACTTTCTAAACTTTAGTCTTACGATAGCCTCCTAAGGAATGTTTGGTTTTCTGGAATGTGTTCAGCCTGAGGGCGGGCCGGAAGTGATTGTGTAACAATTGCAGAAGTCTGTGGTCTGAATCTTTCAAAAGTCTTATCTCAGCAGCCCAGACTCGGGACTCTGCCAATAGTCACAGCTTCTCTGTTTCCCGTTGTGTAGTCTGCAGAAAGCCCCGATGAGGACTGAGGGTTATACTGAAGGCATCATGGTGTGTTTTAAGTGTTAACAGGATGTTGAATGGGACTTTTCATGGTTTCTCAAAATTTCATCTGAAGCCCCAAAGCTGAGAACAAAAGGTGATAAGTATCCCCAGGTTTCTGAACAGGGTATTAGCACTAGTCATATCCATGCAGAAACTGTGAAAAGACAGCAAAACTGGTACGGTCGTTATCACCCTCCGTCACACACCTGCAGCCGATGCGGGAGAAAGGGGATTAAAGAGTCTCTGAGGTAGTGAACAGTGTAGTGGCATTTCCCTTTCTCTTATAACGGGGCCCTTGAGAGAACTGGGGCTCCAGTGGTGCCCTGGGATTTGGCATAGAGCAAGGCGAGAGAATTCATAGAGAAATGGATATGTGTTTTATGGAATTTAGGGATGGAAATTAATGAAAACTGGTGCTTGCTTCCTGCCTGATGAGTCTGGGATGTAGGAGGCTGGTCAGAACAACCACTGATCCCTAAATGAGTGAAAAGGGCAGCTCGAGAGCTGTTTGTACTACCAGATCATGTAATGGTGAAGATATGTGTTTCCCAGGAGTCACAGTGGGAGGTAGCTGGTTTTGGACCAAGGGTGTTGCCTATGGGGTGAAGGGATTCAGCCACAAGATGCTATGTAGTATATTTGCGATCAGGAGCTGAGAACTTTGCAAGAAGCTTCTGGGAGAAGAGGGAGAGTGCACTGGCTTTGAAGGGGGCTTTTCAGCCAGGGGCATCTCCATAATGAGCCTTTGAACACCCCGCAAATGAATCTCATTGGAAAGAGCCAGCATATGGGCTCCTTGTACATCAAGGCCATGGTCCACCATGTTATAACAGCACCTACCACAAAAGATAATTTTCCTCCTTTTTCTCCAATCCTTTCCACACTATAGGACTGTAGTTCACCTTGCCAGAGGTCGGGGTAGAGCTAAGGGTATGGTGGTGGTGGTAGGTGACAACTCTAAATTGGGTATGTGATTGAAGTTTTGAATAGGACTGTTTAATGAGTTTTAATTCTTAAAAGCAACTTAAAAATCTATGAGATATACCTGATATGTTGCCTAGAGGTAGAGAAGGGTGATTTGACAGAGCACATCGGGAGGGAGTGATTAGAGAAACATGAAAAGTTTCTATTTGTACACCACCGAGTTTAGCTTATTTAATAAACTGATTAAATAAACACTAATTTTAGGTAAATTCCAAGGAGACCAGGCCTGAGGGATAGGTGGGCAACAGACTAGTCTCTGAAACTTTGGTATTACGGACTCCTTGTTTTTCTGAAGTTTTTGATATTACTGTTTAATTTTTTTAAAAGTTTTTATTTTGAAATAAGGTTACAACTACAGAAATAGTAATAATACAGAGTTCTCACATAGCCTTTCTCCAGCTTCCCCTAATGCTAATCTCTTGTATAACTATAGTAGAATGATTAAAACCAGGAAATTAACATGGATACAATACTATTAACTAACCTACGGACCTTATTCTGGGGTGGAAAACTGGACAAAGTATGTTTTCAATACAAGCTTGGATTGGCAAGATTCCAGATGAAAATGGTGCCTGGCTAGAGGCTTCTGGTATATTTTTTCAAAGGCAATACATTTGCAAAAACTAGAACAGATTTTATGTATTGGCAGAATTTAGGAGACCTTTATTTTCTGAATAGCCAGTGGAAGTGGATTGAGAAAAACAATGTGGCCTGACATAGAGCAAGGATTTTTGTTTTAAAATAACTTTCAAACACTTTTATCAGTCTTCTACTGTCTGTACTCTGGTTGGAAACACAGGTTTTGACCTTTCTTGTCCTGTGTGGGTATTGCTGGAGCAGAGGGCTGGAGTACTCTTCTCCTCACTGTTCCCATGAGTACCTCTCTTTCCACACAATCTCAGAACATGTAATTTCCAGAGATGAATGGCAGGAAGGACAAAGGGACTGGTGATGGTACATTTCATCTTGGACGTAAACCCTAGTACAGGTTCAAGCTCGAGCACTTTGCTTTTGTTCAGTGAATAGAGAACCAGCAATGGAGATAGAATGATACTAGTTGAACGTCTTCTTGACAAAGAAGCCAAAACAAGAGCACTTGGTAATCATGTCTGAACAGCACATAAACATTACCTAAGTTACAAAATACCAAATATCCTCTGTCAGCTAAAATAAGTGATGGCTGGTTTTTTTTTTTTTTTTGCCAGTTACATCTTCAGCATTGCTGTAGTCTTCTCTCCCTATAAATAAGACTTATTGAGGTACCCAATAATAAAATTATCACTGCTTTCTGATGGTGCCCAATCCACTAAATCACCCAAACAAATTCCAAATCCTATAATAAGTCCTTTTTAACATTCTCTTACCAAGATACCCTATGGTTCCCCATCGCATACAGCCTCTCCCACTGCAACGTGTAATAAATCCAGCTTGTTTACTGTGTCACTGATGGCCTTTGGTTTGAAGGAATTATGGTGGACAAAGAGTGGGATAATACATATTTGGCAAATACTAATTAAGGATTAATCTCTCTCCAAAGAGAAGTGAAAAATAAAATGAAACAAAACATAGAGTCTAGGGAAATAATTACTGCTGAAGAAAAGAAAAAGAACATCATCAATCCAAGAAGTATCTGTGTTTGCAATGAGAGAACAAGAGTGACTGTCATAGAGGCAGTGCTGGGTGCTGTAGGCTGGCTTGCTCAAAATGCATTCCGACCCTCTGGCAGTGTGCAAAGGCTGGAAAGCCAAAACCCACCCTTCCTAACATTGCCTGAGGCTTCGGATGTGATTTAGGTTCTGCAAACATGCACTCAAGTGAGACTGGATTTAGAGCTGATTCACTTGGGAGGGAGAGAGGAAGGTTATGAGGCATCCATTTTGCTGGTACTGATTATGACAGAGGCAACTCCAGAGGTGGCTTTCCAATTCAGCAGTCAGCTTCCTGATGGGAGGGGCTGCAGAGTTCTGGAGCCATCATGTTAACAGTGGCTCCTGTCTGGGCAGGCAGCCTCCTGATCCTATGCTCCTGGGGTTGGAGCAGCAGCTCCATTGGCAGCTCAATTCTCAGATGTGCTTTTGGGAGTCACTCATGCATGGAAAGTTCTATAGAAAGGCAATGTGACACACATATGTAATTTAAAAATTTCTAGTAGCTACAGTTAAGTACAAAGAAATAGATGACATTAATTTTAATAATATATTTTATTTAACCCAACTAAAATATTATCATTTTTATATGTAGTCAACATATTACATTCTTCTTCTTCTTTTTTTTAATACTAAAGCTTATCTCATTTGAGACTAGCCACATTTTAAATACTCAATAGCCCCATGTGGCTCCTGTATTGGACAGCACAGGTCTAAAGTCTGTTTTTCCAGTTCCCTGGTGATTTAGTAAATTATTGAATACCTTATAATCAATCTCTCTCTGCTTAAACCTGTGGGTTGCATTTTCTTCAGTTGAACACTGGCTGATACAGAAGCAATCACCAGATGAGACTAAATAGGAAAAGAATTTAATATTTACCAGCAAAATTAATGAAGAGAAAACCATACCCATACACATTCGGATAATATTTTTTGAATTGCAAAGATAAAGAAACTCAGATGCATCCAGACAACCTTCCCTGCCCCCTTGCAAATCTATTAAAGAACAATATACAGATTGGTCTGGGCCCTCTTTTCTGACAAGATAAATGGCAGGAGAAAATGGAATGATGGCTGTATATTTGGGGGATAAAAGGTATGGCTTGATAATTTTATACTCAGTCAAGTTGTTTTTCAGGTGTAAACATGCAGAATGACATTTAGATATGTAGGGGCTCTTGAAATATACCAGGCATAGAGCTTTCGTGAAAAAACTATTTGCTGATACTTTCTTTTTCATATCAACCTTTTCCTGTTTTGCTTCTGCCTCTTTTTGTTTCATAATTTTGTTCTTTTTAAACTGGCTGTTTGTCTTTTTTTATCTCTTTGAGGATACTAAAATATTATTTTAAAAAATATTTTTAAAGTGTTTTATTTTCTCGTAGTAGTGATTGTGATAGTGCTGGTTGTCTTTCTTAACATTAGTTTTCTTCCTGTGTTCTCGATTTTAGTTTGCAGGCCCTTCCTGAATGGAAGATTTTCTTTCTTTATTATTCTTTCCATTTTCTCTCTCTGGTTCCCCACTCCTCCACCCTTCCCACCCCCAATTCTAGCAGTTTTGAGGTTTGCCTCTACATGGTCCATGGAGTCTCCAAGCCTTTTACTGGCTCTTTGGTGCTCCTGCTCCAACAGTGATGTTGGGGATATTACACATACAGTCATTGAGACCTTAGATGACATGCCTGGAACCAACGGGAGAGGCTAAGGTGAGCCTTCCTAAGCTTGCAGCATCACAGAAACCATGGTTTCAGGTAGAAATTGGTAGCATCTATTTTCAGCCTCCTTTCTCCATCTGGGGAGCCTCACCTCAGCTCCTGGTCTCAAGTCGCCTCCAGCTTGAGATTTCTATTCTTGTCGCTAGGAGCGATAGCCAGCCCCTATGCTCTGGAGTGGCCCTCTTGTTTATTTATAGCCAGTTTGTTCTGGATCCATTCTTACTGGTTGGTCCCTGTGCTATGCTAGTTATTAATATTATTAATATCAACCCAGCCTGTTACCCCATAGAAGCTGAATTCCTGGCCACCTCAGATTGTTTCTGACCAGGAGCCCAGGAGGGCTGTAGCTTCTACCCCATTAATTGCTTTACATTTCTGTTCTAGTTCTGGGCATATGTTCATTTTAGTTTTAATCATGGCTGTGACTTTTTTTCTTCTTCTATATTTAATCTTTTGTGCAAATGGGCAGAGGAGAGGACCTCAAAATAAATACTATGTCATTTTGACAAGAAGTTTCTTAAAGATATGGTCCAGATGACTAAGACATACCTCAAAATGAAAGGGTATTAAAGAGTTGGTGGAGACTGCTGAAATTATTAAGTAAAGTCAAACCAACTGACTAATTATAGACACTTAAAAAACTGAGTAAGTGTTAAAATTCTTTAAAATGACTAAATATTATTAAAAATATTTTTAATAATGTACTGTTATTATAATGTGGTAATATATAACCTGGGGTAGGTGAAGAGAAATAAATGCTACAAAATTAATACACACATTTGAAATGAAACCTCACATGCACTTACAAATGGGGAAAAAAGAGAAAGAAACTATTTAAACAATTCCTGATTTAAAGTGGAAATTAAAAATCACAATTATAGATTATTTAGAAACTATGAAAAATGAGAACACCCTAAGGGATGAGGTCAAAGTTGTATTTAGAAGCAAATTGATATTCTCAAGGCAATTCATTATTCAACAAGCAAGCGTATAACCTAAGAAAACAATTGAACCAACTAGGGGAAAGCAGTAATAAGAATGAAATATTGAATAAAATGTTAACAGAAATCTTTGAACTTGAAAACAGATACATTACAGAATTGACACATTAATCTAAGAGCTGGTTCACTGAAAAACCAGTATTTTTGTCAAGAAAACCTTGGGAAAATAGAGAAGAAAGGACAAAAAGTGAGATAAGGTTATAGATATCGAAGACGTTAAAATTTTATGTAAAAAGTTCTTTTCTGTGAGAAGAATTGCCGAAGTTTATATGAATGGGATGACAGGAAGTCTGGGGTTTGTTTTAAAACACAGTGCTCCTTGGTTATGACATGAATAAAGTCTGAGGATCTAATGCAGAACATGGTGACCCTAGTTGATAATACTGTATCATACAACTGAAATTCGCTAAGAGAGTAGAACTTAAATATTTTCACTAAAAAAAGGATACATACATATGTGAGGTGACGGATGTATTAATTAACTCGATGGGGGAATATCCTTTCCAACGTATACATATGTATATCAAACCATCATGTTATGCACTTTAAATATGTTACAGTTTTATTTGTCAATTATACTTCAGTAACGCTAAAAAAATAGTATTCCATTTAAAAAAAAGTGATAGAGGAATAAGTGAAATAATACTGACAAAAATGTTGGTTACTGTTGAAGCTGGGTAATGGATATGTGGGGGTTCATTACACTATTATCTCTACTTTTATGTGTACTTAAACATATTCATAATTAGAATTTGGAATATTTATAAGAAAATGTTATATCTGACTCTACACTAATATATTTGGAAATCTCCCTAATGAAGTGGGTGGTTTTCTGAGAAAATACATTACTAAAACTGACTCAAGAAGTGGAAAATCTGAACAGAACAACAATCCTGGAAGAAATCATAAAAGAATTACCTCCAAAAGAGATCCTAAGATCTGATAATTTTATTAGAGAATTTGTTGAAGAAATACATAATTCTTATACTCCATAAATAACATAGAAATAAATGATACCTTCAAATTCATTCTATAAAGTTAGCACAACCTAAGCATTATGCTAATAACAAAAATATCAAAGTGCAGGACAGTTTTATGTGCAAATATATATGGGAAATTTCTAAGTGAAAAAACGAGGAAATGAAACTCAATTGTGTTCAATTGAACAATCTCCACTCAATCATTTCATCAGATTAAGAAAAGTTCATCATTTCCTCTGTAAAATATACTGACTAATGTCCACAGAAGGACAAATGCTCATAACCAATTTGCTCCATGTTCTTGCAGTTTTTCTTTGATAATAACAGGTTTCTAAACCAGTTTCCAAAACAGTTATGTAATCTAATTAAATATTTATGTACGCTGATGAAATATGAATATGGAAAAATAATTGTTCCTATGAAAGCAAATTTGAATATATTGGAAGAACTCAATGCAAGTGAATCACTAAAGAAAGAGGATGCAACAACTATAAAATTTGGGAAAAAGTCACAAAAGTCTAGAAAAATTCTGCATACATATTGCTTTATGAATAAGTTAAAATTTTCTTCTTTAAAAAACTAAATGAGAAATAGCAATGCATTATAGATTTTATTTAGGTAAAAAAGATGGTACAGAATTCTAATGGGCAGACTGATATTAAGGAATAAGCCTTTCTCTGTGTAGAAGTTAAGGAAATACTAGCTAGTTAAGGCAACACTACTTGTTGTACTAGACAAACCCTCAAACCTCGATGGCTAATATATTAAACAAAAATAAAATCTTACTGAAACAAATTTGATAATAAAGGACAATTATTGGCACACATAAGAATGGTATTAAAAATATTTAACAACCAGCACGGCATGGTTACTGACCAATTAGAATGGACACCTGACAAAGAAGAATGGATGTGAGCTATGTACAACAACCAGGATGGCTATTACAGTTTGTACAAATGAAAATATACGTCTGGGCTCATGTAATAAAAATATCCTGAAGCAGGCTTCCTTTAGGAGGTTTGATCTGGTGACAATAATATTCTAAATATACTCAGTTGATTTCCTCTCTGCTCTGATTTCTTTGCTGTGAGCTTCATCCTGAAATGATACTCCAAGATGGTTTACATCAGCTCCTGAAGTTTTATGCTTCAGTGTTCTTGTTTAGCAAGAAATGGGGAGTATCTTTGCGTCATTTATAGCAAGACTCCTGAGATTCGCCTTGCTTAGATTGACTTGGGTCATGTGTCCACCCTTGTACCAATCACAGGGCATGGCTTATGATGATTGGCTTTTCAAGGTATATACCTCAGTTGGGGGTGGCGTCAGCTTTTCTGGAACTTGCTGGGTGCCTTAGAAGTCTATGGGAAAGGGGTGACGCTGGATACTGGGGAGATAATCAACCAATATTAATGCAAAACATGTCATCAACATATCCAATTAAAAAAAACACATGATAATCATAATGGAGTAAAAGACATTACATGTAAAAAATATTTGACAAATTAAATAGTAAAACATTAATTTTTCCCCTCCCAAATGGGCAAAGTATAAATAAATCATAGAAAGAATGTAATTGGCCGATAAGTATGTGAAAAGGCATATAATTTCATTAGTAATAAAAAAATGGAAATAAAAGCTATTATGTTATACCACTTTTTAAAGCTTAATCAATTGACTAAGTATTATGCAAGGAACAGGTGTCCCAAATAACCCTGTGTGTTTACTTGGCATTATGGGCTAAATTGTGCTCCTTTCCTCTCAAAAAGATTCATGGGTTGATGCCCTAACTCCCAATGTGACTGTATTTGGAGATAAGGCCTTCAAGGAGATAATTAAGGTTAAATGAGGTTGTAAGAGTTGGGCCCTAATTCAATAGGATTAGTGTCCTTATAAGAAGAGGAAGAGACACCAGGAATGCCTGTGCACAAGACACAATGAAAAGGAAGCTCAAGAGAGAGGCCTCAGGAGAAACAAAACCTGTTAACACATTGATATTAGACTTACAGCCTCTGGAATTGTGAGAAATACATTTCTGTTCCTGAAACCACTCAAACTATGGCAGGCCTAGAACACTAGTAGACCTGGGTTGCCTGGGCCAGGGGCTAACTAGAACTTAGGACTTTGTCCTCCCATTTGGAGGAGCAGTGTCCAAGCTCCGCTTCTCATGGAATCTGGGCTTCCTCCCCCTGCAAAGTGGGGGACTGAACTGAAAATTCTTGGGGCACCAGAGTCTCCAGGTGCTGGGAGCTGGTATTCCAAGATGATTCCTATAAATATCTGGCACCCCCAAACCAGATTGCTTGGCATGCTGATAAGACTGCTTGCTCATGTTTGCATATAAGAAATAATAGGGTCTGGGTGCAGCAGAGCCTGGCATGTCACTTCATGGGCCTTTGCCATGCTGATCCTGGCCTTGAAATTTTCTTCTTTATCCAATTAGGGCTATATCTTGGCTCATGCCATATGATGTGAAATTTTACCCAAATCCTACATGGCAACACTGGCGGCTATCCTAGACAAACCTCCAAATCACCTTCAAGGGAACATCTTACATAAGAGAAAAATTAAAAAATTATATACTTAATGATGATGAGGTGCAGGTATTAGTCTTATTTTGTCTGTTAGGCTAAAGCTAGTTACAACCTTTTGCAGGAGCAATTTATGATGTGTTTAAAGTCTTCAGTATATCAACTTAAAAAAATGAGAATATTACTTATTAAATAGTGGATTCATTGCTATGCATCAAGAGATCAGAGAAATTTAACAAAAGTATATAGTGTTGAATAGAAACATTTTGGCTGAAACACTGGAGTTAAAAAATGGGTACCTAATATTCTATTTTTTTTTCTGCTGGAGACTCTACGCCTACATTGCTATAGGTAACCTAGGTGAAGAATCTGGAGAGCAACAGAAAAACTGTCACTTCTTGATCACGATTTCAGTGGCGATCTTTAAAATAAACCTCTGTGCCCGCCATTCTGCTTCGCGGACTAAAACTGCAACCTGAACATATAACGTCAGTCTGCACAGTAAGGCCCTCTTGTGGCCACTTAGGAAAGTTTCTGATTTCAGACACCCAGGCTGGTTTGCGTGCCTACGCTGCACCCCCTCGGGCTGGAGCATGGCCTTGAAAGTGAAGCTGCTGCACGGTGGTGAGGACCTTGGTATTTCCTGAATTAAGTCTTCTGGAATGAGTCCAAGATTCAATAGCAAATCCAAATTCCTTTGTACGTGGGCTGGTTAGTGTTGTGGAAGGATTTCATGCTATATGGTCAGTATGTATGCACATGTCCTGCCTGTCTCCTGTTCACAGACAGGCTCATCTATCGATCATCTTGTTAAAAGGGAAAGTTTTAAAACAAAAAATATTCTGCTGGAAACATATAATAATGGGGTTCTGTGAACAGAAGCGGGGTCAGAGTGCAAAGACAGTACCTAGAGAAGCAAATGTATTTCTGGACTTCTACTCGATCTTCTGTGGATTATTCATATAGTTAGTTCCCAGAACATATTAATCTCTGTGTGGGTAAAAGAGAAATATTATTAAGATGTAAAGAACAGGTGACTCTCATTTTATAAGAATCTCTCTTTCCTTGGGCAAAGCCCTAGACAAAGCTGAGATTCTGCTAGATTTAGAACTTGAGTTGTGATAAGCAAATTTATTTTTGCTTAGCAATGATTTGCAAATACTTGGAACATCTCTTTGACCATTTTAACTCTCTATGTTGTGAACTCACTTCTACTTGCCTCTACGTTACCAATTAGCTTTATAAATGTAATCTTTTCTCCATCATCTTTAAGTATGTGGGATGGAATTTTTCTTTTCAGTTCTCAAGCTCTCTTATTTCCTGTCGTTTCTTCTCCTCTGAATCAAAATGTAAAATTTTCTTATAGATTATAGAGAAACAAAAATCATAAAGCATATTTTGAGCAAAAAGTGTTTTTCCCTCCTTTCAGGCACTTAAGCTTTCTTGGACTATCTTTTTGGATTGGAATACCACATACTGGCTTGAATAACTGTGTGAATTATAAAACAAATGCAGATCTGTTTTTTGGCTACTTTGAGCTTGTGCAGGGAGATCAAAGGCACTGGAAGAAAAACAAAGACCAAAGAGAATTGTAATGCATAGTGAACTCTCTGAAAAACATATTGCAAACTTTAGAAAGCTGCACTGCAATATTAACAGCTTATGCTTGTCTAGCGATTTCCCGTTTCTAAAGTGCTTTTATGTCCATTAGCTCAGGGCCACCCCAAAGAGGAGGGCAGGACAGGCATTATTGTTTTCTTATTTCAAAGGAGAGCACAGACTGAGAGACTGAGTGTGTAGCAGGTGGCAACTCGCCCTTTGAGCATGGGAACTGGTGTTTTAATCTGGACCGGCTGACTCCAAATCTTAGCCCCTTTCTGCTTCATAAATTCTACTAGCTTTGGTTACCCTGGAAAGGTATCTTGTGTTTATATATCTTCAGCTAATAGGTTAGAACTCAGGCTGTTGGTCTTGCATTTCTGGGTCCCCTCTAGCCCCACACCCTCCCTCTGCATGCTACAAATACTTCTTCCATGGAAGAACTCCAGATGGGGAAATGATTTGGAACTAGTCAGAGTTAAATACCATACCCTATTTGTAATTTCTGCTTAGGCTATGATGCTTAAAGTTTTCCGAAGGGTGACAATTATGAGTCCATTTGTCACCCCTTCTTGGGGCAATGGGGAAGAGGATGGCAAGTCAAAGGAAGTTAGAATTATCCAGTCCTAGCAGAGCCCAGCTGCCAAGGTCTAAGCTGATGTGATAGTCAGAGGAATACCCAGCAGAGAACTCTGAATCAGATTTCAGTGGTTCCACCTCAAACGGGATTTTTTCTCATGGGTCTGGCAAGAGACATGCTGGATTTAAAGTGAAATTAAACTGTGGACTCTGGAGGACGGCACAGGAAATTACAAACGACAGCTGCTTGTCTGAATAGCCATATTCGGTTAAGAGGCACAATCCAGAGTCCCTGTTATGTAAGGAATGGGGATATATTGGTGTCCAGTTTTGAACCCCCAGGGAAAGTTGTTTTAGAGCAGAGCGGAGACTCAGGGTTGTTCCGTTTCTTTACTAGCTACATGATCTTGAATCTGGCATATGACATCTCCAAGCCTTAGTTTGCCAATCTGTAGGAGAGTAATATTAGAGAGTAATTAGAGAGTAATCTACAGGAGAGTAACAATATTTACGCTCAGTTTGTGTGTGTGTGTCTGTGTGAAAAGCATTTTGTAAACTGTAAAGTGTTCTAGAAATGCAGAGTTTGTTATTATTTTCATTACATACAGGTCTAAGTTTCCTGCAGGAATAGGAAATAGAGAAGCATAAGAACTAAATGTGAATACTGAAGAGAAGAAAAAAGAACTGTGATAACCCCATTAAAATAAATTTTTAAGTGTTTATGGGCATCTGGAACTGTGTTCAGAGCTATAAAAAACAATGTTACTGAGATATAATTGTTAATTCAAGGCTATTGCATGAAATGGTGCAAAGCTGATATGGAATGGGGTAGAAGTGGGAGTTAGAGGAGGAGCAAGAAGTGACCCTAATGGAGCACCTGCGATGTGCAAGGCATTGCTGAAGATGCCATTATCTCATTAAGCCTTCACACGAAGTACGTACCAACTTCATTTCAAAGAGGAGAAATCCGGCTCTGAGATGTTGAATAATTTGCTCAAGGCCATGTGTTTAGTAAATGACAGAGCTGGGACTTTGCCTCTAAAGCATATACTCAGATGCAGACAAATAAGTCAATAAAGTACAAACTAGGTAATTCACAGGACATAGTATCGAAAGGGGTGAGGGCTGAGAAACAAAAAGGCAGCCCTGACAGCTAGGGGAACCAGTGCATCCCTGTTTGCCCATGATGTTCTCCATTTTAGCACTAAAAATCGTGTGTTCCAGTCCTTCAGTCTGGGGTTCCTCAGTCCTAGGCAAACTGAGACATTTGGTCACCCCACAGCTGATAGCTAGAAGCTGTCTTACTTGCTATCAGTTGGGTCACGCTATTCCCTTGAACATAAGTAATTTCACAAATTTGAACATCAGATGAGGACTTTCACAAATGTGATGGAACAAAACAAAATCAAGGCCACTCCATAATTATGACTGAACCAAGAAAAAGACACCATGCAACACCCCCAAAAAGGACCAAACATTCCCCTCTTCTGGCTAACAGGAATGACTACTGCTGCTTCTTCAATGACAACTCTAGCCTCGCTTCTTTCTTTCTGCTCACCAGGTAAAAATTGAGATAATTATTACATTTCCTTACTTGCTGACGGCTTCCAATTCACTTCCTTGAGCCCTTCCCCAAATCAACTAACACAGGTCCAACTCCTAGAACAAAGCCCTTCTCGATACCTTGTTTCTAAGACACTTCCTGGTTCTTCATGGAACCAGGCGTTCCCATAGCAGGGAGCAACCCTAGGTCTAGTTGACTTCAAATGTGTTCCAGGATGGCGTTTGACTGAAGGACATTGATGGGGCAGTATGTGAGGAGGGGTCACCCTTCACCTATGGTATTGTAATTCTCTCTTTCTGGGCCATCTCTAAAGTTGGACCAGATGCTTCTTCAAAGCTGAATCGCTTATAAAAATGATAATTAGTATTTATCGAGGACTTCCACTTGTCAGGCACTGTGCTAGGCTCTCTTTATGGACTGACTCATTTAAGGCTCACCTGCATTTTCTGAAGCTGGTGCTGTAATTCTCACTTCACAGATGCTAGAGAGGAGGCTGAACAAAACTATGGAAATTGCAAACCAAATTTTGAGTGGGGTTCCATCCTGCTTCTGCAGACTGGCTACAACAGATTCCTCAGAACAATTCAGCTGAAGGACACATCATCTAAAAGCTGTTTAAATTTTTTTTTAACAGAGAAAAATAATCATTTCTGCTTAGCTACTTTTTTTTATAATGAAGAGAGGTCATGATAACTGGCTTCCGTGTTTAACTGAAAGTCTGTGGACGTTTTTCAATAGAATTTTGCTAGGAGAGTTGGCAGTAAGGGATGGCTGTGTGCAGTTCGACCATCCTCCATGGGCCAGGACATGTGAACACAAGGCAGGTGAGGGGAGACATCCCATATTCTCACTCAAAATAGGTAAAGACTAAGAGAATTGGGATGGTTTGAAAAGGTTCTTCTGGAGTGAATGAGAGATGGAATGGATAAATCAGATAGAAAAAGAAAAAGGAGCTGAAAAGGCCAGTGAGCTAGAGGGAGAGAGAGAGAACTTATGAAATTGGAGGGAAGATAGGAAAATTAGAAATAAAAAGAAGAAAAAATGAAAAACTGGATCTAACAAATTGCCAGAGAGGCCTGGTACATTAAGAAATGGGAGGAGAAATAAAAGAGGAGTAATTGGACAAGTTGAAGATAGTAAGCGAGGTAAACAGTAATACAAAGAAATAATATTTCCACCTTGTATAGGCTTTTAATTAAGAACCACAAAGTTTTACCACATAAGGGTTAAAATATACCCACTTCTTGGAGGTGATATGAACAGGGTAAGCTAGTTTCTGTTTGGACACGAGTCACAAAGTAATTACAAGGTCTAACAATGCTGTTCCCAAGACTGAATCATTAATCACCATTTCCGATGGTGTTGAAACCGTAATGAGAAAACCCATACCAATGCTTTCCAGGTCAATTTCAAGGTCTGTTATAAGAGGTATGGAGAGAAATCAATGGCATATTATTTTCTTGATTCTGAGTCGACATTTCAAATAGCACAGTGTGAAAATATAAAGACAGTGCCCTTTTAAAGGTCAATAGTGATTTCCATTACAATCCTTGATTTATCATTCAGCCTGGAAGATTTATTCCAGGCTGGGATGTAACCCGAGTCTGCTCTACAAGGAGAAAAGCAAAGCAGAAAAAAAAAAAACTACATAGTAGTTTTAAGGGCCTTCCCCCCACACCCTCCTTTACTTTTTCTCTTTTGAGCTCAAAAGGCAGGCACCTGAAAAGACCAAATCTTCAAACATTTATATTTGAGTTTTTCTCTGTTTTGGCCAAGTGATAAATTCTCTTTAACCCCTCCACAGAAGCTCTGCTCCCAGTAGCCTGAGAGATCTGGAAAAAGAAAAAAAAAACCTTTAGAGTTTCTCCTTTTTTGGCATCTTGAAGAAATATTCTTGAGCAATGTTCAGGGTCTCTTCCTTGCTCTCCACCTGCCTTTCTCTATCTGACTTTGCCAGCCAGAGAGTACTGCTTCTGGAGAATTCCTATGGCCCTATGGCCATTCAGGAAAAGAATGATTTCAAAACAGGATCTCAGATATCTAAGAAAGGGCCATCCTTTATGGCTTCTGCTGACAAAGGTGAGGTTCTTATGTTCACTGGCAGCTCAGTGGCTGTGAGTGCTTTGGGCCAAATCAGGGAGCACACTGGCTGGGAGGCTGCAGGGTAAGCCATGTGACCAAAGCTGGATTGATGAGAGGTAATATGAAGTATTATTTTATAGTTTTTTTCTTAGTTATATTACTGTCCAATAGTAGCGTGGATCCCCAAACTGATGGAGAATAACTAAATTAACTAGGCTGCCTGGGTCTCTTTATTTTGTTGACTTGAGAGTGATACTATCTGCAATCTCTTCTAATCATTAACCTTGACCCGGTAGACTCGACACATGTGGTTGAATTCAGAATGAATCTGAAAACAAATGTGTTTGGAATCGAGGCTAGTTGGGGGTGGGAGAGGGAAATTTCTTCACTCCTGCTATTTTTCTCCACGGGAGAGACTGGCACTCCATTAGTTTACTAGCTTCCTTGTTTCTTCCCTCATTCTACCTTCCAGAGGTGGAGAGATGCTTCTCATCAGTGAATGTGGACAAAGAAGCTGTGTATTTGGGGCTCAAACTCTTTTGCCCTTGCTCTTGGCAATGCATTGTCCACAAGGAACCTGTGTTTTCTTCTGCTTCTCTCTGCCATAATTTTTATTTTGTGGTCTATTTTTTTTCCAATTTAAAAAAATTGTGGTAAAATACATACAACATAAAATTTACCTTCTTAATTATTTTAAGCGTACAGTTCAGTGGTATTAAATACATTCATGCTGTTGTGCAACCATCGCCACCATCCATCTCCAGAACTCTTTCATCTTGTAAAACAGAAAGTCCATACCCATTAAATAATAACTCCCCATTCACCTCTTACCCCAGCCCCTGGCAAACATCATTCTACTTTCTGTCTCTATGATTTCAACTATTGTCTTTTTGTGGCTGCTTATGTCCCTTAGCATGACGTCCTCAAGGGTCATCCAAGTTGTAGCATATGCCGTTTAAAAAAACGTTTTTTTATTTTTCAAGTACAGGTGACACACAATATTATATTAGTTTCAGGTGTACAACATAGTGATTAGACATTTATATAACTTAGGAAGTGATCAACCCAATAAGTCTAGTACCCTCCTGACACCATGCCTAGTTATTACAACATTATCGACTATATTCTCTGTACTGTCCTTGACACCCTGTGACTATTACATATGCCAGAATTTTTTAAGGGAAACTCCCCTATCCCACAGGTGCAGACTGCTTGGAGATTAGGGATTGATTTCACATGATTCTGAGAGTTAGTACCATGGGGTCATTTGCCAAATTCTTTGACTTTAGCTTGATTGTTAATAAAAGTAAAATTTTAATTCTCTAACTACTAACTCCTTTGTTTCAATTATCAACTGGTTCAGAAGGAGAAAAAGAATGCTATTTAATATGCCTTCTTTATGCCCCAACAAGGCTGGAATTATGACTTTCTGTAATCATCGTGAAAATTTAATAAAAGTAGCTGATCTAATGTGGAAATTCTATAAGACAGTTTGTTCCATTTGTGTTGGCTTCGCTCATTTCCTGAACGAATGTGTTTGGAATATCTACTGTGTGTCAGACAGAAGCTGTGCCTCGCAATGAGCAAGAAAGACAAAATGCCTGCCACCAAGAACTTCTATGAGGCCTCTTGTGAGGCGTCTTCGTGAGAGCGACACTGTCTTTAAACGCTGCATGGCAATCCCGGACACATCACTGTGATGCTCAGGGAAGACAGGGTGACCTGGAAGTCTAGCTACTTTCTTAAGATCATCTAACTTCTGGGTGATTATCTAAAATGCTCCGTTGTGGGAGCAGACAGTGTGGGCTCCCAGCAGATGCAGCACTAGACCCTCACATCCCTCCACGGAAAGGCTGTGGTGCTGATAGGCAAGAGCACCATGATGTGCAAGGCCATCCGAGGGCGTCTGGCAAACAACCCAGCTCTGGAAAAACCATTGCCTCATATCAAGGGGAATGTGGGCTTTGTGTCCACCAAGGAGGACCTCAGTGAGGTCAGGGGTGTGCTGCTGGCCAATAGTGCTGCTCCCCGTGCCTGTGTCATTGCCCAATGTGAAGTCACTGTGCCAACCCAGAACACTGCTCTGGGCCCGAGAGGACCTTCTTCTTCCAGGAGTTAGGCATCACTGCTAAAAATCTCTAGAAGTACCATTGAAATCCTGAGTGATGTGCAGCTGATTAAGACTGGAGACAAAGCGGGAGCCAACGGAGCTACACTGCTGGACGTGCCCAACACCTCCCCCTTCTCTTCTGGGCTGATCTTCCTGCAGGTTTTTGACCATGGCAGCATCTACACCCCGGGAGTGATTGACATCACAGAGGAAGCTGCATTCCCACGTCCTGGAGAGTGTCTGCAACATTGGCAGCATATGTCTGCAGATTGGTTACCCAGCTGTTGCATCAGTACCCCATTTAATAATCATCAGTGGGTACAAGCAGGTCCTGGTTTTGTCTGTGGAGACTGATTACACCTTCCCACTTCCTGAAAAGGTCAAGGCCTTCTTGGCGGATCCATCTGCATTTGTGGCTGCAGCCAGTGACATAAATAAACAATTATAATATGACGAGATAAGCCGAGGGAAGATCCTGGAAACAGAGTAGGGGTTGATCATGCCTGAGATATGCTCCTGCTGCTGCTGCAGCCACAGCTGAAGTTGAAGCAAAAGAAGAATTGGAGGAGTAGGACGAAGATATGGGATTTGGTCTCTTTGACTAATCACCAAAAAGCAACCAGCACAGCCAGCTTTATTTGTGAAACAAGGAAATAAAGGCTTACTTCTCTTAAAAAAAGAAGAAAAAAAAGAACTAGTGGGAAAAAAATAGCAACAACAAGAGTAAGTTGTTATAAATTGTGATTATTCCTACGATGGAAATAAATAAAGGGCAAGAAAGAATAAGAGAAGTAGAAGGTGACTTTAGATGGAATAGATTTGATTAGGGGGAGATCTCACCTTTGCATCTTCTACCATTAATTAAAGTTGCTCATGATGTTTGAAAGGAGACAAAAACAGTAGTTAGTAAACTTGACACATGGTATTATTTTTAGTCTCTCCATAATTCACTAGACTTATTACACATCATCATGCATTCATTTATTCAGTCAATGCATAGTCCGTGCCAGGAAATCCAATAGGTGATAAGGGTATAGGGATGAAGAAGACATCCGTGCTGCCCCGGGGAGTGAACTGCCTAGGCGAAAGAGCCAGGGACATAAATAAACAATTATAATATGACGAGATAAGCTGAGGGAGGATCCTGAAAACAGAGTAGGGGTTGATCATGCCTGAGATATGAAGTCGGGAAATTTTAGGCTCAGTGAGCATAACCATCTGCAGAGGCATCAAAACAATGAAAAACATGGCTCATTTTTCAGTGCAGTAGGAGCGAAATGTGCTCTGCTAAGGAGAGAGTGTGGCTAATGATTCTGGAAAATTCAGAGCATTTTCGGCATTCCTCAGAAACAATAGCCTCACATTTTGCTTTGAAACTGTCAAACCTTAGCTTAATTGTTTTCATTTTATGTTTGTGTGTATGTATGTATGTATGTATTTTACAAATTAATATGATTTCTTTTTTATTTTTAAGAGATATTAAGCCAGAAAAACTATATTTGGACATTCATCTAACATTTATTATTTCCATTTTAAAGGTAGGCAAACCAGATCTCAGCCGGGTTAAGCAACATGTCCAGATCATATGGTTGGTAAGGAGCAGGGCCAGATTAGAATGACTGTGTACATAAAGTGGATTTTATTAGTATCGATTCAGAGTTTATGGAAAGTCAAGATTAAGATAGCTTTAAACAAATCTATCCCACAAAGTACATTTGCCTGTTTTGTGTAAAACTTCTGCTTAACCCCCAGAAAAGTCTATAAAAAATCCCATAAGAATTTAATGGTGGTTGTGGACTTACCCATGCCCGCTAATGAAATTACAATGTGTGGGGGAAGCTATTGATTTAATTCTCAGCTAAAACACGACGGATGAAATTTAAGAGTGAAAGGGAGTGAGATTTAAAAGTAAGGAAAAAAAGTCAGTTTAATTATTATTTTGTTTGGCCTGAATGCAAACAATTTCTCGCTTAAGCTCTTGTTGGATAGACTGAAAGATATTTTCTAAAATATCCAAAGCAGCGTTTAGTGAATTGATCTTGGTACATATTTAAGAGGATAATTAGAGAAAAGGAGGGGTTTAAAAATGACTTATGCACTATCTCCACTAATTAATAAGGAGTGATTTGCAATGCAGAGAGCTATTTTTTCCTTCCCTTTGCATGTCCAAATCAGAAGCAATGCTATGTGTGTGCTGAGGCATATCAAAGCTTGGCTGAACCTTCTTTAGCAGGTCTGGTGGTTTGATGTTAGTTCAAAGGAAATCTCCAATCCCAAAGACTTTTACATTTCTTTCTGCAAAATAAATTAAATGCAAAAAGCCAATATAAACCTTTCTATGTCTCTGTATGTGAACGATATAACCAAGTTGTTTCTCTCCAAGTGTTCTTTGGAAATGCATGTTTTTCTTGTGCATAGTATATATTTATATGATGTTCAAAATGTGATTCGATCTTCGGAAGATGGAACAACAGTATGGGGGCTGCTCAGCTCTGCTCACCTTCCCTGTGGCTGGCCCAGAGTGGGGCCCTGTGGGATAATGAATGCACGAATGCTATGTAATCATTTATTCTCCACGCTGAAGTTTTCTGCAGCACACATGTAAGCATGTCACTTCCTCTCCCCCAAGTGAATAAAGAGAACATCCTTCATTTGACCTTCACATCCTCAGAATCTGGCCTCTTTCTCTCTTTCCAGCCCAATCAGTACCATCCTCATTCTTGTGTTCCTTCAGCTCATCCTACCATAAGACCTTTCTATGACAATTTCCTTCCTCATGGAATGTCTTTTCCTACCCTCTTTGCATCAGATAACTCCTACTATCATTTAGGTCTCAGATATCATCACTGCCTTAGGCAAAGACGCCCTTGTATATAGTTCAAACCTTCTATTATGTGCTCCCATGCTAGTGTGCACATCCGATATTGTGATATAACAAGAAATAGATATTTGGTCTTTGTCCCCAGTTTCTGACACAGAGCTCCTAAAATCCTTGGAATTTCCATGTGATAGAGCTAAGAGAGGCATCTTCTGTAGTGCCATTGCTATCGCTGTAGTTTTGCATTTATTTATGTGATCAGTTAATTAATACTAGTCTCCTCCCCTAGTCTATACTCTCCATGAGAGCTGAGACTGAGTCTCTTTTTGCTTACCTATATGTCTCCTGTGCGAAACAGGAACATCGTAAGCACTTAATAAATATGTCTTGTATGAATGAGTAAATGAATATCAAAGCCAATAGGTTTCAGGAAAAGTTGGCTAGAAGAAGTGTGGCATAGTGAAAAGAGCCAGGAACTGGAGTCAAAGGCCCAGAACTTTATGTTTCTCAAATTGATGAACCAATTATTGAGTTTACTTCCTATGAGTTAAATACAGTGAACACCCAGTCAGCAAGAAGAGTAAGGCGCCATCTTTGACCTTGAGAACTTCACAGTCTACTTAGGGAAACAGACATGTAAACTGGTCCTTAAAATCCATGACAATAGGCACCATGATGGAAGTATCAAAGTCCTGGTGTGTGCGCGTGTGCATGTGTGTGTGTGTATGTGTGTGCACCTGTGCATAAGCAGTAGCATTAACCTTGTCTTGGAGAGTAAGGTATAGTATCATAGAGGAGGCCCCTTTTACTTGGGACTTAAAGGGCAATAGAAATTTGCTTTTTGAATCTGGGCAAACCATTCATCCTCACTCATTTCACAAACAATTCTGAGAACCAATCAACAGGGACTGTATCATACCTTCCCTAAAAAAGCAGGTTTTTCAATCTATAAAAGTGGCAAGGATGCAAAGTTTCCCACTTACTCAGAGGATTGTGGTGTTTTGGTAAGTTGGAACTTATCATCATCTTTTCCAACCTCTGTCGGGTGCCCTCCTGAACTATAGAAGCTGGAAAGTTAAATGCAACATTTCCCAGATTTTCCTGCAGCTAGAGAGACTCATGTGATTTAGGTTTCTTCAACTAGATCTAACAGCCTGTGTTTGGAAGATGGAGGTTAGGTGGATGCCTTCCCAGAGGGCAATTCCAAATTTTTGGTGGGGAGTGTGACCTCATGATTGCTGTTAATAATGGTGATGGCAGTGACCATCTCTCTGGGCTTTAGTTTTGTTACCTGTAAGTGACTTGAACCAGGTGGCCTATGACATCCCTTCTGAGAATCTATGCTTTCATGATTAAGAGGAAAGAGAAAGAGTTGGCTTAATAATAAAAGACAAGCACAACTGACATTTGTATAGGTTGTCAAGTTTGCAAGTCACTTTATATATATTTTTATTAAGATGTCTTAGCTATTCTGCGAATGGGGGCCATTACCCCAATTTACAAATAAGAAAACTGAGGTTCAGAAAAGCCGAGTGATCTGCTCAAGAGGTTATCGTGAGGTTGGCACATGGCAGAACTGAGGCTCGTCTTTACAATACAACACTGGACGGCATTAAGGGTTCCCTGAAAGGTATTCTCATTTGCAGCACCCTGTCTCTGCTCATCCTCTTTCTTCTTGCCTGGAATGTTCTCATCAAAACATCTCCTTCCGGATTCTGTCAGTCCCCTTTCTGTCCTCCTAAGCATGTCCTATAACCATGCCACATCACAAAATTTGTCCCCATGTGACTATCACCTTGCATTGGAAAGCTTTTTAAGACAGAAGCTAGTTTTTATTTATCTTTGTACTCCTAGTTCCTATCACAATATCTGAAACATAGTAGCTTCTTGAGAAATTTTCAACCGATGAATGAGTATAAGTCAGAGGTTCCCAACCCCCGGGCCGTGGACTGGTACTGGTCTGTGGCCCTTTAGGAACTGGGCTGCACAGCAGGAGGTGAGTGGCAGGCGAGCAAGCGAGCAAACCTTCATCTATCTGTATTTGCACCTGCTCCCCAGCGCTAGCATCACTGCCTCAGCTCCACCTCAGATCATCAGGCAGTAGGATTCTCATAGGAGCACCGGGCCCTGGTGCCAAAAAAGGTTGGAGACTGCTGGAATAAGAGATGCACATTGCCGGTCAGCCTGGATGAGGAAAGAGATGTATTTGATGTAGTATGAAAATGTTGGAGAATCAATCTATTTTACAATGATCCACATAATCGCTGTTTATTTTTTATAAGACCTCTATTTTTGTAATTTGTATAACACTTACTGAAACTCATTGAAAATTACAATATACTTTCTTAGAAACATTTACAGGTCAGCATTTTCGAGGTGGCATTTGGCACCAGAATTACGTTTAAAGGGCTTAATTTGATGAATATCATTTAATTCCAGGTATACCACAAAAAGAGACCAACACAAAGTGATGTGTTGTGAGTGATGTGTTAACTAGAGACCTTACTTCTTTAAGGCCTGTTTTTATTTCTTTCTCATCCTGGGCTTATGGGTCATTTATTTTATCCCCCAAAGGTTCAGTCTGATGCTTGTTTTAGACTACTTTGATAGGATTTTAAATGTCATGGCTCTGTGTAGGAAGAGATGATTCAAGGTTAATGAGAACCTAGACCACACCGAGTATAAATCTGGCCCTTTGGATTGACAGCCATGGGTGACAGAGACTGAAGATTCCTGCACGCAGAAAAGTGGATGTAGTTTGACCTTTACCTGGGGAAGGAAATGAGCTGACTCATTCTGAGCCAGGTGGAGCTCTGCTGAGATTAAAGTTTAAGGAGATCAATTTGAGAGCTAAAAGGGACCTTGGTGGGGTGGGGATGAGTCTCGTGTATATATGCATGTCTGTGTGTATATATGTATGTATGTGCATTTGCATGAGTTCATGTGTGTGTGTGTGTGTGTACCCATCTCCATCCCCCTCTATGCTGAAGGCTGTGGATTTGCAGAGATATACCTGCTATGGACTGAATGTTTGTATCCCCTGAAAATTCATATGTTGAAGCCCTAACCCCCCGTGTGATGGTATTAAGAGGTAGGGCCTTTGGGAGGTTATTAGGTTTACATGAGATCAAGAGGGTGGAGCCCTTATGCTGGGATTAGCGCCATTAGAAGTGGAGACCAGACCATCCTCCCTCCTTCCTCTCCCTCTCCCTCCCCCTCTCCCTCTCTTACTCTCTCTATTTTTCTTTCCCACGTGAAGATACAGAGGATACATCTGCAAACCAGGAAGCAGGCTCCCACCAGACAGACATAGGGGGCACCTTGATCTTGGACTTCCCAGCCTCAGAAACTGTGAGTAATAAATGTTGTTTAAACCACCAGTCCGTGGCATTTTGCTATAGCAGCTCAAGCTGACTAAGACAATACTCAAGGGGTTTGTGAAGCCCATGAGGGTGTGCAAAATGTAGTGTGCATGGGTATAACTCTCACTGTCTTCTCCAAAACGGTCCCTGAAAGGTGGCTCACCTCTTCCCCATTATTCATCTTCTGCTGAGAAGAAGGAAGGAGTTTTCTCCGGTTGGGGAGTTCCCTCTAAGATCTCGTGGGCTTCTGTCCCTGGAAGAGCCAGCCTCATGGGCATGTGACTTGTGCAGTGGCCCAGGGCCTTCTGCTCCGAAGGGCCTCCTACTTGGTTTGACATTCTTCTATTGCAATTTTGAAATTATTAACAATCTTTGAACAAGGGGCCCTACGTTTTCATTTTGCACTGGACCTTGCAAATTATGTAGCTGGTCCTGGGGAGAAGGTAATTTCTCATCATCTCTCCATGAAGGGGAAGGGTCTGCTCTTGCAAGGGGAGACCTGCAGTTTTAGAGAGTAAATTTCAATTTAGCGGGGGTGCTTTTAGGAGTCCATTTGGCCGCAGAACCAAGGTCAACTCTCCAACCAGCTTCACTGTCATGTTAAGGTGTTTGAGAGGCAGTGTTACGTGCTGGTTAGGAGTGTGGGCCCTGGCATCACTGCCAGGTACAAATCCTGGTTTTGCTACTTACTGGTGACATGGCCATGGCAAATGGTTCAACCTCATGCTGCCTATCCTGTAACACTATTAAGCGATTTAATATATCTAAGCACTTATGGTTCCTAGAACATAGCGTTATTAATAATTGCTATTACATTTTGATCTTCATGACTTCTGTACCCCCTTTTCTCACTTGATTGAAATCCAGAGGAGGAAGACAGGGCATTATTTATTAGGTTCGCTAGAACTCATGTCTCAAAAAAGGTTAAGAACCACTGATTAGTTTTAGAAGAAAGATCTTTCCCTGCCCTCAAGGAACTTATGAATTCATAGCCTGAAAACTGACCCCAAAAAGTTACATGGAATGAGAAGTTTACAAGAACTAAAACTGAAATTCTCTAGAATCAGCTGGTGATAGATGAACTCCTTTTAAAAGAAGACTCTTTTATCATTGTCTTTGTAATATCCTTCAAGGCATCATGGATGTGTATTTTTCCTTCCCTCGACAATAACCACAAGCATGGATTTGAGAGGATGATATATTTGTAAGAGATTTGGTTTCCAACTCAATAAATCAGGTCCAGCGCAGTATTTGGGCAGAGCTGGGAGCCTATAACTGGCTTAATAATTCTCTGGCATTATCTTGATTGTTCTTTGAACTCCAAAGGGGGCTGATTGCTGATTCTTTCACACCACTCCTGACCTGGAGAAGCTTATGGGCTAGTGAGGCAACCATAATGTAGATGGTTAGTGATTGTGCAGGGTGCGAAAGTGGGTAGAGGGAGTGTATTATTCAGTTTGAGCTGCTGTAAGAAATTACCATGGGCTGGAGTGCTTCAACAATTTAGTTCTGGAGGCTGGAAGTCTGAGAGCAGGGCGCCAGCATAATTGGGCTCTGGTGAGGACCCTCTTCGGGTATACAGACAGCTGTCTTCTTCCTGTGTCCTCATAGCTTGCTGTGTTCTAGCTAACTCTCCGGTCTGTAAGAGCACCAGTCCCCTTCATGAAGGCTCCACCTTCCATATACTGTTGCATTGGGATTAAGGTTTTGACACATACATTTTTGGAGGGGACACAAACATTTGGTCCACTGTAGAAGGGAGGGGGTCCTTTGCCCACCTAAGGGGCTAGCTGGAAGAGCTTCACAGGGGGGGTTAGTACTGAACTCTCGAAGTGTGTGAAGTATGTGTTTGTGCGTGTGTGCATGTGCGTGATGAATCCTTTAAGAAAAGTGAGACAAATATGAAAGTGTTAATATGCAGAAATAGCCTGCTCTCATGGTGGCGATTGCTTCAATTGTGGAATCATTGGTGGGGTAAATGAAAATCTTAATTTAAATACTCTTCCCAATAAAGACTCTTCTGCTCCTCCTTTCTCTCCAGAATGGTTTTATGTTTCTTTAAAAAAAAGCATCCTCATCTGTGACTCGTACCTGGTTTAACAAAATTTCTCTCTGGGAGTTTATCACTGGTAAACAGTTTTCTAGATCACTATGGTGAAATAAATAGAAGCTTCAAATGGCTTTCGAAGGGCTCTTTCTCAGTGTAGACGCCATGTAGAGAAATGAGAAGGAAAGATGTCTCAGCAGAGGCCAAATGGGACACAGAGAAGCCTGGCCTGTGCAGGGAACGCCCTCCACACTGGAGCGTCTGACGAGAAACCACTCATGCTTCCATGGACAGACTGTCAGGGAGCAAGGACAAAGTGCCTCAAGTTAAGTCCCAGGTTGAAGCTCAGAACAAACTCTTTTGAAACCATGTGTCTATGAGTGAAATTTGGAGGGGGCCCTACTATGCCCCACCTGCGGGAAGTTTCTCGGTGTGAGAGCAGCGTGATCTTGTAGAGACTTGCATTTGTGTCCCTGTGCTGCTGCAGATTCTTGGTGTGACTCTAGGTAAGCGCTCTAACTTCTGCAGCCTCAGTTTCCACATCTGTAAAACGGTGCCCCTGTCTCATATTCACCCTACATGAGATATTTGTAAACTGTAAAGCACTTGAGGTGTTATTATTCCACATCATTCTATATTTATTTTACATCATATAGTGTGTTCTGAAGCTACCTAAAAACAGAAAGAAACTAGATCGAATCAAATGAAAACAAAGTCAAGGAAAAGTGGGAGATCTTTGTGAAGCTGCTGTAACAAAAATGCTGGGTAGCTTAAATGACAGACATTTATTTCTCACAGTTGTGGAGGCTGCGAAGTCCAAGATCAAGGTGCCAACTGATTAGGTTCCTGGTGAGAACCTTCTTTCAAGTGTGCAGACGATGCCTTCTTGCTGTGTCCTCACCTGCAGGAGCGGGGAGAGAAAGCTCTCATTTTTCTTCTCCATCCTCATGACCTAATTATTTCTCAAAAGCCCTATCTTCAAACATCGCATTAGGGAATGGTGTTTCAGCGTATGAATTTGGGGGGGGACACAAAAGTTCATTTCATAGCATGAAGAATTGGAGAGATTATAGCTGTCAAACTGTCTAGGGCCTAAAAGCTTTAAGGTAATGGCAGAAACGCTATTCAGGAGACCAGAGGTCTGTATCAACACAGAAGAAATGGTTTCTGTTGAAATTCGCATCAATGCTACAGGTGAGGATGCTTGCTCCCCTCCTTCCCTCTCTTCCTTTCCTTCTTCCCTATTTCTTTCCCTCTCTCATCTGTTATGTGATAGTGATAGTGCTAGGCACATAGGATCAAAAGCCTCCTCTGAAAGTTCACAGCCCAAAGGGGACCGGGACCTTTAAACCCACCATTACTGCATGCTGCAGAACTATCTAGAAAAAAGGGAATAGTTTGAAGTGCAATCAGACATCAAGGAAGCAGCTCCTATGACTGATGGCAGTTAGGAAACTGTTATTTCCATTTTGGCCTGTTTATTAAGGGTTTGAGATTGTATATGAAAGTTTACTTCTGTGCTTATTTACTGAATTCGTATCGTCAGAAACTGGATTTATGCTGTAGTTCCGGTAGACCACATCTGATCACTGTTTGAGCTGAGGCACACTGTAGCCTGTCTTTTTGAGATCTTTTCTGACAAGGCTTTCTCCTTTTTCTTCATGCAAGTCGCGGGGAGGATGTTTACCTTCGGTCTAAAATACATTGTGCATTTGTGGGTTCAGGAGTAGGTCATCAAAACCTGGTCATTGTTCCAATATAACCCTGTCCATTTTATGCTCATTTAATTCACTTCACTTCACTCCAACTCAATTTAATTCAATTCAATTTGGTTCAAAACATTTATGAACATTTGTTAGGCCCTGGGGGTCTCAGGACACTCAAGGCATCGTCTTTGTGCTTCCTAGTCTTGACAGTTTCTTTGATGGCCACTGGGTGGCAGTGTGTCCCAGGAAATGGTAATGGTTGAGGGGGAGGTAAGTGATTCCTCCTCCAAATTCTTAGGCTCACAGATTGTTGCTCCTCACTCGGGTTTGTTTAATGCACACTTTCAAATTGAACAGACAGCTTGTATTATAGCTGCACGTGTGTAGTATATGTGCTTAATTATACTGTGGAATTAAATTCAAAAGGGTGAGAATGTGGTTACGTGTGTATGTTTCCAAAGCTTGCTCTAGTTCACAGCTTTTGCCCGGGGCTGAAGCAGGGATGATGAAACTGCAGAGGAAGCCTCAAACCCACCAGCAGGTGGCATCTACTTGGAGCACAAGAAACTGCAAATTTTGTTTCTCCAGCCCTGGACAATCAAGGCCCTGGACAATCATGGCCCTGAGGTCCTTTCCCTATCGACCTGTTGCCTCAGGTTCAGACGCCCAGACTTTGTGCTCTTCCTCAGCCTCAAATAAACTGGTTTTCAGGAGTCCAGCACCCTACCCTAGGCCTTCTCCCCATCTCTCAGCATCATCTACTTACTCCTACCCCCTACAGAACACTGCAAACTTTTCTTTACTCTGTGGGATGTCAATGACTTTAGAAAGGCTTTAATGTCCAGGGATGTCTCTAATGGTGCAATTTCAGGCACTGGAAAGGTCAAGGGGAACAGTCACCAGAATGAAAAGGCCTCAAGGTTATCTTTGTAGCATCCCTTGTAAGTAGGCGGGCCATTGATACTGAACACCTCTAGTGATGGGGAACTCACTGCTTCGCAAGCAGACCCTTTCCTTCCTGGTAGCTTTAATTATTTAATGGTTTCTCATTGTCTTTGAATTGAAATCTGGCTTCTTATAGCTTTCAACCAGTGGTCCTCATTCTTTCCCCCTAGGACCATATAGGTAAGACATAGATCCTGTTAAATTGCACATTTTGATCTGGTTGATCTGGGGTAGGGCCAGAAATTCTGCATCTCTAACAAGCTCCCAAGTGATGCTGTCCCTGCTGGTTAAAGGACCACACTGTGAGTAGCAAGGGAATAGAGGAAAAACACTGGGCTTTGAAATGATCCCTGGGTTCAAATTCTGGTATCACTCTCTAGCATTGAGAACTTAGAAAAGTTACTCAGTTCCAACCTATAAAATGGACATAATAAAACCTAAACAAGTAATGCCTGATTCATTTATTATTCTGGGGCCAAATAGACTAAATTTATTTTAGTAAATACTTCCAGGGTCCTGGTTATCACCTCTTCTTCTTCCAAGTGTTCACAATACATCCCTTCCCTTTATAACCATACTAGATCATTTTGACTGAATTCATCTTTTTTTTAGACTATACTACACTATATGAATCCATTTTCCTACTAATAAACAAAATTGCATTTTTATTCTTTTTTTTTTGCCGTTGTAAACAATGCTGCAATGAAAATTCTCATAATTGTCTTCTTCAGCATACATGGAAGAGTTTTCTAAATATGCTGAATTGTGGTGTATAAGCATTGGATATTTTACAATTGTTCTCCGAAATGGTTGAAATAATTAAATACCCACCAGCACTGTATGAATGTTTTCCTGGAATGGTCAGGTTTTTATTATTTTTTTCCAATATCATTGATATCTCTAAGCATGTAAATGTGATTTCAATTCATATTTTCCTTTTACTTATGAGGTCGAACATCTTTTTGTACATTTATCGGCCTTCCTTGTAAATGATTGTCTCATTTTTTATTTGCTCAGATTTCAACGTACCTATTATTAATTTATTTAAAGAGATGTTTTGATATGTCTGCCAAAACTGTTTATGATATTTCCAGACCAGCTAAGATGCTTTTAGCTGCAGATAACAGAGCACCAGCAAACAGTAGGTTAAATAACAAAGATGTGTAATCATCTTGCATAACAGGAATCACGGCAGTAGACCATTCTAGGGTAGGTTTAGAGGCAGGTATAGACCTTGCTCTTCCAGTCTTTCACCTCTGCCATCTTCAGCATGCTGGCTGTATTACTTGGGTGGTCCCAAGACCACTGCTGCGGCTCCAAGGGGCATGTACCACACAGGCAGAAGCAGGAAGAAAGATGGTGGGAGTTAGAAGTGGGACTTTACCTTCAGTTGCTCTCTTTTACCAGGGAACAAATTCTTTCTTAGAAACCCTCTGAAGCCTTGTGCTTATATCTTATAGGCCAGAACTGGTCACCTGTTTGTATTATATGAATTGTTGGCAGTTGGAAATTGGACTGTGTGATTGATTTAGGTCAAACCCAATTCATCCTGGAAGCTGGGCAGATTGCATTCCGAACAAAATCTAGTTGCATGAACAAAGAGGGAATGGCTGTTGTGTAGGCGGCCAAAGTGCTTTCCTTTCCCCAAATAAACAGTTAATCCACCAGTTCCCGTTTTTTTCCTCCTGGACACCTCTCTCTTTAGTTCTCTGCTCAGCTGGCTCCTCTCACGGTCTGCTTCATAGCCTTCCCCGTCGGACTTCCCTTTATGGCTTCTCTGTTGGGTCTCTTTCCTGAATACCATCTTTTCTCTTCTCTTGTTTTTTCCTCTCTTCTTTTTTAAAAGCCCAATGCCTCAGTGACTTCCTAGGAAATAATACATAGTAGATACATGCTTAGAACATTGTTTGCGTGAAACCGTTGATATTTTATCCTCACCTTGATTCATCATTTGGTTGGCATTGAATGCTAGGCTTCGAATAATCTTAGAATTTTGCAGGCTTTGCTCCATTATATTTTCCAATGTCTAGAAGTCCAAAGCCATCCTAAATACTGGCCTTTTAATGAAAACTCTCCTTCTCTTCTCAAAAGCTTTCCGGATGTCTTCTTTATCCCTGGCCTTCTGAATTTCCACAGAGCTGTGTTATGGTGTTGGGTACTCAGGAAGATCTCTCAGACAGACTTCTATCCTGCAGTCCTGAGAAATGTTCTTGTTTTATGCCCCTGGTAGTTATCTTCCCTCAATTTTCTCTGTGCTTAACTTCTGGAATGCCTGTTTGTTGCACGGTAGACTTTATAGATTAATTTCCTAGCATTCATATTATTTTTGGTCTAGTTTTCATCTCTTTATATTTTGGTTTTATTTTTATGTGAAGCTTTTTTGGCTTGATTGTCCAAACTCCTTGTTAAGTTTTTTATTTGCTTTCTTCTTTTTTATTTTTTAATATCAAATAACTCTTTCTTGTTCTTTAATAATTCCCTTTCACAGCATCCTATTTTATATATAAAATATCACTCTGAGGATATATATTTTTTGAGACTTTCTTCTCTTTCCCAAAGTTTTTGTTGTCTCTAGGTTCTTTTTCTTATGTTTTGATTTTAGTTTGCTTTACTGTCTCTTATGGTGGAATCTTTGCTCAAATGTATGGCTCGTTGTCTGCTTGTCACATTAAAGAGGCAGTACTGAAAGGCTGGTTGGAAGCTCTGAGAGTGTAGGCTGGGCTTGTTGATGGGGGGAGGTGTGCTTTATGGAGGATGATTGGAGTGTAAGATAACCTTTTGTTGGGATATTCCCAAAGTCAAAGTATGTAGACCTTTATTCTAAGATCATTTCCAATTTGGTCTTGATGGGACCTAACAGTAGGTCTCTATAGCATCAGGTTTCTGCAGTGTTAACTCACTCATATTCCTCAAGATATCATACTTCTTTAGGCCTCAGTTCCTTGCCTATAATTGGATCAAATTGGGCTAGGTGACCTCAAAGGACTTCTTCCACTCTATGGTTTTATAATATGATTCAGGGTAGAGATTAGTTAAGAGACGGAAGCATATTAGAGTGAATCAGCTATGCTAAAATATAAAAATCCTTTGAAGCTGTCAGGAGATGGCTCCTAAAAATCTAATAAAAATTTTGACTCACTGGGGACATGACTCAATGGGAGATAATTAGAAATAAACTTGGTGGGGGGAGCTCAGGAGGGCTAATATTTAGTGGTGATGCCTTAATTAATTTTGCCTGTGCCCTTCGGATATTGAAGTGACTAAGTTCTGCAGTCTAACCCTTGGAACCAAATTGCACACGTAAGCTGGATGTTGCTGATTGAATGGGGCATCACAGATCCAGAGAGAAGGACGGAATATTTGATTTTAATTTATAATAACCCATCCAAGACTCTGGGTCTTAGGCTGACAGATCCCTACACAAAGGTCAACATCTCGGAGGGTTTCTAAAATTAGATTCTTGTTTACTCCTAAAATGAAGCTGTGTTCTTCCCCCTGGAGTTGCACGAGGTTAAGGGGCTCCCAGAAGGTGGTAGGAAAAAACATTACCTGGAGATTTCACATTTCTGCACAGGAATTTACTAGGCTCTGAGGTCTGTGTATTAAAATTAAAACTAAGTCTTAGTTTAAATGCTCTTTGCGTACTTAGACTGTAAATTTCTGAAAAATTGGTGCCTGTGTCTCTACTTTTTTTATGTATCACTCATACGGTGTGTGCAATTGGTGTTTATCACACGTTAGAGTAAATGAATATATAGAGATGCAAACGTGCCCTAGGAAACTGCTTTATTTTCACTCATATCTAACTCACGTTGAAATCCATAGGTTGCCATCCAAGTTCGGCATGTTCCAAGCAGACTGAACATTGGAACTAAGGCTTGTTTTAAAGATAGAGATACATTCAGCTCCATTTGATGGAATTGCAATGTCACAAACTACCTTGAGGAATAACATCTCAGCCAATACTCCTTACTTCAGCAGCGTGACTTGTCCTATAGTCACCTCAATATCATATTGCCTGAGTAGAAATATAGCTAACCTGTCATAATGGTATTTACACAGAGTGCGAGAGAGAATGATGACGGGGGAGACATTTAGGGGAAGATTTCCTGGATTTACGATATTGATTTTTGTTCTTTGTATGAGGAAGAAATTAACATCTCTCCTCCTGGAAATATGTTCTCTGTAATGAGCCTGGTTAACTTCATGAAATACAGCTTACCAAGCTAGTGTTTGCCAAGAAGGGGACCTGGGTTAGATTCAGAGAGGAGTGGGCAATCTCACCCACAAACTAGGTTCTATTAAATTACAGACCAGAAAGGAGAAAACTTAAGTTTTCTTTGGTTTTGATAAAGCTGATGGAAAACAAGCCTTAGCTGGAGAAACCGATTTAATACACAGTTGGAGGGGAGAGAGGATTTGCATAGTAGCACAGACTTCGGAGGGGGTGACCTTTTATGTTTTTGTTTTGAATAAAGCCATTCATTCATTTATTTATTCAATAAACATTCCCAAGGGCTAGCCATCATCCTCAGTGCTGAGAATATAAGGAGTTGCCTTTAGATGGCTCAGAGACGAGAAGAGGAAACCACAGAAACCTGCCTCATTGCAGCTGATTGAGCATAGAGACTTTAACTCTTCAGGAAATTCAGAATCTCCTCTGAGCATTGAAAAATGAGAGACTCAGTTTTCATAAAGCCTGATGTCTACGTATCATCTTTAGTTCTCTGGAACCTAGCACAGCATCTGGCTCAAACTTTGAAGTAAGTCCTCCTAAAAATATGCCGTTCATCATTTCTCCTTCTCTTGGAGATCTAGTGACTCTATGTTGCCTGCTGAACTCAAAATCAAAAGCCTGTATCTGAATTTTAAGGCTTCTTATAATTTAGCTTATCTTCCCTTCCAACCACAAGTGAACCCCTCATCCCCTGGGGGCACCTTTCACCTCTAAGATTACTCTCATTCAGCTGATATCCTCTGATAGAATCCTCAGCTTGTTAAAATATTGGTAAATAGCTGCTGCCGTGAGGAGCATCCTTACCCTCCAACCCCAGGTGCATCTTTTCCTAGGATCCGCCCACGCTTCCACAAACCAGGAACTGAAAGGTTAATGCCTGACCACACTGGGAGCTCCGGCCTCGGCATCATCTGCCCTGCTGGTCTGAGTGCAGGCTACACAGCCGGTAAAACATTTCTCGCTCACCCTGCACAGCCCCGTGGGACCCACTCTGCACTCTTCCCATTCTCCATGCTTGCTCTTTCTCGTCCTTGTCTGTTCAAATCCTTGTCAGTTTTCAACACCCAATACAGCAAATTTCACCTATGAATTGAACAATTACTCATCAAGGGTCTACAATGGCACAAAACAGACATTGTCGGGCCCTCATGAAGCCCGGTGTCCAGAGTGGGGAGAGAAACATCCATCAGATGATCGTCCAAATCAGCATGCAAGGGGTATGGTAGTAGGGGCTGGGGGTGGGGTCTGTGGGAACTGCACCTGGCCTCTATCCCCAAGCCCTGGACCTGATCTGGGGTTGGGGAAGGAAAGGAGGCTCGGGGACACCTTCCCTTCAGTCCTGGCCTTTGGGGTGAGGTCTGAAGAATGAGTGGATATTAACTAGGCATAGAGGAGAGCAGGGAGAGTCACACAGTAAGAGTGCCACGTAGAAAGGCCCCGGGGTAGAGGAAGCACGGGATGTTTGAAGAACAGGGTGGGGTCCTAAAATTCCCATTTCTTTCCATGGACTCTTCCAGAATGCCTCAGAATTATATCCTTATATCGTCTCGTTGGTTCATTTTAAAGAGATTGACGGCTTCGACAAGCATTCATTTAGGACCTATGATGTGCTGTGAAAAGGTAATGGGAATGTAAAGCCTCCTATAAACTCTCATTGTACTTTTTAAAACTTTTACCTTTCCCTTTTGTAACGCTCGGTCAACTTTTAAGCATTGTGCGTTGCTTGTTTTCTCTTCCCCGTACCTCATCAGAGGCTATACATTATATTCTGAAGTGATTGTCCTCTTATTAGAGTACCCTACATCCCGGAACAGAGCCTGGCATGTATTAGGTGCTCAATACCTACTTGTTGAATGAATACTTGTGTTGAATTTTAAGCCTGATGAAACATGGCTGTAACCTTAAGGAGCTTATGTCTGGTAACTATTTTACAGATTGCTTTGTATTATTCTTTAATTGCTTCATACACAGAGGTGTCTCCCACTAGGCTATAAGCTCTTAGAGGGCAGGACTGGTCAGTTAAGGATCATCTGTGCAGACTTAGTCTAAGAACTCATAGGAACGGAAGGATATGATTCAAGTCACAATCCAGTAGCTGATGGACAGAAGTTTGCAAAATAGAATCCATCACGATAAAATAAAGTCCTTTGAAACTTCCAGGAGAAATTACTATAAGAGATAACAATGATGATGATGATGATGGCGATAAAAAGTTTCAATTCAATTCTCTCAGTGCTGTGGTGCTTTTCCTGTGAATTTCTGACTTTATAATACAGAGTTCCATATTTATTGGAATTAAAGAAGCTATTTAGCCTACTAGTGAAGCCATATATATAGATCTATCTATCTATCTATCTATCTATCTATCTATCTATCTATCTATCTATTTTTTGACATTTGAGAAGCAAAGCAGATAGACATAATCTCCTGCCACTTCCCATCTCATCTTCCTGGGTCACTGCCTGAACTCTCACATACAGAAGTGACATGAAAAGCCAGCGGCGTTATTATTACCTCTCTCCATGGTTTATTGCATCCCTTAAAGAAAAATGGGTCTGAGATGGGATCCTTCAGCCGGGAATCCGAGGAGGCTTGCCTCAGCCTCCTGGGAGGGTCAGGGGTCATTTTATACCACCATGAGCCCGCTGAAGGAAGTTCTTAGAGAGGAAACTTCTTAGGCATAGAATTGAATTCTATTTGGGTTTTGCAGGTCTGGAATAACCCCTCCAGTAACCTCAGCCAGACTCGTAAATCCGCGGTTGTGTGCGGGCTTGTTCCGCCTTCTCTCCTGTGTTTTAGGTGATGGTTTCTCGGAAGAGAAGAGGGCGTGGTACTCGGGAAGAAAAGAGCCCAAAGGAGATTCTGCCAATTACTGCACCTGTCAGTGTTCAACAACAGATAAAATTAATTCCGAAACCCAAACAGTCTGCAGAAAACCGAACACAATTATCTAAGAAATTAAGTTATACCGTTGCCATGACCTTTAATCAATCATCCAACCGTTAATGTTAATTTTGTGATCTAAAAATCATAGTTCTATTTGCATTTTAATGGCTGCTAAATGAGTGTCATCAGGAAGAAATAATGGCAGGGTGGCCTTTTGCTACAAATTCTTCCTTCCTAACAGTGATGCAGAAAGCGAGGAAACTGGTGTTTGGAAAAGGTTTTGTTTCGCCTTCTAGCAGATGTATGGAGCTGCCCTTCTCAAATGAAAAAACAAGCAATTCCCCACAAATACCACCACCTGTTGTTATAAATAAATCCAAGCTGTAAAATGGAATGCAAGCTTAATGGCAAAATCATTACGGGCATCCTACCCCCCGCCCGCCGGGTCTTCATTATAGCCTCTTAACAACTTGTTTCTCAGTCATGTACCTTTTTAAGCTTTCGACCAGCCATCAGGCCCCAACCCTAACCAAGAGAGATGGCCTGTGGATTTGTGGCTAAAAATAAAAAGTTACCAACCTCGGGGAGAATGATCACACATTTCATTTGTACAGTTTAAGCGGCTAGAAACTGGCTACATGCCACTCCATATTTAGGGTTTCCTTTAAATCTTAATCCAGACATCCAGTGGCATATTTCACAGCTAATGAACCTAACTTTCAAGTAGGAGCATAAAATACTAATTGAATCAGGGCATTGTGAGGTTATTGGCAGGCTGTTTATAATTTGGCAGAATCTTGAGTAGTTATAGGAAAATTATAAAGCATTAGAACTGGAATGCTGTACCCTTTAATTATCCTCTTATCTATTTCCAAATTCCTTTGACCTACAGTAGACTGTATCATTCCACCTATAAATATTGATTGTTTAGCAGTTTACGATATTATACTTACTAAAATATCATGTCCCTCACAAGAAACTCGGCTTCGTTCCTTGAACGTCTTGGAAGAAGGAATATATGAATTATTTCTTCTGATGAAAGAGGTCTTGAGCTAATAAATTTGGTAAAAAAGGCTTTAAAAATAAAGAGCTTTGGAGATTTTCCGAGCACAGGAAATTCAAATAGGGAAGAGAGGAGAAAATATTAGAAACGAATGCTAACTTATTTTTTCCTTCCAAGGAAAGGTGGGGAGGGGGAATGTTCCCGCAAAGATTGCGCAACACTATTTCATAAAAGATTTATTAGCAATGACAGAGGGAGATTGCTGGGTGGGACCCTGATAAATGCTTCACTTTTTTCGCTGCTTTAAAATTATGGGTTCTGTCCATAAAGTACTGATTAATTCATATTCGTTCAATGACATATCCTCTTTTTCTCCCCCAAGCAAAGATTGTAAGCATTTTACTCCAACAAATAAAGAACTCTGGGTGGGTTGCATGCTAATTCATTTAGCCCTGGAACTCGCACTACAATTTATGCAGCTAATCACAGCAAAGCAGGAAAGAATCTTTTCTTTTACTGTGACAAGACTTGCCTACCTTTCAGCATTCCCCCCCGCCCAAGGTATTATTAATCTCTAAACTTCACAAAATTGAAGACTTATCTAAGACCCTTTAAAACATGGTGGCGTCATACATAGCAATTCCCAAAGAGAGATGTTTCTTTGCTTTTCTAAGACTGTAGCAATTGGAGTCCTTTCTTGTTTACAGAATCCAGATAAAGTAACTGGTATGTGTTCTAAATTTCCGGAGGAAATTGGTTGGATTTTAAACACAGTATTTACTGCAGAATACTGGATGGTTCAGGCCTAGAAAAGTACCTGGAAGGAAGAGAGTAGATGTCGGGTAGTAGAGGAAGAACCAGCTTGGTTCATAGCTCAGGGCTTTAAGGCTTTACCTGGAAGAAACAAAACACTAGTGCCATAAGATGGCCAGGACCTCCCTGTTTCATCAGGTGGTTTACAGATTACTTTCATGTGATTCTCAGAAAGTCAGCAAGTAGTTTTCAATTTTAATGAATTTTTAAATTATAAGAGTAAATATGCTCCCATTTAAAATATCGGAAAAGAAAAGTACCAGGAAAGAATTATTTCACAGGCTAGCACTGTGCTAGACGCTGTCCTGGATTAGTAAAGGGTTTTCCACAAAACAAGTTCCCTTAATCCTGGTTGGGACCTTCAGGCTGCAATGTCCGTGAGGGCTGGTATCCGATCTGTCTTGTCTACGTGTTCAATGCTTGGTACTCGCTAGATGCTCACTGTCTATTTGTTGAGGGAACAAACTTGTAAACAAATGGTAAAAACGATGTACTGTCCAAATTTAATTTTTGGATAATTTTGACTGAGAGACCTAAAAGTATTAGTGTGAGCAGCTATCTGGTTTTTGAGTACTTTCTAAGCAGTTTTGTTAAGAATCTAGTTTAAATGGATAGAGAATGGCTGGATATCAAGTTGCAGTGCAGAGAATGAGCGCTACCTTCTATCAAAAATAATGCTTATGGAATGTTTCAATGTGCCAATTATGTAACTGAGCCTAATTTACCTCTTTCAATTCCACAGCAAGTCTGGGAAGTATATATTTTTTCTCCCTATTTCATAATTTGGTTCAGAAAGCATAAGGAATTATTCACGACCTCATAGCTAGTAAGTGGCAGACCTGGGATTTGAACTCTTCTTTGTGCGACTCTAGCACCATGTTCATGTGGGATTCCTGAACCTTTTAATTTAGGATCTACCGAAGATCTAAGAATTGGAAAATAATGTTTGGCCAAGACTCACACAACTTTGAAGAGGCTGAGTTCTGAGCATGTTGGCAGACAACAGCCATTGAGGGCTAGGGTGGAAGATTCTGTGTTCAGTTACTGGGCAGGTTGGGACTTTGCAGTTGAAAACTTGAGAAGCAAGATGAGATCTCAGCTACTGGTAGAAACAGAAAGAATTATGGTTAACTTTATAAGGCATCCCGTTGACAGAGAGGTCATCCTATTTATCTTATGTGGGGACAAAATTAGTACCAGTGCCTGGAATAGAGCCAAAAGGAAATCAAGCTGACTCAGTTAGTAAGACTGGATGGTGTGAAGCAGTGAGGGGCAGACTATCACATGTTTGTCTGACCTCAGGAAATAGTCATTCCTGATACAGGAGACTCAGGTTCAGCTTTGCCAAAATTAATTGATATGTTGTATGTTTCAAGCTTTCTTCATTAATAATAATGAATGTTAATATTTGTTGCACATCTAGTATGTGTCAGGAACAGTGCATAGCACTGTGCTTGCATTTCATTTCATCTTTGGATGGTAAGCACTGTTGTCGTCGTTTTCATTTTATAAGTAAATGAAACGAAGGCTTGGAAGAGGTAAATAATTTGTATAAGTTCACATATCTAGGAAGTGTGAAGCAGGGATAAACATTTGGATGTACCAGAGCATCTGGAGAAGTCATTAAAATACTGAAATTTTCCTATTCTAGTGGGTAAGTAGTCATTACGAGCTTCTCTGTACATCTGTACACCCGGGAGACCCCCCCCTAGATTGCCCCATAATCAACCAACTAAAGAGGGGTTAGTACAGCAGGTCTTTGGGGTCATTGTCTGCTTTCTTTGAATGGTCCTTCTGCTGAACTAGGTGCACATATTTTGGATATCATCCTGGGTGGAGGTAGTTTTCACGACACATCTCACCTGGCAGGCCAGGGCTCAATAAGCCTAACCATGCTGTAAAAGAATGTATGCACCAGTGTGAGCATTCAGATTCATAAGCTCATCCTGGTGTTCATCACTAGTTGCTTCAGAAAGGGGCTGATAGCTTTTCCTGTCATTAACCTAACTTCTTTCCTTCCGTTTTTGGACTTTGTCCTTTGTAAAGGTGCTGTTCTTGTTAAAAATTCACTTATGCATCCTGCCATTGCTTTCAATGGGACAGGTGGTAAAATAATGGAGAGCAGGTAGTGATCTCCAAGAACGTTGAGTTATTTCAGTGCTGCTTAATGAAAAGACTGGCATCCGAAGGTAGCTGCCTCGAGGTCACGTTTTGGCTGCACTAGTTATTATCTCTATGACCTTGGATAGTCTACCCAACCTCTTTGAGTCTCTTCATTTATAAAATGATGGTAATTCTCTCCATCTTTTCCAGCTTCCTACCACCCATTGAAACCTTTTCACCAAAGAAAGATATAAATTAATATCGCAAGGGATATAGTCCATACAGTGTAGTTGTTTAGTCCTTGTGGGGGTAGAAAAATTGGCAGAGCAGGTTATTAATAGTTTCCAAGACAGAATCCACACCACATGCTGAGCTGTTCTCTGCCTCTGAAGAGGGGATGTGGGTTGTCTGTCTTATTTGTTATGATAGGTTTGTTTACTGGAGCTCTTCTTTTAGAACTGTCTAGAACTTTTCCAATTTAAGTGATTCTGAAATGACATTTCTCCAAAACTAGCCTAAGACTTTGCTCTCCCTAGCCTCACCTCACATCCTAATGAAAGCACACCTAAACTTCATTACATTTCCCAAGATAGGCTCAAGTAAATCCTACTGTAGATAAACAGCCCATAAATTTAACCATGGGTGAGCAGACTGCCTCTAAATGCACTCTGTAAAGAGCATGCTCTTTAAGGGGAGAAACCAACTGGGGAATGGATTTAGAGATAATTTGTATGTTGCAGGTGTGACTCGATAAGGCACTAAAAAGCTCAACTTTATGGTTGTAAAAATGCAGTATGCCCATCATCAGTGTAGCCTACATAAGCAGTCATTTATTAGAGCAAGATAAATAGCTATTTGTTGGGAGTAACAATAAATAAGTACAATAAATAATAATATAGTAAAATTTGCTAAGTACTTCTTATGTACATTATTTCTTTTAGTCCCTAAAGCTACCCTATGTGATAGGTATTACTAATCCTCTTACAAACAAGGAAATTAACCTCCACAGGGGTTTACTAATTTTTCTCAGTTTCCATAGTTGAGAGTTGGATTAGAGGTTCTCAATTCCCAGGAGATATTTAGCAATGTCTGGAGACATTTTTAGTTCTCATAACCTGGGGGAAATGTTACTGGAATCTAGCGGGTAGAGGCTAGAGATGCTGCTAAACATCTTACAATGCACAGGACACCCCATTCCCCACCCACTCCCCCAACAAAGAGTTACACCTCTGAGGTTGAGAAACCCCGAGGTGGAGGGAATGACAATGAACCCAGGTATTTTTGATTCCAAATTCAGTGCTTATTTCCCTACAACTTTTTAAAAATAGCAGTGGAGTAGAACTGTCATTGATCCTAAGTTTCTCCAGGCTGATGTTGTTGTGGTACAGACTAGGTTCAGCTGGCATGATTTGGATTGGTTATTGTGTCCATTTCGATGGGTTCCTCCACTGCAGATTCTTAACTATTTTGAATACCACCTCTGATGTCACATGACCAAATCTGGCAGTATTTAATCTGTAGGTGATAGGGGAGGAATCTTATTTTATGTAGCAAAGAGGATACATTGAAGAGAAGAATGAACTGGGGATTTTTTAAAAAAGGCTCTCTGTTCGCCTACCTATGTAAGTAATAATAATGCCCACCTCATGTGCTTAGTGCTTTATAATTTTCAAAAAGCATTTGCGTATATCTTTGACAGATATTTATTGAGGAGAAAATAAATGTCAGGGTCCTTTCTAGTTCTGAGCACACAGTAGTGACCAAAACAAAGACTCTTGGCCTCTTGGAGCTTATGTGTGAGGGGCAGGGGATACAGACAACAAGGAAATAAGTATGTAATATGCCAGGGAAAGATTAGTGCCATGGAAAAGAATAAAGCAGAGCAAGCCTAATAGGGAGTGTGGGGTGGAAGGTCTGAAAGGTAAGGTGGTATTTTTGCAGAGACATGAAGGATGGAAGAAAGTGAATCATGTGGTTATCAGTTGGAGGACTGGTGTATTTTTTCCCAAGTCAAGGAACAGCAAGAAAGCCAGTGTGGCTGGAGCTGTGTGAGTGAAGGGGAGTGGGGGGAGATGGGCTCTCAGAGGTAGCACAAGGGAGACCTTGCAAGCCTCTGAAAGACTTGGGTTTTACTGTGATAGCATTGGAGAGCCACGGAAGAGTTTTGAGCATAGGAGAGATGTGATCAGATGTAATTTTAAAAGGTCAGTCTGCCTTTACCTTTTTCTACTTAGAAATATATGGTGACAGAAGATTTGACATTGGGTGATAAACACACAGTGCTATATACGGATGATGTATTATAGAATTGTACCCATGAAACCAATATAATTTTTTTAACCAATGTCTTTAAAAAAATCAGTATTGCTGCTGTGTTGTGACTAAACTGGAGAGTTACGAGTTGAAGCCAGGAAACCGATTCCAAGGCTGTTGTAATCATCAGAAAGGAAACCATCGTTGCTAGAGATATAGCATTGGAAATGGTGAAATCCATCTGATTTTGGGTATCTTTTGGAAGTTGAGCCAACAGAAATTTGCATCACATGTGGAGTATGAGAGAAAGAGAGTGAAAGAGATGACTCCAAGCATTCTGCCTGAAAAACATCTCCATTCTGAGATGGGGAAACTATAGGAAGAGCAGGTTTAAGGTGAAAAACCAGGAGTTCTGGTTTGAATATGTTAAGTATAAGGTGCTGTTTACACATTTGCGTGAAGATGCAGTTATGGCATATCATGTAGCATATAACATTTCCAATGTTATATCATATCTTCGACAACAGGTTTTTAATTAACATGCCCATGTCTATGATGTGATGGATCTGGGATGAAATCACACTCTGTGTGACTCTAAGACCAATGTCCTTCTGCTGATGGAGAGTCTAGATACAAATCAACATAAAGAAAGAAGTCTCCAATAGCAATGTTTCCTAAAAACTGTCTAAGCTGTGTTTCTTTATGACCTTCCCTAAAAAGCAAGAGATGGTCACATTTGGACAGAGGCACAGAGAACATCGAAATAAGTTGACCTCCCAGTTGGAACTTGGAATTATTATCAAAGTCATGAAAAGAACAGAACAAAGGAGCCCTAACAACTCAGATTCTGCCTACTCCAAATATCACTTTTTTAACATACTTTCTTTTTCTTTACTCATATTTAAAGTTAACAAAAAAGTGAAATCTTGGTCTATGTACTTGTTTTGTTTTCTTGGCCACAACTTTATTTTTCCCTCAAATTTTTCTTATAAAAATTTTAGACATAACAAACTGTTCAATAAACATCCATATATTCACCTCCTAGCTTCTACAATTAATATTTTCGTGTATTTTCTTTTTTACATATCTATCCATTCACCCCTCTACCCATCCATTGGTCCATTTTTTTTTTTGATGCATTCCATAGTAAGTTTCAGCTATCAGTACACTTCACCTCTAATGACTTCAGTATGCATATCATTAACCAAGTTTCACATTAAACTCTTTAGTTTTCACACATGTAGATTATTTGCTTTTCAGTGGCTCTCTTGTAAACAGCATGTAGCTGAATTTTGAATTACTCTAATCTAAGAGGAGCCTATTTTAAAGAGGAGCCTATAACCCCATCCCATTGATTGTGATTGTGGAATGTCAGTCCTTACTTGTCTTCTTATTTTATGTCTTTGTGTATGCCTCTTTAACATTTCCTCTTTTATTTTTTTATGATCCTTGGTCATTTTTAAACTTTTCTTTGGTCTTTTTCCTCCAGAGAACATATTCATTTTTTTCCAACTAGTAGTTCCCTTTCAGTTAAAACAAAGACCGAGTCTAAATTTCTCTGTTCGCATTAAAACTAAAGCAGCATCTTCCTTGTGAGATGAGATCATTAAAGATCCTTTGTTTTCCTTGGCTGCTGAATCATTTCAAAGTTTTGGCCCACAAAATCACAGGCTCAGAATATGTCAGGCTCTCATTTCGCAAGTTGGGAAAATTGAGGCTCAGAGAGGGAAAAGACTTTCTCCTGAAAAGCCCCAGTTTCTGAATGGGAGAATTAGAGAGTGAGCCTGAACACGGGGCATCTGGTCTACCTCTACCTTTAGCTCAGAAGACACTCAGACAACACTTAACGCCCCCCAGACAGATGAGAAAATATACTAGTTTCAGAGGATTAAAGAAAATGGATTTCTCAATTTATAGTAGAAGTTTAAAAGCCTTCCAGGAAATCCTGCCATCTCTATAATAAAAAAATTTTAGCCTACGTTCTATTAATCTTTATATCCACAATGGAAAAGCCTTTTGCTTAATAATATCTCCTCAAATATTTGAAGACTATTCTTAAGTCTCCCTACAGACTCCTTTTCTTGAGAATAAATAATCCAAATTCCTTTATACTTTTCTCATGGATTTTTCTTCTCTTTCTTTTATTAATATTTATAACTTTCCATGAGTTTTCTTCAAATTTTCTACCTTGCTACTAAATTGCAAAGCCAGGAAACAACAAAATACTCTAATACTGATTATTGAGTTCATGCCAAATTGTGAGTTCCTTGAGAGCAGGGACCATTTCTTACTCCACTTTGTACTCCTTAGGGGTCAGCAATATATATATATTTTTTTCAGAAGAGCCAGATAATAAATATTTTAGGCTTTGTAGGCCAAGAGGCAATGTCCTCTATGTTTTGAACAGTTATTCTCTCTGAAAGGCTAATACTGTTTTTTCTGTTTTACATCATAGAAATGTGAAAGTCATTCTTAGCCCAAGGGCCATGCAAAAATAGGTGGGTGGTAGGCCAGATTTGGCCTGTAGGTGCTAGTTTGTTGACTCCTGCTCTAGATTCTAGCACAATGCTGGGTACATAGTAGGCATTTGCATGAATCTATAAAAATTATTTCATAATTTCTGTCTTCTATATTTTTGTTTAATACTTATGTTAAATTGCTGGCTCAATGAGTTTGTCCACTAAGACCTTCAGATCTTCCTTTGCCATATGTAACCCATGGCCAGGACTTTCACATGCTTTTTGTACTTGGGTAGTTTTATTGTTCCTCCCTTAATCTAAGTTTTGTTTTAATCTAGTTTTATTGCTCTTCCCTTAGTGCTAAAGTGTGATCGGGGCCCTCTATTAACCTTTATTTGCTAGTGGCTTTGGATTGCACCTTTAATTTAGTGAGGTTGTTTTGAATTTTTGTTTTTCCAGTGTGTTCAGAAGCTGCCCTAGTTGCAAATTATCTGTGAACTTAACAAGCAACCCCAGGCAATTGACAAAACAAAAATGCGGCACCCAATTCAATCACCTCAACCCAGGCCCCGAGCTCTATTTCCATTCTTATGGCTCCTACCTGCCCTGCAGGGCTTGAGAAGCTCATTGCTACTTATTGTCTTGGAATATATTGGAAAAAATCAGACAGGCTCACAGAGAAGGCTGGTACTGACAAAACAACACAAAACAAACAAAAAACCCCTAAAACTCCCCAAACCAAAACCCTTCTTTTCTTTCCTCTGAGTTTTTGGGCCAGTGGAGAACACTTGTTATGGCCTGAGAGAGTGTGGAGTTCTGCATTAGTCAGAAAATTTCCATTTTGAGCTGAATTTGGACGAAGCAGTCTTGAGCAGCACCAATTCATAGCATCAAGGGAAGAAAGCTATTTTACAGAATGCCCGGGGACTTAGCACATCATTCCTGCCACCCCTCTGTGCCACTCCCAGTTTCATTTTTTCCACCCCCCATTTCCACCCCTGACCTACGGATGTAGCTGTCACCCCTGGCGCACTCAGGGGGACCTGGCGCGGGTGCGAACCCAGGACTTTCTGTGTGTAGAGCAGACGTGCTAACCACTACAGTATGGAGCCATCCCCCCGACCCCCGACTCCCAGTTTCAGATAGACTGATTCATAGGTCCCCAGATACCTTTCCGATTGAAGCCCTCTGTTTATCTGCAGTGATCTTGTGTGGGTATTTGCTGGCTCTTATGACCAGAGTCCAGTGGAACCACCTCCAAACTGCCAATGGGTCAATCAGTAGCCAGGCCTCTTCAGTGGTCACCATTCTGCCTTGGGACACAGAGGGACCGTTAGATTTAGGCAGATGTGACATCAAGGCTGATAGAAAACAGGAAGGGAGCGCTCCTTTTTCTCCAAGCTCCAGGCTATAGGTGGTTACAATTTTTAATCTAGGGGAACGGGGGAGAGCTTTAGCCTGGTTCCCTAGGGGTGAAATGCATTCCTGTGGCCCCTTTTATCCATTCCTCTCCTTACTCTCTTCTCCTCCTCTCTGTGTTGCTGAAATTGCTGTGATTGCTACCATTTAAAATGTCTAGAAAAGCTGCATTTATTTACAATGACTTCCTTCTTACCCAGCTGGGGGAAGTTGCAAAATAGCCAACCCAGTGGTAGATCAATCTTTAACATTTCTTTGAAATGTTGAAGTAAAGAAAATGATGACAATTTTAAGTCTCTATTAGGTGGAAATGATCTATGAGGGATGGTGGACGGCTGAAGGTCACACAATCAGGCAGCTGCCTCCGGCTCAGTGATTGAGAAGTGTGGAAGGCAACAGGAAGTGTATTTCTGAGTTTTGTAAGAGCCCAAGTTTGGGAATTTATCAATGTGTGCCTGGGATTTGCTGTAATGAGCCTCTTCACTCCTCTCATGAAACAAACCAGTGTCTACTGGCTGGCCTTACTTAGATATGGAAATTAATTCGTTTTGTTTTTAGGGGAAAATATCATGCCTTTGTCTGGCTTACCTGATCAATAGCCTTGCTTGCATGTGGGGATCATGCTTACTCCCTACCTGGTTAAAAGAACAATGTTAATGACATTGAATTTGTACATTTTGCATCCTTAATGTTTAGAGACCTTCTTTTAAGATATTTTAGCTTCTAGATATACATTCTCTTTTTCTCTTTTTATTATAAATTCTTCTTTACCCTGTGTGTCAGTCAGGATGGATTTGGTCATGCTGGGGCAGCAAAACTACTTCAAAATCTCAGTGGCTTAAAACAACAAAGGTTTATTTCATTCTCATGCCACATGTCTATCATGCCCATCATGGGTTATGCTCCATGATGTTTTCTCTTGGGGACCCCAACAACCAGAGCAAGAGTTGGCAAACTTTTTCTGTAAAGGGCCAGATGGTAAATATTTTAGGCTTTGTGGGCCAAGTGAACTCTGTTACAGCTGTTCAACTCTGCCATCATGATACACGAACAGTCACAGACAAATCCGTAAAGAGATGGGCATAGCTGCTTTCCAGTAAAACTTTATAAAAACTGGCAGTGGGCTGGATTTGGTCCGTGGGCTGTAGGTTGCCCACTCTCTAGTAGGAAGAGAAAGGAAAGGTGGCGAATCTTGTACTGATTCTTTAAGGCTTAACTTCTACTTACACTTCTTTGGCCACAGCAAGCTACATGGCCATGCCTAACTTCATGGAGGCAAAGAAAGTACTGCCCAGAAGGAGAACTGGAAATATCAGTGAACAGCACCAATGATCACACACTTCTCCCCTCTTCTTTTCAGAGAATCCAGAATTTCTTCAACTTCTAGGTAGAACTTCAAAAAATATCTTTTAAAGGCAATATATATTTTGTAACTCAGTTGCTTTGATGGGAGTTAAACAAATTTAGAAGATGAACAGGATCTAATTTCCAGGAGTTATTTTAAGCATTAAGAATGTGACATTTTTTCTTTTAAGCCCACCATGGTTCTGTTTGAATCCCTGCACCAATCTGAAGTGAGATTAAATTCATTCCTCTAATTCATTCTTAGGTGTTTAGATTTCTGGTTATAGGTCTGGAATCTAGGAAGTGACCACATCCTCCCTTTGACTTTCTCCTCCTACCCCCTTTCTTGATGGCCACAGAAGTCAGGTGCTCTCTCACCTTTCACTGGGACAGGATTGGGCCTGGGTCTTGCTGACTACCCTACCTTGAACATTCCTTTTTGTGTACCTTGGGGAAACCAACGATCCCCACCATGCAGGTCTCCTGGAGCCTTCCCTGGTCTTTTAGCAGCCATTTCATTATCTCTAAGCTTTGCAAATCAGGAAAGGAGAAGTCACTTCATCCAGAAGAGGGCACTGTGTGCACAGTCTAGAATACTCAGTTTTTTTCTGGTAGAGGCACAAATTAAAGATTAATGAACCTATATTCAAATTCTGCAACTATAGCACCTATCATAAAGCATAAACCAAAACACCATACTAGGAATGTACTCTATAAAAAAGGGAGGAAATGCAATTTATTAATAACTTGTACATTTCGCAAGGTACAAACTACCTCGTTAAATCAAACATTTTTACTGGCTGCTCCTCTACTTTTCTTACAGTATAAACTCAGGCTGTTTGAACCAAAGCCTGCCCTACTGTTGGCTGCTTAGATGAGAGTCTAGCAACCTTGAGGGCTAAGGCTAAAGGAGAGACGGGAAGGTTAGATCCTGTTGAAAAAAGAATAATTTGCTTCTTTCAAGCATCTTCTCCCACAGGAAAGTGAATAACGCTTCAGAGAAACTTAATGCAGAATGTGGGAAGCAAATATAACTAAACACAATGGTTTCCTAAGTGCTAAAATGGAAGATGCCAGCATTTCATAAGTGGGAAAATTTCGAAAAGAGAACATGGTAGTTATAAACTTTTTTTGTCTTACCCTCCTGGTTCATCTTTACCTAAGCACCTATCACACTGTGATATATTCTTAATAGAACCATCCAGGTCCTTTTTTTGTTGTTGTTGTTGCAAATTTTTACTTAGCTGCTAAGCTTTCTCCTTGGATCCTGACTGTGACCATCAGGTTATAACCCCTCTCTGCCTCAATCTTCTTGTCTGTAATATAGGCATAATTACAGTGCCTATCTCAGAGGATATCATGAGATTCTTATTATCTTGTGTTCTTTTGTTGTTTCCTCAGCAGCAAAGATGAAGTCTTTATGCAATGACCCAAGTGGATGTTTGAGAGAACTGGAGGCTAGGTCACAACAGTAGCCAATTGAAAGAGAAATTTCCTCAATTTCTAAGCTAGCACTTCTTCAAAAAAGCAAAAGCTATAGAAATACAACTGGTTAATTGATGAAGTCACAGTGCTTTAAGTCTGCACAATGAGCAATTTCAGATGGAGAGACTGAAAATTCTCTGCAGTTGGAATGTCAACTCAGATACCAAAAAAAAAAAAAGATGAGTTGAACACAAACCCATGTAAATTGGCATGGTAAGCAGATTGGTGTAGGACATGAAAGAGAATTAGCATAGCCCAGAGAAAGTTCATGGTGACTAGGGTGAAAATGAATGCAGATCAATCAAATGAGGATAAGCGAAGGCGATTTATTCAGAGCTTGCTATAGCAAGGGAGTCAGCCACCACCACTCGCATTGTCTGACCCAAAGGCAGGTAGAGGAGTGGGAAGGCTTTAGAGTAGAAGGAGAAGACGACTTCGGAGATGCCCCGATTGAAGGCTGGCTATTGGCATGAGGAAGCTGTAGTTGGGATAACTAGAAGTGGGACAGCTTATGTGGTTGGTTTTGGTGGGTTCTGAGTTGGAAGTGGGGATGAAAATCAGGGAAGCAGTCGGTTATTAATCAAGTCCTGGTTATTTGGGCCCAGTTGTTACCAGGGTTATTGTTCAGCTCCCGGATCAGTTGTTAGTGTTCTGAATCCCTATGAGTCTGACTTGTGGTCTCTTTCCACTGCTCAGAAGCCTCTGCCTTGTGGCTGCTTCCTCAGTCACAGGACCAATGTCTGTTCTTCTCACTCTGCCAGAAGCTGTCCCAGGGATTAGAAACAGTCCAGATGCTGCTCACTCTGAGATTTTTATGTTCAACTAGTTCACGTTTCAAATATCAGTAGGTGAAAAATAAAACTGGTATAAACCTGAGCAGGTAACATCTTAGCAAGAAAATGTAGATCTAGTCTTAAATTGCCTTAGTTGGCAAGGTACCCACTGTTCACTCTGGATTGCACAGAGCTGGTTCTATAGTGTGGGCTACTTCATGAACACTTACTATGTGTCAGAAATTGTGTTTAGAACTAAGGAAACAAAGACCTATGAGATTCTAGTCCCCTGGTAGAGCGACATAGAAGACAGGTGACAATATAAGATCTTATATTCTGAGTGTGGAGTTAGCTATTCCTCTCTATCAGCACCAATGACCACGGGTCTCAGTCAGTCCTAGTACTTGTCACAGTGCGGGGCAATTGAAGGCATGTTTCCATTTACCCCACTGGACTGTGACTCGTCAAGGACAGGAACTGACTCTGTGCATCTGCTGTGTCACCAACACCTCAGCCGGTACCTGGTTTATTGTAGGTAGGTTAAGGGATTGAGCTATTTGGTCAAAGAGAAGCAAATTCAAGTCTTAGCTCTTTTACTATTAACTATGAGAACTGGGGCAGGTTCTTTAGCTCTTTCTAAGGTCCTGTGTTTTCATCCATAAAATGAGGATAATCATAATCATAGCAATCCATTCTACCTAATACATCATTTCTACATCATTGACACATATTAAACACTCAATAAATATCTTCTGCTATAATTACAAATTTAATTGTGTTGAAAGTCCAGTGATACAGATGATACATACTCCAGAGCAGAGAGGAGGGAGGGGTTACTGGAGCACGTCCTACAAGTTGGGCGTTTTTCTGGGATGCAAGCCAAGCAAATCCATTCCAATGTCATGTGGCACTAGAGCAGGCGATAACGTTATGTGGTACTCATGAACAGCACATGCTGAAATAAAACATCTAGTTAATTCCAGGGGCACAGAGAACATGGATTCATGACTTAAAACGAAGATTGAAACATTGGTAATTTTTGTACCACATCAAAAATATTGGCAATCAACCATCCGCAGACTCTGTAAAAATCCTCATTTATTTGCCGGTGCTTCGGAAAAAGGGTCTTGGTTGTAGAGAGAATGGAACAGGGGTTGTTGATGGTTTCTGAGAAGAGGACATTAATTAAATACATTTCATAGGGGAGAAAACTAAAGGACTCTAAGCTGAAATGGTCTCATTTCACATATCAATGCTGTGACTCTTAATTTCCCAAAATGAGATTCATACCTTTTGTAAGGGTTGAATGAGATAACAAATATGAAAACACCAACACAATGCCCAACATTTCTTGAATACTGGAAATAATCAAATATTATTTCTCTTTTTATTTTTCTAGTGATAGAAAAAGTAACATTTGGAAAATGTACATACAGTATGCTAGAGTAGTTATCCCAAGATGGGAAATGAATGGTGTGGCTGAGGTTGCTGATTATCCCTCCAAATTCATTCTCCTTTTCTCCTGCTGTAATATATAGAATCCCTCATTTTTAGATGGGCCCATGGCTGCATGGAATAATGACTACATTTTCCAGCTTCTTTTTTAGGAGGTGTGGTCATGGACGATGGGCCGTAAGGGAAAATGGGGTGTGCACTCCACCAGATGTTGCCTTAAAGAGTGTTTATGGGCTCCCTCCTTGCCTTTCTTCCTCTGCTGCCTGGAATGTTGATGTGATGGCTGGAACTGCAATCATCTGAACTCTGAGGTACGAGCCTCAGCTGAGGAGAAAGGAGCTCGATGACTGTGGAGCTACCACATCTGCACTGGACTGCCAATGCTCAAGGGAGAGAGAATAGACTTCATTCTTTTCAAAGCCACTGTTATTTGGGCTTTTTGTCACTTGCAGCAAAATGCGATCCTAATACTTATGTCATTATTGATACAGTACTAGAGAGACATACCTTTAAAGAGACCTGAACATTTTAGGAGACAAAGTCAAGGCCTAAAAGAACTTATTTTAAAAATGCCATTCCATCAAAATAAGGAAGGAAACCAGTCAAGCCTACTGGTTTCTAATATAAAGGCTGGCCAAATCAAAGCTTTCATTTTACATTATTCACCAATGAAAAAGACATAGAGCGTGTCAGCATGCAGATGTTACTGTCTTGTAAACTGCATCATTTTAGACCATGGCAGTTGAGAATTACTAAGAATCCTGATCAGAGTAAGGCTATAACAATGAGACTTCTCTTTAGACTGGCTCTTAGGGTTGCCTTGTAATAGTGCAAAATATCATACCTATGTATATTTGATGTTTGTACTAAAACACACATTTTAAAAATTAAGACCCCACCCACAACGTAATATCACTTTGCACTTACATCTTAGTATTGATAGTTTAGTGTTATTAATAAGTTGATAAGATTCAAAAGAAATTGGTGTACAAACAGTTTCCTCTCCAGTCTCTTGAATAATAACATCCCACGTGTTTATCTGCTGTCCATAGTGCAGTTGCTGGCTCACCTTCTAAAGGATGAGCCCATTTTAACTGTACTGCCAGAAATCACAGGGTTCTAGTTACTCTGGAGGCTAAGGTCACTTAGAATTACTTTGTTATGAATCTTCCCTTTTTGTGTAGCTCTTGGTTAATTTGTAGCTTAAACATCTCTTTTAAAAATTATTTTATTTTTTTGAGCTATAATTGACACATAACATCGTATTAGTTTCAGGTATATAACATAATGATTCGATATTTGTATATATTGTGAAATGGTCACCATAATAAGTCTGGTTAACATCCATCACCACACATAGTTATACATTTTTTACATTTTTTTTCTTGTGATGAGCACTTTTAAGATCTACTCTCTTAGCAACTTTCAAAAATGCAATACATTATTGTTAACTGTAGTCACCATGCTGTACATTAGATCCCCATGACCTATTTGTTTTATAGCTGGCAGTTTGTACTATTTACCCTCTTCACCCATTTCTCCCACTTCCTACTTCTGGCAACCATGAATCTGTTTTTTGTACCTAAGAGCCTTTTTTTTTTTTTAGACTTCACATATGAGGTTATACGATATTTGCTTTTCTCTATATAGCTTATTTCACTTAGCATAATGCCCTTAAGGTCCATCCATATTACTGTAAATGGCAAGATTTTCCTCTTTCTTATGGCTGACTAATATCCTACATTTTCTTTATCCATTATTCCATTAATGGACTGTTAGGTTGTTTCCATATACATCACTTTTTCTCTAAATTTACTTTTAAATTTAAGCATGGTTAGTATACAATCTTATATTGGTTATATTAGTTTCAGGTGTACAATATAGTGATTCAACATTTTTATACTCGCTCCACTAATTCTAGTAATTATCTGTCACCATGTAAACTTATCATAATTTCATTGGCTATATTTCCCTTCCCCTTTTCACCTATCCTCCACCTCTTCCTCTCTGGTAACTATCCCTTTGGTCTCTGTTTCTATGAGTCAATTTTTGTTTTGTTTGTTTTGTTTTGTTTTTAGAGTACACATATAAGTAAAACCATATATTTGTCTTTCTCTGCTTGATTTATTTCACTTAGCATAATACCATCTAGATCCATCCATATTGTTGCAAATAGCAAGATTTCATTCTTTTTTATTGCTGCATAATATTCCTCTGTGTGTGTGTGTGTGTGTGTGTGTGCACGCGCGCGTGCATGTGTACGTGTGACCCAGGTTGCTTCAATATCTTGGCTATTGTAAATAATGCTGCAATGAACATAGGAGTGCATATATCTTTTTGAATTAGTGTTCTCATTTTCTTTAGATAAATACCCAGAAGTGGAATTGCTGTGTTGTATGGTATATCTATTTCTAGTTTTTGGAGGATCTCCATACTGTTCTTCATAGGGGCTGCACCAGTTTGCAGTCCCACCAACAGTGTACACGGGTTCCCTTTTCTCCACATTCTCACTGACACATATTATTTGTGCTTTTCGATAATAGCCATTCTGATTTGTGTGAGGTGATATCTTCTGTGGTTTCAGTTTGCATTTCCTTCATGATTTGTGATGTTGAGCATCTTTTCATATGTCTGTTGGCCATCTGTATGTTTTCTTTGGAGTAATGTCTCTTCATTTCTTCTGCCCATTTTTCAATCAGATTATTTATTTATTTATTTGTTATTGAGTTGTATGAGTTTCTTATACATTTTGGATATCAACCCCTTATTGGATACATCATTTGCGAATATATACTCCCATTCAGTAGGTTGCTTTTTTGTTTTGTTGAAGGTTTCCTTCATTGTGCAGAAGCTTTTTGGTTTGATGTAATTCCATTTGTTTATTTTTTCTTTTGTTTCCCTAGCTCAAGGGGAGGGGATTTGTCTAAAAAGACATTGCTCAGACTGATGTCAGATAGTTTACTTGCTATGTTTTCTTTTAGGAGTTTTATGATTTCAGGCCTTATATTGAGGTCGTTAACCCATTCTGAATTTACTTTTATAGATGGTGTAAGAGAGTTGGTCAGTTTCATTTTTTCATGTTTCTGTCCAGTTTTCTCAACACTACTTGTTGAAGAGACTGTCATTATTCCAGTGTATATTTTTTATCTTTTTTGTCATAGATTAGTTCACCATATAAGTGAGCGTTTACTTCTGGGCTCCCTATTCTATTCCATTGATCTATGTGTCTGTTTTTGTGCCAGTACCATGCTGTTTTGATTATTATAGCTTTGTAGTATAGTTCGGGGTCAGGGAGCATACCTTTAACTTTGTTCTCCATAAGCATCTCTTAATAAGGAGATCCATCAGAAGTGATTCAGGCAGCTGATGGGGTTAGCTCTGCTTCTCACTCTCCTGAGAAGGCTTCCCTAGTACTCCAGGAACAAGTAGTTTTGAATGTTTTCAACAGCTGTAGTTGGTACTATTCAACTTGCCCTTAAACTTAGCGTTTTATATTTTAAAAAGTTACATTAATGATTTTGTTTTCTTTCACTAGCCAGTTCAGTGTCTTTCACATAGTAGGCACTTAATACATGCTTATTTATTTATTACCCAATAGTTGTGTGTGTTGGCTCAAAATGGATAATGGGTCAGGCTGGGCTTAGATGTAGTTGTATCTTCAGCATAAGTTGATCCTAATTTTAGGATGGGTTTTTGAACTTTGAACAGTTGACTTACCACAAATGTGACCTGAAAGTAATTTACCAATTCGGTAAGGCAAATGGTAACGGCTTGACTAGTAAATTCTTGTTTTGTTTTTTTTTAAAATGAAAATTGAAGAAGATTAAATTAATCATACTTCTGAGTTCATGGTAAATTAGCAACACTTTTGTGCAAGTCTCTCGTTTGTTTGTATTTATTCCTTTTTATTGCATCCCCATTCTCTTCCCTGTAGGCAGTTGTTCCATTGTGTTTAATATACATCTTTTCTCTGTATGTATTTTTGAAAAATGTAATAATAAATAACACTGCATAGAACTTACTATATGCCAGGCTCTGTTCTAAGCCCTTTACGTGTAATCATTTAATTCTCATAACAACCTTATGAGTTAAGTACCTTTATTATCCCCATTTAATAAATGAAAGAACTGAGGCATAGAGAAGTTAAGTAACTTGCCTAAGGTCACACAGCTACTAAGCAATGAGGTTGGGATTTGGACCCAGGCAGATGAGCTCTTCAATCATGCTCTTATTACCAACCATACCACCAAAACATGTACTATGCTTTGTGTGTATGCATTTTTAATTTATGTAAGTGGTACTGTGTAAATGGTTCTGCTATAAATCTCATTTCATTTCTTATGTCTTTTACTCAACACTTTGCCTTTTTTTCCCCTGGCTTTTTTGAAATATAATAAACAATTAGTTGCTCATATTTACATTGTACAATTCAATGGTTTTTTTCAATTATAGTTGGCATACAATAATATACCAGTTTCAGTTGTACAGCACAGTGATCAGAGATCCACACAACTCACAAAGTAATCAATTCACTAAATCTAGTACCCCTCTTCCCTCTTACGTATTTATTACATTATTTACCATCTTCCCCGTGCCACGCCCTATATCTCCATGTCTATTCTGTAACTATCCATTTGTACTTCTTAATCCCTTTGCCTTTTTTTTGCCATCCTCCCAACCCCCGCTCCCATCTAGTAGCCCTCAAAATGTTCTCTCTATCTATGAGTTTGTTTCCGTTTTTGTTGTTGTCGTTTATTTGTTCTTTAGATTCCACATGTATGTGAAATCATATGATATTTATCTTTCTCCCTCTGACTTACTTCATTTCAGTGCAATACGCTCTAGGTCCATCAAGGCAATATCTTTTTCTATCCCCTTCCTTTTACCCGTGTGTGTCTTTTAATCTGAAGTGAGTCTCATGTAGGCAGCATATCCATTCAGCCATTCTATCTTTTGGTTGGAGCACTTAATTCTTTTCTGAGGTACTTGTTGATAGTAATGTATTTATTACCATTCATTATTCATGTTTTTGATACATGTTTTTTCTTCTTAAAGAAGTCCCTCCAACATTTTCTGTAATAGTGGTTTGGTGTTGATAAATTCCTTTTGCTTATTTTTGCCTGGGAAGCTCTTTATCTGTCCTTTGACTCTAAATTATAACTTTGCTGGATAAAGTATTCTTGGTTGGGTTTTCATCATTGAATGTTTTGTGCCAAGCCCTTCTGTCCTGCAAAGTTTCTTTTGAGAAATCAACTGCCAGTCTTATGCATGCTCCCCTGTAGGTAACTAACTGCTTTCTTCTTGCTGCTTTTAAGATTTTCTCTTTGTATTTAACCTCTGACATTTTAATTATGATGTGTCTTGGTGTGGGACTCTTTGGGTTTATCTTTTTTGGGACTCTCTGAGCTTCCTGGGGTTGTATGTCTCCTTTATTAGGTTAGGAAAGTTTTCCATCATTATTTCTTCAAATAGCTCTTCAACTTCTTGTTCTCTTTCAAGTACCCCTAAGACACAGATATTTTTACATTTAATTTTGTCCCGTAGGTTCTTTAAATTATTATTATAGTCTTGGCTTCTTTTTTCTTGCCATTCTGATTGAGTGTCCTTGGCTTCCCCAGCCTCTATATTGGTGGTTCGATCCTCTTATCTATTCTGTTGATTCCCTCTAATATACTCTTTATTTCAGATAATATGTTCTTCATTTCAGACTGATTCCCTTTTATAATTTCCATTTCCATTTTTATGCTTTTTTTTTTTTATCTCTTTGTTGAAGTTCTCACTGAGTTCATCTACATTTCCTCTAAGTTCACTGAGCATTTTTATAACAAGTGTTTTATTTTTTTATTAAGTTTTTTGGGGTAACATTGGTTAATACAATTATATAATTTTAGGTGTACATTATAATTTGACATCTATATATTCTATTGTGTGATTACCACCCAAAGTCTAGTTCCCTTCAGCAATCATATATTTGATCCCATTTACCTACTTCACCCTCCCCCTACCTCCCTATATTTGACTCCCTTTACCCCATCTACTTTTCCCCTCCTTCCCCACCCCCTACCCTCTGGTAACCACTAGTCCATTGTCCATGTCCCTGAGTCTCTGTTTGTTTGTCCTGTTCATTTGGTGATTTTAGGTTTATATCCCACATATAAATGATATCATGTGATTTTCAACTTTTTCTGTCTGGCTTATTTTGCTTAGCATGATTATCTTGAGGTCCACCCACGTTGTCGCAAATGGCAGTATTTCATCTCTTCTTATGGCTGAGTAATATTCCATTGTATATATATACCACAGCTTCTTTAGCCAATCATCTATCATAAGACACTTCATTTGTTTCCATGTCCTGGCAACTGTGAATAATGCTGCTATGAACATTGGTGTGCAAATATCTTTTCTGATATGGGTTTTCAAGTCTTTGGGGTAAATACCCAGTAGAAGAATTGCTGGATCATATGGTAGATCAATTCTTCACTTTTTGAGGAACCTCCATACTGTTTTCTATAGTGATTGTACCAATTTGCAGTCCTACCAGCAGTGTATGAGGGTTCCTTTTTCTCCACATCCTCTCCAACATTTGTTATTACTTGTCCTGTTGAGTATAGCTATTCTTACAGGTGTGAGATGTTATCTCATTGTGGTTTTGATTTGCATTTCTCTAATAGCTAGCAATGTTGAACATCTTTTTACATATTCGTTGGCCATTTGTATGTCCTCTAGGGAGAAGTGTTTGCTCAGGTCCTCTGCCCATTTTTTAATTGGATTGTTTGTTTTTTTGTTGTTATTGAGTCATATGAGTTCTTTTGTATATTTTGAATATTAGGCCCTTATCAGAGGTGTTGCTTGCAAATATATTTTCCCATCTAGATGGTTGTCTCTTTACCTTGCTGACAATTTCTTTTGCTGAACAGAAGCTTTTTAGTTTGATGCAGTCCCATTCATTTATTTTTGCTTTTACTTCCCTTGTCTTTGAGGTCAAATTCATAAAAGTTTTTTTTAAGTCCAAGGTCCTTGGGTTTAGTTCCTATGTTTTCTTCTACGCATTTTATTGTATACCAAGTGTTTTGAACTCTGCATCTGTTAGATTGCTTGACTCTATTATTTCTGGATCTCTATTCTGTCCTCTCATATGCTTTCTGCTTCTTTGTCTTCCCATTTTGGCTGCCTTTCTGTGTCTATTTGTATGTACTAAGCAAAGCTCCTAAGACTTTTAATCTTATTAGTGTGGATTTGTGTAGTAGGTATCCAGTGGCACGGTCCTAAGAGGGACTCAGCTTCAGGCCAAGTTTAGGCCCAGCCTGTGCCCCACCTTTTAAGATTCAGCAAGCAATCTACAGATGCTGAGCTTATAGTTGCCTCAAGAGGTTATGCCAGAAATCATGGTCAGCTGCCACCAGTGTGAGTCTTGGAGTTGGCTCAGCAAGAAGCATGAGACGGCAGAGAATACAATGGATGTGTCTTGGGCAGGGCCACAAGTTGGGGGAGATAGAGTTTCAGGGAATCCTCTGGGTAGAGCGACCTCTGTTATCCTGTTTGATGACGTCTAAGCTATGACAGTGCTGTGTCTGCACACTGGGAAGGAGGATGGCTCAACAGAGGAACAGTGGATACCACCAGCACTTCTGCCTGGGAGAAAGCCTCACCTCTGGCCCTCGCTCCAACAACTCAGTGTCCTTCTGTAAGTCCCTGGTGCTGCCTTGAGCAGCCAACTGGGCACTGGTGCTCAGAGCAAGCAAGTCTGTCACCGCAAAAGTCCGCTCAGGGACATGGCCCCTTTAAGAGGTGTCTGCAGCTGCTGCAGCTTCTGTCCAATTCAGTTGTTTGGGCCTGGGCAGCCTCATAACTTCACCTCCTCCTACCTTCTACCAGTTGCAGGGTGATTTCTTATTTCTCTCCCTAGTTGTAGGGTTTCTGTTCATCTAGACCCAAGGTGACTCTGCTTGCTGTTTGCTCCATGTTTCCATCACAACTTTGATTTGGTCACAAGAGGGACGAACAAAGCCTCTATCATCTATGCCATTTTTCCTCGACCAGCACTTTGCCTTTAAGAAGAACCTATGTTGCTTTGTCCTCTTATGATCTATTCTTCCAATGGCTGTACCCAGGGTGAATATCTATCACATATTGCCTCTCGACTCTCTAGTGATGATACTCTAATTTCCTGCCTCTACAAATAATGTTGCAATGAACATCTTCCCTCAGGACCTGTGGGAGAATTCTCCTTTAGGTACTAAATGTTTTCTCCCTATGAAACAGGAAACGAGTAGATTTAGAGCCCTTTTCTGAAAAAGTTACTTATTCCATTGCAATCATGTCTCAAGCACTGTTTCAGTTGTAGGATCATCTCAAAGTGGAACATAGATATTCATTTATATCAAATCAGAATCACTTTATTTACTAAATAATCATTTTGTAAATGTTTATTCATGCCACTTGTGCTAGTAAGTATTGGAGGGATGATACAAGGATGGCTAAGACATCCTTGGTCCCAACATAGTGAAGATTAAGGATATGTACTTGGATTTGGAGTGACATTCATGCAATAACCATCCTTATTACTTCTACCCATGTGAACTTGTGTGCAAGTTTCTTAAACCCTCAAAGGCCAGTTTTCTCATGTTCATGATGAGGATAATAGTAGGTTGTTGTGGAGATTAACTAGATAATGTATGTAGAGGGACTAGCACAGAGCCTGGCCTGAATGAAATAGGTGCTCATAAATGTGAGATAATTCCTGTCCTTGAGAGGCTTGCAGCCTAGTGGACCCAAATATTCACAATATAGTACATAAGGACCTTGACAGCAACATGTGCAAAGTACAGTCGGAGCACAGAGGAGAGAGAGGACACTGAAGACCGTATTAATAGTTATTATTTATTCCATGCCTACCTCTTTCTAAGCACTGTATATGTTAATTTATTTCTGTCTGGCTTTCTAAGGTGGATGTCACTATTTCCATTTAATAGAAGTAGAAACCAAGGCTCAGTGACAACTTACCATTCAAAGTCACTTAGCCAGTTGTGGTACGGAAGACATTAGGATTCCTGTCTGGCTGACTACAAAGCCTGTGTTCATTTCAACTACACCAAAGAGGAGCTGGCATTTGAACTACATCCTTAAGGATAAGCAGGCATATTGTAGGTGGGCAGGATATGTAAACATTTTTCTTGGCACTTCAACCTTGAGGTCTTTCCAAAGAAGCATATTTTTAATCCATTCACTGATGTCACACATGTTTACACAGAATTTACTCCGGCTGGATGCTAGAAGTGCAAAGACTAAGAGATAAATTCTCTGTCTTCCAGGGGTTTATAATCCCATCAGATAGGCTGGCTACATACACATACACCACCCATCACCAGATGCATAATGATACAAGGTTGCATAAATTACATTCCAGGAAAATGAGGCAGGTATCCAGTGAGTCCAGAGGAGGGAGAGATTACTGGGAGCTCAGTGGTCAGAGGCAACACCAAGGAGTAGGTTGAGACTGCAATTGTGCATTGAAACAAAGACGGAATAGGGTTGGGCACTCGGATTAGGCACAGTAGGGTCATGTCTAATGCAGAGTTATATTCAAAAGAGGGGCACATAAACATAAACTCATGGAAAATCAGAGTTTACTCTTAAACTCCCTTAAATAGACAACAAATATAGACTCTTGTATTGATTTTGTTGGGTGCATGCTCAGCACAGTCACTTTTTCCTGCAGAGTTAGCCTGGATTGCTACTTTGGACCACAGAGACTCTTCCAGACTTCAATTTTCTATAGTTAGCTTGTGTTTGTGATGGTGTTGAACACAAATAGTCTTGTTTAAATCACGAGAGTCCAACTGGCAAGGAAAGATACTTGTGATATCAGAAATATAAGGGAACTGAAGATTGGTGACGGAAAAGGAGGTGTTCCTTTGCCTCTGTGGCCAGCTCTTTGGTGTCTCTAAGCTCTATCTCAATTTGCTGAGGATAAACCCAAGTGAGCCCAAGGATGGAGAAATGATCACATCTACATTTCTGATGCCCAAGCTAAGTTGATATGAAAGCATGTCAAATACTCAGGAGCTAGGATGAGGTGCTGGTGTTCAGTTTGAGGAGGAGGAACAGTCAGCAGTGGAATGAATTTCACTTAAAAGGAGATACAATCTGTGTATGTCCTAAATACCAAATAATGGAATAGAGGAATGACCAGGGAAGTGGAAAGATTGCATAATGCTGAATTCTCATAAGTTTAACTTAAGATACAACGGTGTAAAAGTAGAAAGATGTGAATTTATGTGGGTATATCTGAGTTTGTTGGGAGAAGAGGATCTGAGGAGAAATAGAGATAAATTTGGAATGGGGCCAGATGGTAGAAGATCATAATATATAGGATAAGGATAAGGGCTCAATCCTCTGGGGTGACATTTGGATGTCTTTGTGTATGCCTTACCAGGGGATTGCCATTTTAAGAAAAATTTCAGGAAGACTAAACATGGCAATTATATGTAGGCTGGTTTGGTTGGGGACCCAAGCCTAGTGTCTGGGAGCCCAGTTGGAGGTAGTAGCAAAAGTCTACTGAGAAGCAATTAAGGCCTAGAAATGGTGATGGAAAAGAATAGGAACCAGCATGAGAGAGGTGTTATGAAGAATCGGGAGGGCTCTGTGAGCCTGAGTGGCACTGGGAACAATCGCATCATCATCACCTACGTAAATACAGACCTGCCTCTTTCTCCCTAAAGTAACTGGCAGGCACCTTTTCTTGAGGTTGAAGAGGATCTCTGAGTTAAAAACCAACTGAGAAATAAATGTAGAATGTAGATGAAGGCGAAATCTTGGATTTTTTTGGCTGCAGCAGAGGACTTCACTTTGGACCATAGCTAAACAGGTTTCCTATCTAGACCTTGGGACTACCCACCACAGGGAGAGTCTACATCAGCAACTGCCCTGACAGCTGTGGAGCCCTAGATGTTATGGGCAGAGGAACCATACAAGCAGGAAGCCACCCAGGTAATAAACGTGGCCTCCTCCTCACCATCCAATGAGATCAGATGTACCAGTACTTCCCATTTGGAGAGGAACAAGCAAGGAATAGGACAGGTCAGGAGTTTTACTTGATGCAAAGGGTGCAATAATGTGCAGATATGCAAGAAGAAAGAAAGCGATTTCCCCAACATTTCTGGACATGATTAGAGATGAGAATAGAATCGGGAGTGAAATTTGTGGCCTTGACTGCTCCACAGGAATTATTGAATGAACTGGTTTTGCCTATTTAAGGGCAAAATCTAAAGTGCTCTCCAACAATTTCAAGGAGAAACACAAAGGATCGGTGATTGGTATGAAAGAAATGGCCCCATAAGGGTGTCCTGGCTAATTGCTGATCAGCTCCCCTGGGGGGGATTCCATAATTATGTCACACACTCTTTGTTGAGCACCATAGGATGCTTAAATCTGGGGATTAAGAGAGCAAAATCTTTGGAATGACAAAGGAAAGCATTTTCTTTCTTCTGCCCTTTTAAATTTATTTTGTTTTATTTCATTTTTTTGCCTTGGTCCATAAAGTAGGAACTTCCTCCTTGTGGAAGAATGGAAGACTTGGGAAGAAGAAAACCTCTGTCTTTTTTTTCATTCCTTTCCCTGGGTAGGAAGAGAGTTTTGTGTATGAGAGTCTAGCCCTTTGGGTTCTCTTTTGCCCAACAGCCTGTCTTTACCATGTGCCCATACTCTGCCCCTCTGGTCCATAAAGCCAGCAGAGTGGCTCTGCCCTTCGGAGGGAGGGCTGGTGTTCTTGTTGGAAGTTGGTTCTGGTCACAGGTCAATGCAAGTTCTCCAGGATAGCCTTATTGAAAATAAAACTGATTGTTTTAGCTCTGTTAGTCTGGGTATATCTTCTCAATGGTTCAGAACCCACAAGGGAAGAGGTATGCTTAGTTAGCATAATCCCTTCTTAACATCCATGTCAAGGTAAAAATCCCAATTTTGAGATTCTTTGGAATTTTCTTCTCCCTTTTATTTTTTAAAAAAGTTTACCAAGTTGAGTGACCACCATGAGTGTGGCACTTAAGTACTTTGTCTTTTCTTTTAAATAGCCATGGCTAGCTCCCATACAGTGTATAGGGCCACAGGCAGCTCAAATGAGCACATGTACCCATGAATATAAGACACTTCTATGAAATGAACACACTTAAATCTCAGAGTCTATCAAGGATTCTGCAGATCATATGTACATATGGGCATGTGAGTATACATTCATGTGTTCACACACCCACCATAGGAACACACACTACCGCATGCATGCACATATGCCATGTCTCTCTGTCTGTCTCTCTGTCTCTCTTTTTCTCTCTCTCTCTCTGTCTCTCTCTGTCTCTCTCTTTTTCTCTCTCTCTCTTAATCCTGGGGTCTATATATATGGGAATACACAAAGCACACACACAGACACAGAGCAAACCTCTGGACTCATATAAAAACAACCGCTAAGACCCTGGGAAGCTCAAGCCTTTGTGCACGAGCCCCGGCTACCGTGGACCACTCCTTGCTTCCCCAGGAACGCACTCCAACAAAGGAGCACCTGCACCCGAGCCCGGCATCTTTATTTCTTTTTGCCTTTGATTAAGTCTCACAATAAAATGGCACACCAAGGGGCGCGACGTTACAGTATCATTAAAGGGAACATTTCACAAGGAGCCTTGCCTGAACTGAGTTGCTTCTGATGTTTTTATTTTTACCGAATCTTTGAGGCCAGCAGACAGAAAGAATTACTGTGGCTAGAGCTTGAGGAAGCCAGCTTCACCAGAGAGGGGAGCTGGTCAAGCTACCCCGAGCCCTGACCTAATTTTCTTAAGAAAAGGGAAAGGAGTTGAAGCGCTTGATGCATAATCAATAAACAGGGCTCACAGGATGATACATGTGTTCGCACACACACACCATACTTGACAGAATTTTAATATAATTACCAAGAAAGTCAACCTTGTAAAGTTCATTAACATAGCTAAATTCTTTTTCTTTGTAATGTCTGCTTTTTGTAAATAGTGGATTTCCATGATTTTCCCCTCAAGGGCATGCATGCACACATGCACATATGTTTCTACTTCATTTTTTAAAAAGGCAAGTTTGGTACAAATAGTCTGTTAAAAAGGAAATCTACCTTTGAATGTGTACATTTAGTGAACTTGGACCTTTCCAGACCAAGTGCTTTTGCTAAGAATGGCCACTGCTCATAGAGGAGGTACCAGACTCTGTTAATGTCATTAGCAAGCAGAACAGCAGTGTCTACAAACAGCAGAGAAATGATACCTGGGGGATCACATGGTGTGAAATAAATGTGAGGCAATTGACTATTTTCATCACTTTGTCCACAGTGGGCTGGAGCCCACTTGTAAAGAATTGCCTGGTGTCGACAGGTGGCAGGGGACAATCGAACAATCCCAAGGCAGTTTCTATTGTTCTCAAGGACACACAATCTCCTGGAACAAAGCCTGGGTCACACTGTTTGTCCCGAAGAAAGTCCTGATAAATTTTTCACTTTAAACCCCTTCCCCTGCTTTTGGTTAGCTATCATAAAAGCTTTTCCTTATAAATATATATTTTTACACTTCAAAAGCCTAAGATGAAAAATACCTTGTCATTTGTATAGTGTCTCTTGTGACTTGTTATCTGTTGAACTGGATGTTATGAAGTCTCTTTGAGGACTCTGATAGCAAATAGAATATTCTGTCTCTTGTGACAAGTGTGATGGCATAATTGTGGGGTGTGGGCTGGGGTGACCAGCACATTCTTCCAGACTGACCACATAGTCAGTGAGTTTTGTGTATGCAGGAAACTTTCTCTTTTTTAAGTATTCAATGGAAATGGGACTGACATCAAGCGATAAGCTGTTCTTACGGTAGATTTTAGAAACTTCTGTCTTTGTCATCTGGCCTGGATTTACAAACAGCTGTCTTGTGTTGTTCAACTTCCTAAAATCAAAATAAGAATGAATTACGTAGTATTTGAGTTCTTGAAAAGCTTTAAATTGTAGTAAATTTTATTTAAAAAAAACCCCCAAAAACTAAGTAGTTGAAAGAAAATGATCCTGATTAACAAAGTGTATTGGAATTTAAAATTGTAATTTCAAGGTGTGGGGCGTGGGGAGCTATTGTTTAATGGGTACAGAGTTTCAGTTTTGCAGGATAGAAAGAGTTCTGTAGATGGATGGTGGCGATGGTTGCATGACAGCGTGAGTGTGCTCAATGCTACTAAACCGTGCACTTGAACATGATTAAGTTGGTAAAGTAAATGTTATAGGCATTTCGCCACAATTAAAAAAATTAAAAAAATTAAAAATTATAATTCTTAGATAAGTGCTAATGATAGAATAAATGCAGGTTGTTTAGGGGTGTGTGTATTGTATTGAAAAATCTTGCTCCCTAAAGGTCCTGCTTCTTTTATCTTACAGTAACAGGCTGATGAGACTCTCTAAAACTGACTTATTAATGTCGCTCTGTGGATAAAGTACTGCATAGGCTTGTGCAATTGCTAATGTGATCTTTCGTTTTAACCTGATGTAAACTATGGTACTCTAACCAAATCTTTAGAGATTTAATTATGCAGGAAAATATTCTTAACCCCTCTCATTTTAAGTCAGCTGGCTTGCTACTCATTTATCTTTTAAAATAAAACCTTTGGCTTCTTTTAGCTTTCTTTTGCTACTTTACTGAGTTATATGTCACAGCACTCTCCCTCTTCGTGAAACACTTTAACCTACACCCTTTACATGTTGACTTTTCAAAGATAACTTTTTTTTCTTTTTCTTTTTCTTTTTTTTTTGCCAATTAAGAGGCTGTTGGGAGTAGGGGAAATAACAGTGAATATGGAGCCAGGAGACCTGGTTTGAGTTCCAGCTTTGTGAATTACTGCCTTATTTCTTGAGGTCTCAGATTCCTTACCTGTAAATGGAGGCAATAACTACCCTACCTGTAGGACTGTTGAGAAGTTCAAGTCCCATAATAATAGGAGCTACTATTTATTGAGTGCCTACTACATGGTAAACACTGTCCTAAGTAACTTATAGGTACTTAACTAAACTAGTTAAGTTTTCCAATAACATAGTGGAACTATGATCATGTCCATTTTACAGATGAGAAACTGCAGCACAGAGAGGTGTGGAAACGATTCAAAGTCACAAAGTGGGTCCATGGTACAGCTCGAGTTCGAACCCAGGCATTCTGATTGCTGAGGCTGTTCTTAACCACAATACCACCCCGCCTCTATACAGGTACGAAAATGCAATGCAGACTACTTTGAAGATTATATAAAGTGGAATAAGTGAGCAGAGTTGACTTTTTCTAGATTTGCTTTCCATGTAGAATGTTATAAATGTTGGTTCTGTTAGATTTCCTCAGCAAATCTCCCTCTAATTCACAGGCCTCAGTTTACCAAGGAACATCTTTATAGCATTTATTGTTCTTGCAATGTAAATAATTATCTGTGTAAATATATGTTTAATAGTTTTACTTCTATACTGTTAGCTCCGTGAGACCTGGGACAGTGCATAGCCTTTTATCCATAACCTTGCCAGTAACTAGCACAATGCCCAGAACACAGTAGGTATTTAATAATACTGAGAGCAAACATTTGTTGAGAGCTTGCCTGGTGCCAAGGACTTTATGTACATCAACTTATTTAATCTTCACAACAACCCCGTGAGAAGAGTACTGTGATGACCATTTCCATTTTCAGATGAAGAAACTGAGGCTCAGAGCCCTAAAGTAACGTGTCCAAGGTCATGCAGGAGTAAATGGTGGAGTCTGAATTGCTACCAGACTGACTGACTTCAGCACCTGCACTGTGTTTCAGTGCCTGGTATGTCAGGGTAGCTGAAACTGAATCCTTTCTAATCTGGAATTGGAACTAGGAATAAAACGCTGCTGTAAAATCCCTAGAGATATGTGATCTTGGCCTCCTGGCAGGTGCTGAGTTTTGGGCACCAGGAATGAAGAGATGGTAGGCTGGGAAGTTGGTGACCTTTCTTATGATGGGGTGAAACATTTAGTAAACTATTGCCTGTGACAACCTGGAAAGTGAGACTGTGAGTCACCTGAGCCTGTTTTTCTAGGGAAAGTGGTTGAGAAAGGTCTGAATATTGGTGTTGGCTGCTACTTGACATTTTTAGCAAAATTCCATGAGAAAATATCTGACCAGTTTATAAGAGAAGATGACAGGTACTCGAGCTGTGCCAAGGAAGGCTCTGCCTTCTCTTCCTGTGGCCTGTAGCCTAAAATGACCGAGGGTCTGATCATGTGAGGCCCTTCAGGACTGAAACAGCCGATTGCATCTGTACTCCAAAGAGCTAGAGATAAGATGCAGTGCAAGCTCTTTTCAGGAGTCTCCCATTTCTTTCATTGCTCTTAGCGAGGTCCTATGTGGAATGGGTCAGATACCTCAGTGCTGAGGTTTGGAAAATTATAATCATAGTTATCATGGACCAGCTACTGGGAGAAGTGTCTTACAAACGTACTTTATCTTTTTTTTGCTTCAAGATTACCTCTGAGGTAAGTATTCTTACCTCTACTTTATAGATGATGAGACTGATGCTCAGCATGTCCTGAGTCATGCTGTTTTAAATGGTGGAGCTTGGTAGGAACTGAACCCAGGTTGGATGATTTCAAAATCTAGGCTTTTCTCCCTATGCTGGAATTGAGGCGTCTCTCCTGGAACAACGCAGTGATGTGATGGGGTCATCTTTCCGTGAGAAGGAACGTCCCGGTGGCCATGGCCTGAGAGGCTGTCCTCTCTGGGCAGTGATGTGATGGGGTCACCTTTCCGTGAGAAGGAACGTCCTGGTGGCCATGGCCTGAGAGGCTGTCCTCTCTGGCACGTTTCCTGTACGAGCTTGTGGTGGGCACTGGTTTGTGTCAGAATGTTGAGCTGCTCCCACCACCAACTGCTGAGCTGCTGAGGCCCCTGACGGTGCCAGGAGTTGCTGAGGCATGTACATGTTGCAGTTCTTAGCAGTGCCAAGCCCTCGTGCTGAGCACAGCAAGGCTCTGACCGCTGGGATTTACCAGGAGGGCTAAGAGTATTTTCTTCCTCGGGAACAAAAATCATTTTTATTGACACCTAGGAGAGAAACATTTCATTTTTATTCATAATTAAGGAGTTTATTTTCCATTTCGAGGAACATAGCAGGAGAAATTAGACCAGAAGAGTTTCGGCTGGGTTGGGACAAGTGAAATGCAACAAAGGAAATCAGCCTTATTTCCACACTATCAGGTCCTGAAGGCAAATGTAAATGATCATCCCTGAGATACACACCTGTTTGCAGCCGACATCTATTATTCATTCGACTCTGTGTCAAGTTCTGTTCTAAGTAGTTTTTATGGATTATCTCATTCAGTCTTCACGACACCATGAAACTGGTACTGTTGTTACCCATTTTATAGATGCAGAAGCTGAAGCACAGAGAGGTTAAGTACTTGCCCAAAGTAACACAGATGCTTAGTGGTGAAGTCAGACTACTTGACCAGGTTGTATGGCTCCAGGACTCCAACTCTTAGTCATTCTGCTATAAGCTCTTTATGCCACTCATTGTTGACAGAATTCCTCAGGCCTCAGTCATCAGTAGGCAATAATTGTGCATTTATTATTCTTTGGCCTTTTTATGCAAGAGTCTGTTTAACCTCAGAACAACACTACCAGATAGCTAGTATTATAATCTCCCATTCCAGAGAAGAGGAATCTGAGGTCCAGAGAAGTTAAGGGTATTGTCCGAATGCTTCCGCAGGAACTCGAATCCAAATCTTTTCATTTTTCATCTGCTTTTAAAGCATAGCATCTGCTCTTGCTCTTCCCCATATAGACCTGTGCCTGAAAAATATTTTAGGATAGCAGTAATAACTAAAATAATTCAAGTTTTAAATGTATGTATTGATTCATATAGGAAGAACTAATTTTAGTTTGCTGAAGAAATTCCTTGCCTTAGAATATTTACATTTATAACTCTCCTTCTCTAGAAACAACAAAATAACCTCTTGATGTGGGTAATTAATGGAACCATAAAATATTCCCATAAATGGCATCTGCAGAAACAAGATGAAATAAAGAGCTGTCATTGGAGCCAACCCCATTTGAAACTCATTTCAAAACATTTAACCAAAGGCAGATAAGGGAGAGATGCGTGGCTGTTGGTTGCAGGATCATTTAACTAACAGCAGTGTGCTTCCAAATTAAACCTTCCATTTAGAAATGCTGAAGAAGTGTGAGTGTGTGTGTGTATGCATGCATGCATGCACAAGCGCTTGTATGTGTCTGAGCAACTCTCTAGTTATATGAGCAAGTTGCATTAATTATCTAGAAGTAGATTTTTCAGCTGTTTTAAAGAATGCAGCCTGTCTTCCCTGGTCTTGTGAACATCGTCCATTAGGGACTTCTATGCTGTAATTTGGGCATATCTCTCAATCTCTCTGGGTCTTGATTTCTTCAGAGAATGGATTTCTGCAAATTTGTTAGGGACATAGACAAGTAAACAGATAAAGTTTACTTGACAGTGCACTTTTAGGTGTGTGCCAGGACCCCACCAGAATATCTAAAATGAAACAGATAATACCAAGTGTTGGTGATGCTTTTGAACAAAGAAAATGCTCATATACTGCAGGTGGGCATGTAAATTGGTACAGCCACTTTGGGAAGCTGTTCAGCACCGTCTACTAAAGACAAAAGAGCACATACCTTATGACCCAGCACCTCTGTTACCAGGCATATACCAACAGAAATGTGTGCAGGCATTCAGCCAAAAGACTTGCACCAGAATGTTCGTAGTAGCACATAGCCCCCAAATGGTAGCAAGCCAAAAATCATCTATGATAAATTGGAAAAATATATCAAGATATATTCACTTAATGAAATATTGTATAACAATGAGAAGAAATGAACTCCAAAAATATGGATAAATCTTACAAAAATAATATTGAACCAAAGAAGCCAGTCCCAAAAGAGTATGTACTACATGAGTCCATTTATAGAAAGTTACAATGTAGGCAAAACGAATCTCTTTGTTAGAAGTCAGAATAATAGTGACCATAGGAGACCTTGGTGGTGGGGGGTGGGGATGGTCCCTGGAGGGGGAATGGCTCGGGCATTCTGATAATGTTTTATTTCTTGACTTGTGTGCTGGCTACATAGGTGTGTTCGCCGTGTGAGAAATTTTGAGATGCACACTTATGTGTTGCACTACACTGTGTGGCATACTTAGATGTATTTTAAAAAGATGTATTCTCATTATACGACATGATTACCAAAAAGGGACATTTAATCCAGAACTGAGATAACTAAGGAAGGCTTCCTATAGGAGGTGGTTCGTAAACTTTATTTTTTCCCCTTTATCATGTATCCTTGATCTCGTACCATAAATACACTGGAATCTGTTTTACTTGGAAACTATATCCATTGATCTGGCTTTTAATTTTTATTTTGTATGTGAATGTCATAGTTTTAAAATTGGGAATGTTAGGTTAAGCATCTATTCATCACTTCATTTTGAAACTTTCCCCAGTTGGTTTCATCTGTTTATTCATCTACATGAACTTTAGACTAATCTTGTCAATGTATATAAAACAAATACTCCCTGCTTCCATTGCAATTTTGATTGGGAATTATATAAATTATAGAGATGACATTAGTTGGGTAAGAAATAAATACTTTGACAATGTTTAATTTTATCAACCAGGAATGGGGTGGGTATTCCCACTTCTCTTTCCCTTTAAATTACATTTTCTTCTCCATAGGATGTTTTTGATAAATGCTGCTTCATCCCCTGGGCCCATCTCAGACTGACCAATTACCTCTGGTCATTGCAAAGGCACAATATCATGGCAAGAGATAAACTAGTATTTTTGACTTTTATAATCAGGAGAGATGGAAATATCAAGACGGGACATCTTGAATTGAGGAGAAATCTTGTGAGAATAAGGGTGTCCTAGGGATGTCAGTCACTTATATACTGGTGGGGTGCACTATCTTTTTTGCAGAATTTCTAGGGAAGAATGTATGAGAAAGACAGGGAAGTTCAGAATGGAGGAAGAGGTGACTCCCTCTTCGAGCTTATATCATCTTCCTGCCTGTTTATCTATCTCTAGAGTTATTCAATGATTTTTGCCCTGAGAGCTGATAGGAAATGATGCAAGAGGACCAAGTTCTATCATGTCTCAGTGTCAGTGCCCAGTCATCAGGATGCTTCTCAATAACTTAACCCGTGAGACCAGATGGATTTTCAGTGGATAGATTTATTCTGAGGATCACAGCAGAGTCATAAATTGATGCAATATAAGTGGAAGGACTCTGAAGTCTAGTGGCTGGTTCCGGTCTCAAAAATTATAACCCTGCCCGTGAGAGGAGCTCTGTACACTGGGCAAAGGCATTCTTTAGCCGTTATATCATTTCACAGCTCTCTGCTTGCAATACTCTATTTTGTGGCCAATAATCTTTTGAGGTAGAGAGAGAGCCAAGGCAGGGCTAATTGCATCATTCTGCAATCAGGGAAACAAATTCAGAGAGTTTGAATGACTTGTCCATGTTCCATGGATAGTAAATGGCAGAGTGGAGGTTAGAACCCACGTTTGTCTGAGTCAAAGCCCATGCTTATCCTCTATATTGAAGGGCACGTCTGTTCAAGTCTCTTGATTCAAGAGTCCAGGTAATATTCTGCTATGGAAAACAACATAGCTTGAAAATGATCATTTTTATTTGTATTAGTACTGAAGGCAGTATTAAAAACCATTTGATATATAGTCCTTTTAGTTCATAGTCTGAAATTAAAACTGTAAAGTAATTTCCTCTCCCAGTTTTAGGGGCAGCTTCTTGCTGTGACTAATATTAGTGGGCTTTCAATATTATCACCGAAGTAAGGAATCTTGCAAATCAAGCGGTGACTCATTGTAAATGAGTTGGCAAGAGACTAAATAATGCTGTGATGTGTCACAGTTGTCACGGGGATCAGGAAGTCTAGACTCCCCAAATGGGTTGTTTTCCCCATAGACTGAGCTCATCTCCCCCAGGAAGTACAGCTCGTGTCTGGAAGCAGGAAGCGTATACTCCGGGGAGAGGAAGTGGCCGGCTTGCTCTGTGTCATACCTTAGTACCTTATCCTCAAAAGCAGGGATCTGGAAATTTCAGCCCCCATGCCAAATATGGCCCACCTCATTTTTATAAAAGAAAAAAATTACGGGAATGCAGACACACTCATGTGTTAACTGTTGTCTGTGGCTGCTTTCTCGCTACAGTGGCAGAGTTATAGTTGCCAGAGAGACAGTGTGGTCATTAAAGCTGAAAATATTTATTATCTGGCCCTTTACAGCATAAGTTTGCCAACCCCTGCTCAAGTCTCTTTGTCAAACGCAGTCATTAAAATGCCTGCTTTAAAAAAGGATTGGGAATAGCATTGGGGCACAAGCAAATTATCATAAAAGGGTGTAGCCTAGAATACAACCGGCAGATTAAAACCTTGGTACAGACTCGGGTTTTGACTTTTACAGGTTTATTTTTTTTTCTTTGTGGGAAATTTTTTGTTGTTGTTCTTGGCAGGGCTCTCTCTAAGGATCTGTCTGGGCGGCAAGCTGCTCAATATGATTCCGCTCAGTATGTTTGGGAACAATCTATCCCACACTCTGAAAAGGGTTATTAGTAGTTTACCTTAATTACCAGAATCATCTGCCAAAAAAGAAAATGAATATTTGCTGCTTTCAGCTTTTGCACATATGGAAGCTTCCGGAATCATTAAAAATTTCCCCTTTTCTTTTCTTACACAGCTGAAATGAGTGACAGAATGAGATTGAGATTTTGTAATTGATTTATAAAGCTGGTTTTAGGATGAGCCAAATACCCTTTCAGATGGGAAGCTGGCCTCCAGAGGTGGACAGCCTTGTATAAAAGTGGCCATATGGGGTTCTTGAAATAGGCAGCAGCCATATCATATTTATTTTTTCTGCTTTGTAGAAATGTGCTCATCATCCAAAACGCCTCTGGCTGAATGTATCCAAACATTTATTGCAATGAAGAAAGAACGGACAGCTAAATACAGGAAAAGGAATAATGGCCTAAAGGCCCATACAGGGCAGTTGGAATTTAAATTCAAGCTCTGGCACAAATGCCCCCTTGTCTAGACCCTGGGAGGCAGATTATCTCTCTTTACTTGAAGGGTAATTTAGCTTGTCAGCGTTTCCTTCTCACACTTCGTTCTTTCTTTTCTATTGGACTTTTTAATTTTTTGCTATGAGTAAATCATCTGATTTTTTTTTTTAATACAGTTCATCTTTGTAGGGTTTAATTGTTTCGCTTTGCTTATATGCTCGTGGATGCTTAGTTGATTTGACTTCTGTTTTTCCCAAGCTCAATGAACCTACTTAAGACAAATGTGGAAACTCAAATGAGAAGTCCGAACCAAAGGCAAGGTACCCCCCCACCAATCTTGTATAGCCCATTACAAACCCTTCACAGATCTGAGGTGATGAAGAGGAAATACTTTCAAGATGTAAGTGCCAAGTGACCAGAATGCAGTGTGAGGAGCCTGGTACCCTGTCTTCAAAAACTTTGTTGAAGGAAGAAACTTAAAAAAACCAGCGAACCCCAAACCTATGGATGAGCAATGTCTCAAAATGAGCTGACAGCAGAACTAATGTAAAAGAGGAAAGCTTGAGCCAATGTTCAAATTTGAGGGGAAGAACAGCCTCTACACTGGCAGTTGGGGAACCAGGGAAGAGGCGGAGAAGCAGCCAGAGAATCAAATCTGCAAACATTAGTGATTTATAAAGTACTCACAGAGTTGCAAGTGCATCACAAATAAAAACAGACAGAAGAGCAAATTCCTGAACATCCTGTCTAGGTATGCCAGAGAAAAAAACCTCACACTTTCCTCAGTCTTACAGACCCCGGCCAAAAGAGCCTGAAAACGTTTGCATATCAGGGAGCCGCAGGGAGTAGCAACTACGCTGGGAGGAAATTCAGAAACATTAGGCATTCGCAGAGGCCCCTGAGTATATGGGCCTTAGAAGAATGCCCTCTTCAGACCAGGTTTAATTTATTACTGCCTGGAAGTCCTGGGATCTGCCCCTTTGTAAGCCCCTTGGTGTGTCTAGGCTCAGGCACTGTGTCACTACTCTGGGGAATAATAGTTCAGGATCTCAAGTGTCACTGCTGCCCCGATGCTCCAAGCTATTCTTTCATCTCTGCATTCTCTGTTCTTCCAGCACTGTGCCCAGTATATATATGTATATATGTGTATATATATATATACATATGTGTATGTATATATACACATACACATATGTATATATATATATACACATATATACATATATATACATATATATACACATATGTATATATATATATACACATATATATAATTTTTTTAAAATTAAGTTTATTGAGGTAACATTGGTTAATATAATCATATAATTTATTTTCAGGTGTACATTATCACTTGACATCTGTATATTCTATTGTGTGTTCACCACCCAAAGTCCAGTTTCCTTCAGCTACCATATATTTGATCTCCTTTACCCACTTCGCCTTCCCCCTGCCCCCATCAACATATATTTGATTTCTGAAAAATGTGTGTTGGATGGATGACCAAATGCTTTAGGAAGAAAAGACAGTCAGTAGGCACAGTGGTTAAGAGCACCAGCCAGAGGTACAAATTCTGGTTCTACCACTTATCAGCTGTGTGACCTTAAGCATGTTAATTATGTTCTCTGACTTTTGGTTTTCCCATCTATATAATGATATTAATCTCATAGCGTTGTGCAGATCAAATAGGAGAGTGTTTACTGCCTGCCTGATACAGTGTCTGGGGCCTAAAAAGCATCCAATACCTGGTAGATATTGTCAGGTAATAAGGCATTACACCTCTCAGGGTATTTAAAATTTAATAGAGCAACTTGAAACTAATTCTGCTGTTGGAGTTGAAGAAAATATGATAATAGGAAAGGCCATGGGTTGAATATGAGTTGGATGTGGAGCTCCAATTGGGTCAGAGAAGGTAGTTTGGAACCAAGATTGTGACTCCTGAGGCAAATGTGTAGCACGGGGATGGATCTGAGCTTAAACAAATCATAGAGAATCAAGGAGCATGGCTCTGGGCTAGTCCCTTAAGCTAACTGAGCTTGTCTCTAACATCTCATGATTCTAGGATAAACTTAGGCAGATTTTAAAGAATATGTTAATAAGTCCAACAGATCAATGACAGGGCTAGAATTCCAATTCTATCTTCTCATCCCTGAACTAGCACTAGAGGCAAAGAGTATTTAACATCTCATGCATTTTTTGCATAATTAGCTTAAAAGAGTTTGAAGGATGATGAGGAATGAGCCAGGAATTCTTTTCCCTTACCCAAGGTGATGCTTTCCAAAATATGCATTGCTATTGGATGGAAAAAATTTTGACTCTGCGCTCATGGTTCTCAGGCTCAGATTGTCACTAGAATTCAATCTTCAGAAAGATAATGCCCTGTACCTTGTATACTATCACCCACAGGAACTACTATAATCCTTAAAAAATAATCATCTTGAATTTTTGATGTTGCTCTGCTTGTTTGCAATTTTATTATTCGTAGGTATTAACTTTGCAATTACAAAACACGTTGTTGGTATTTTGGAGTGGATTCTGAAATCAAATTTGCTTTGCCAGTAGGAGATGAACATGTCAAGGAAAATAGTGGACAATGACAATGGGTAAAATCCCATTTGGTTTCTATGGCTAATAATCTTGTTCAGAGAACAAGATATATGAACATTGTAATACCGTTTCCACAGTAAAAGTATGTTCCAGTCAATTAAAAAACTAAGTAAATAGAAGAGAGACATACAGTTCTATTTATCCACCAATGTCATAAATTTAATGATTTTAGCAGCTCAAAGGGAACAGGTATTGTAAAACTTCACATCTGAATGTGTTGTCGCCTCTAACAATGATTATTCGTCATTTATTTGACACCAAAGGTGTGATCTGCACATTATAGGAGTCAAAGGTTTGCATAAAACAAAACAAAGTGTCTTTCTCCAAGGCTTACACTCTGAAAGTGTGCAAGTGACTCATGAGAATGTGTCAAAAAACCAGCGAGAAGCATGGGGCTAACATATCTGGAGTTGGCCTCAGAAAGAATACATTTTTCGTAAGGGGAATCCAAGAATGTATATGTACAAACTATTAAACTTTTCTAAGATGAAGTAAGTTTCAGAAAAATTTGGAATCTTCTTTGTCACCAGTCATTCACAGTGAAAGATGTTCTCTGACATCCATACATTCCTATATAATTTCTTCCAGCATTTCACAAAGCTTTGGAAGAATAATGAAAAGGCACACATTTTAATCTTTGATTTATCTATAGAAGAATAAGATTTCAAGAATATTTCTTAGTGAGTTAGTGAAGATTTTATGATAATTTTTATATTCAGCAGTGCAGGTTTAAAAATATTACTTATTTAATATGTAATGAAACTGGTTCAAGAAGTCAAACAGAAATGAAACTTGCTCAGGAAGAGTTCGAGCTGCTTACATTGTCTCTCCTTCGGACAGCAGAGTTTTAAGAGCAATTGTCAATTGGGTGTGATCACTATTAGCAATAGCACTAGAAGGACTATCTCCAATTTCTGGTACTTCTCTCTTATTTGGAGTGGTTCTTTTACCATGGAAGTCTAAAATATCACCAAAATTATTTGAGAATGGCTGAATCTACATTGAGGAAATAATGATACAGTCTACATAATGGTACATTAAGCTGCAAATAAATTATACTGATAAACATAGCACTATAGTCGAGAGCTATTGGTATTTCTTACCAATCCTCTATACTAAGGTATTAATAAAACACCTAAGGGAAACATCCTGGTTCTGCTTGGGTCTTTTTCTTCTGTTGGCACCTTGAGTCTGTGTTGTCACTTTTGTGTCTCTCTCTAGTTGTGTCGCACATATACAAACTGATATGTGAAGCAGACTTATCAGTCTTTCAGTCTATAAATTTTTAATAATTAGATTTAAAGCATGAGGTCTTCATCAACTGACTTTCCATAACACTAGTTATAGTCCTGTTCCTATTTGCTACTGCATTAACACATGTAATGCTAGAACTTCGGTAAATTCCCATTTTGCAAATATGCTTGCCTTTTATGGCTGTCTGAGGATTGGAGAGAACAATCTCCACACTGAAAATGATCTCATACTGGCTTGTCCATTGCTCTGAAGTCAATGGCCCTAGGTATATGTGTTCTTAATTGTTCCAGAAAAGTAGCATGGTGGTGGAAATTACATCATTCAGAAAGGTTACAAGCCTGTATCTGTTACTCACTGCAATAGAGCTTAAGCTTCTTCAGTTCTCTCCTTTTTAAAATGGGATGACTAATATTTCATGAGCTTTCATGGGTTTAAATGAGATAAAGAGTGTTAAAGTACTTTGTTTAGAACTTAATATTTAGTAGACATTCAATAGTTGGTCTCACTTTATGTGTCCATTTATGTTTGACCTGCATATGGACACTGAGGAGTAGAAAAATGTTCTCACAAGTGACGTTTTGTCCCACCCTACTGTGCAGAATAAATCTGTATTTGCCAGATAGATTCCAGCTTCATTTAAAATAGAGACATATAGGGAGAAACCTTGTGATAACATGATAAAGAAATAATTATGTTATATGTTAATTATATCTCCATAAAACTGAGAAGAAAGGAAATAATTATAAGTGTGAAAAAAATGAAGGCTTATTTTACTAAACAAAAAGTAGGTTCGCAATATGTGCTTGTGGCTAAATTATATATTTTTGCAGTGGCATGATTAATTCCATAGACCACTCTGAGAATCATTTGCATAGGGCAAGAATATCAGAAACCTTGTTTTCTCCTGACTCCCGAGGAAAGGTTTCTGGTTCACTTTCAAATGTACATATTCAAACATCTTAACTCAAACTTTTAGTTCCTATAAATTGTGATTTCCCAACATCTGGTCTTTGAAATTGGAAGTACTGCCCACATTTCCTTTTCTTTTGCTTCTTGAGTCCTTTTAGTGGTTGAACTAATAAATAGGAAAAAAAAAAAAAAGAGAGAGACGAAGTTATAAAAAAAATGGTGCCCATTAATTACATTAAAGATTATTATTAATCTAAAATATCTTTAGTTCCTGATGGCAAAGAGAATTTTTGTAGCACTCTGGTTCTACCTTTTTTAATGAAAATTTTGAGTATTTGGCCTGGAGATAAAGGCATAGTTTGAAACCCAAGTGTCATCAGTTGAAACTTCCACAGCCACCTCAGTAAAATGAAAGTGATGTATGGGCTGCTTTGCTTTAAAAGCACAATGGTCAAGAACATTTCTGTGTTTATGTGAATAAATTCTACATAAATTTATACCTCTTGAATTCTACGCACATAATACCTGGCACATAGACTTTAGACTTTGCGTCTAAAATCAAAGCAGCTGCTAGAACTTGAAGAAAAAACCCTGGCATTTATTTTTTAGTGATCTTGACACACAGGATTATGAGTAGACATGAAAATATCGACTCAGCCATACACAACCACTGTCAGCAGCTGAGAAATAACCTGGCAGAAATTTCATTAGTGACTTGGGAGAGTGACATAGTCGCATTCTCAATTGGATTTTGGATAATGAAAATGTGTACCTTCAGATTCCCTAAAAAATGGGGAAATAAACATTTGCGTATCCCCTACCCACGTCCCACTCCCGACTTCCCCAGTCAGATATGATGCCTTTGGGTCCCCTTTGAAATGTAATCATCAAATGGGTGAGCTGCTGGTAGCCTGGCCAAGACCAAGAATTCTGGAGCCAGAGGATGTGACTGGGTTTGAATCTTTGCTCTGCTACCTACTAGCTTTGGCAAAGTTATTTAACCTGTTTTTGTGCCTTGCTTTCTTCATTTCTTAAATGGGCTTTAAAAAAACCCAAGTAGCTCATAGGGCTGTTGTAAGGGTTAAATAAATCAAAATGTATAACGTGCTCAGGAAAGTTCCTGGCACATAGTGAGTGCTAGGTAATTATTAGCTTTGCTCTTATTGGGAGACTGTAAACCAAGTGTTGTGCTCAAAGGCTCTAAATAGAAGAGGAACCAGTTAGGACACTTTTGGTTGCAATTAACAAAAACCTGAATTCCAATTGGCTGAAACAATAAGGGTATTTACTAGCTAATGTATTTGAAAAGCTGAGAGGGAGAGCAGGTTTGGGGTAAGATTTGATCTAGTATATTAGTGATGTCCTCAAAGAATAAGACTTCTCCTCCTCCATGTCTTCAATCCATGGTGGTGTCAGCTTCATCCCAAGCCTACCTTGTCTCTGGATTCCAAGATGGCTATTGGCAGCCATCATGACCCTATGTTTCCTCATTCACATCCAATGGGAGATTGTCTTCATCTTAGAGGTCCCAGGAAGAATGCCGAGAATATTAAAGAGAGAAAACTGCAATAGGGGAGAGAGGTTGAACTCAGCTCTGCTGAAACAAAAGATAGGAGAATTTTTTAATTGTTGGGATGAACTATTGGAAATGCATTGCAGGAAGTTAGTAGGGAGTTGGTCAGTGTGATTAAGGCATCTGTGTTTGCTAATTGGCCCTTATCAAAGTTAGAAATCTTCTCACAGAGAAGATAGGAATCTTCTCACAGAGACTGGGAGATAGGGACTCTATCTTGATGATTACATTTCAAAGAGATGGCTCCCAGGTCAGTCAGAAAGACATTTCTGAGTTGTAGAAGATTTACATCTTGAAGGGGCAGAGAAAGAATTTACAATAGCAAGTCTTTTAAAGCAAAGGAAAGGGAAGAAAAAGCAAAAGCAAAAAAAAAAAAACAAACACGAAAACAAACCCCCCCAAACAAACCAAAACAAACAAACAAACAAAAACCCCAAAAAGACTCTAAGGAAAACCTCTAAGAAAAGGAGGTCAGGGGCCTGGAGTCATGATGCCTGTCTAAAGGTTAGTGAAGCTGAGGGGAATGTAAAGGCTGTATTGGTCAAAAGATGCTCTGATTGGACCAGCTGAGGCCACAGGCCAACTCTGAATCACTCACTTCCTGTAGGATTACCTTAAGGCACATTCATTAGCCCTCAAGTTGGGGGTGAAACCACATTCCCTGGAACCACATGGACCTCCAGGGGAAATGAGAACTTTTGTGGAAGCAGAAAGGAAGGAACAGGTGTTGGGGAAGCAACAATACAGGTATAACAGGGGGTCTTTGTTCATGGCCTTTGGTAGCACTTGCTGAGGTTTTGACTTAGGTTTAAAAGAGAAAGAAAGATCATGATGGAGATGCTACAGAAATGCTACTGGGAAACATATTCTCTTGCTGAGATCCACCAAGAACAAGGCATCCCTCCAGGTGAGCCTCCACCTCTGGGGCAATTGAGCGAGCAGGTTAGGCTGCTGGGAACACATCTGTTTACTTGCCTCCTGCCAAGTCTGGCCTTTATTCTTTTATATTTTTTTAATGATAACTAAGAGAACACATGACAAAATTAGAAAACTGGGTGGAAAGATCTGGAAGCAGAGCTCTCAGAAAAGACTGGGAGAGGTCAGAGAAGCAGAAGCATGAGCAGTCAGACCCAGGTTAGAGTCAGCTCCTTCATGCAGTAGCGTGGTTCTGGGAGTCACTAACTCTCCCTAAGCCTCATTCCCTTACTTATAAAATGGGAGTAATAACAGCATCTTCTTAATAGGATTGTTATGAAAATTACGTGAGATAATATATGAACACCAGCTACACAGAATAAATGCTTAATAAATTTTAACTATTATCATTATTACTGTTGTTACTCTCTTGGCAGCAAATAGAGTAAAGGGCTTGGGGTCCTCGGCAGGAAGATGTCTGACCCTCTGAGATGGTAAGTGAAACCGGAGACATTGGTACCAGGTCAGGACTCAGAGGTTACTTTGGTTTCCATTTTTTTTTATTGAATTAGAATTTGTTACACTGTTTTTTTTTTTTTTTTTAACCAAGCAACCCCTCTTCTGTTCAGTTCATTCTGGAGTAGGAGTTATTTTATAGAAATTATCCTAACATAATCATAGATTTGCACAGAGATTTAGCAACAAGGTTATTCCTTGCACTACTTTGTTTGGGGGTGGGGGATGAAAAAATTGAAAATGACTTAAAAATCCAACGGTACAGAAATGATCAAATTGGACATTATAAGACAGGGTATCAGTCAGCACCCTTTTGGGTACAAATCAAACGATCATCCCCACTCCCCTGTTCCTTTTAAGTAGTAGGTACAGATGAGGACACTTATTGTTGGAAAAACAAGTGCAGAGTGTTTTATGGTCTAGCTCAGTTTCTCTTGATTCTTCTTGTTTGGAACTTGCTGTGTTGGCTTCATTCTCAGGCACCATTTCCAGTATCCCAACTAGATAGAAAAATCTTCAGGGGAAGAAGGGCCATTTCTTCTTTCTTATAGGTGCCCAGCTGAGCCTTCCTTTCCAGCATAAGATACTAGATGAAAAAAAAAAGATTATAAAACTAAAGGGCAAGTTTCTCTGCTCTTTTAAAAGAAATATTTGCCAATTCTTGTTTGTTTTCCAGAATAACTTTAGAATTAACATCATTTTTCATAAAATACTTATTAGATTTTGGCTTGATTATTTTGAATTTATAGATTCATCTGAGGAGAAATGGCCCTAAATGTTATTTTAATTGAGAATACACCAAAATGGTAATATTGTTTATCTTTTTGAAAAGTAGGAAAGACTTTCCTACCTATAAAAAGTAAAATGGATGAATAAAATATAGTATCGTCAAACACTAGAACATAACAAAGTAGTTAAAAGGATTGAACTGGCAGCATAGGGGAGTGCTTAAAGGTGTGATACCATTGATGTGAATTGTAAAACGCACACAGCAGAACACTCTGTGGTCCACAAATACAAGCATAAGTATGCAAAAACCATAAAAAGTCATTGGAAGAATGCATCAAATTCATAATGGTTGTCTCTAGGGAGCATTAAAGGAGAATGGGAAAAAGGAGACTTCAACTATAGCTGTAATGTTTTATTTCTTTTATTTAAAAAATATCTGAAACATGGTAGCCTCTGAGAGTAGAGAACTGGATGTCTGAGCAACAGTGGATGTGTGTGTGTGTGTGTGTGTGAGTGTGTATTTGTGTGCGTGGAGATTTTCATTATATATCCTTTCTTACTTTTTGTATTTTGAATGATGAGAATCTCTTACCAACTCAGCATCAATAAAATCACAAAAAAGACTCTAAAGCACATGACAATATGCTGATAATGATCTATTCTCAATGGGATGTTTATTCTCTATATTTTCATGTTTTAAAAATTTCTTTAAAAAGGAAAAAATTGTAGCTTCTCCTTAGGTGGTGGTGCAGGTGATGCTGGTGGCGGTGGCTGATGGCAGCTGCAGAGGAAATGGAGGTGTGGAGGGTTGGTGGAGGTTGTTAGTGTTATGCCTCCAGTGTGATAAGTTCTCACATACCCTATATGGGAACTTTGCACATGAAATGAGCTTGTGTGTTCCCCAGAGTTTTGAAACTTGAGAATGGACATATCTTAGAAGAGTGTTTTGTACTCTACTGTGTCTCTGGAGTGGTGATACTTTAAGCTCTAGTCTAGTTTTCTCTCTGTATACCACCAACATTTCATTTCTCCCAATTTTGGACCATATTATATGATGAGATGAGAATCACAGCTTTTTTTTCACCTGTGCTGTCTTAGCTGCCCTCCTCTTCTCCATCCAAAAAAAGACCAGAAACTCTAGGTGGAATCTAATGAGAATAACAATCAGAAGCCTGGCAGAATGACGACTCCCCTGGGGTCTAGTGGGAGACAAGAGTGCCAACAGCTTGTTTCTTGAGGCCAAAGAGGAGAGAAGCCAATGAGGCACCAGGCTGGTAGGGATGGATGACATAGGTGAGAGAGGGGGATCTTTTGGAGCGGAAAGAGGCATTCTTGGGAGTTTCAATGCATTCTCCTGGATACCCTTTAATATTAGGAGGAGACAAGAGTGAAGATTAGAAGCTCCTGGACTTTTCTTCTTTGAACACGATGCTGCTCTGAGATTGTAATGTATGGCTTTATGTGCATTATGATTGTGATGGCTTACCTCATAGGGCAGGCTGTTGTCACATGGCTTTTTAAAGACTCCTTTTCTTAGAAACGTAATTCCGAAGTTGAGGAACTCTGAGAATTTTTGTGCTAGGGTTTCAGTTATACCTCTGTATGGGTCTACAGTGTGAGATACTGCCTCTCTGACCTGTCTTCATTTATTCAGAAGAGGCAGTCCCTAGAAAATTGTGGAACAGGAAATGTGAGGAGAAAACACAGATGTAACAAAAATTCATGTCCTCTGTAAACAAACACAGCATATGTATTAATGGATAGCATGAGGAAAAAAGACGAAAAGGAAGGAAATGGGTGTTACAGACTGAATGTGTCCCCACAAAATTCATATGTTGAAACCTAATCCCCAGTGCGATGGTATTAGGAGGTAGAGGCTTTGGGAAGTGGAGCCCTCACGAATGGAATTAGTGCCCTTATAAAAGAGGCCCCAGGAAACTCCCTTGCTCCTTCCGCCACGTGAGGACACAGCGAGAAGATGGTCATCTATGAACTAGGAAGTGGGCTCTCACCAGACACTGAATCTCCCAGTGCCTTGATCTTGGACTTCCAGCCTCCAGAGCTGTAAGAAATAAATATTGGTTAAGCCACCCAGTCAATAATATTCTGTTATAGCAGCCCAAGCAAAGGCAGTGGGTCTCTCAGCTCTTTATTTTTTGTTTTTGCTCTTTTTCCAATATCAGAAAATATATTTTTTGGGAAGCCATATTCTTCCCACCCTAATTCGGATGGATGTTGTTGTCACATTTAAAAACCACTTGAAACAATAATTGGTGTTATTCTGCAAGCACTTACTAAGAATGACAAAACTATTTTCATGCTGGGGATACTATGCCAGAAAAATTACTAAACAAATCATATTGTTTTTCTTACACAACATCAAAGTTCCAAAGAGCAATATATTAGCCATTTTCTTTGCCGAAAAACATGAGTGATGATGTTCTGCTTCTTTAAAATTCATATTAATGACCTTAGGCATTAGGTTTCCAATGGAAAGCCTCTTTGCAACACTTCCATATAGAACCTGGGTGTTTCAGTGTTGAATCACTTAAAAATCTAGCCTCTACAGTTTGATTTCAATCATGTAAAAATATATAGCAGAAAGGCTGCTGGGACAAACACTAATGCGTTTTTCATTAATTTTCTCTGGGCATTGACATTCTGGGTGATCTTACTTTTTCATATTTCTGTTTTCCAATTTTTTTTTGCAATCTGTATTTATAACTTGAAAAATAAAAAGTTATTTTTAATAGTCACTCTATATAAGTTTTTTATGTGCCGTATAATTGCAAGGATTTAAAAAATTTATGAAGCGGAAACTGTAAGTTGAAAACACCAAAATATTGATGGTGATTCTCATTGAGTTATAAGCCTTCTTTATTTTGTAATTATTCTATAATGAACAGGAACTACTTTCATAATAGAAGAAACTATTTTAAGAATCAGTTGATTAGGCTTGATTCAAAGAAATGCCAAAAGGGTCAGGCTAGCTTAGTATCTCTCTCTCACAGTGGCATTCTAGAATATCTTTTGAAAGGGCATGTTTTTCTCTGATATCAATCTCAGGAGGCTGAAGGACATACCCTAAACACCTCTGGCTTCATTTAATAACCGATTTGAATGTACTAACCTCGTATTTTTGGAAATTCTTCTTGAATTTCACCAGGACTCAACTTGAAGGAGAAAATGCATGTGTGCCTAACTTTAATAAAAATCTTATGGAAAATATGGCTGAATTAAAATTCCCTGTTACTGGGAAGCTCCAGCGGGGATCCTGGTCATATGCATTTACTGTGCGAGAGAGTCAAGGAAGCTAGTCTCAACTAGAATGGGGAAATGGTCAGTTTTCTCGAGGGTCTGGAGGCTAACCACCAGTGGAGGTAGGGAGGAGTGGGAGTGCAGACTGTAGCTGAGAAGGGAGGCAAGTTCAATGTTTCAAAAGCGGAACTTAGATCCAAGGGAGGGACCGAAATCAGGAGATAAGGAATAAGGTAGAATACAGGGTTACAGCCAGGTAGACCTCGGTCTAAATTTAGTTCTGCCATGTATTGAACTTTGGGCAGGTTGCTTAATTTCTTTAACCCTCCGTTTCCCATCTCGAAAATAGCTGTGACCCAGATGTCCTTTGAGGTCATCCTATTCTTTGACCCTAAATAAGATTGGCTTCTGAGTAAAGTCCAATTCCCTCCCCTATCAGTTAGAATTAGGATCAGCTGTGATTAATAGAGACTTGAAGACAGTAGCTCAAAGAGAGAGGAATTTTTTTCTCTCCCATTAAATTCTAGTGATGGACAGCCTGGGGCTGCATGGCGGCTCTATCCACTAGAGATTTAGACTGCTTCCTGCTTTTACCCCACCCTCTCTAGGGTTTAGTGCCTGTTCTCATGGCCCCAAATGCAGTCTCATTATCACTCCAAGCTCCAAGCAGCAGAAAGGAGAAAAGAAGGAAGAAGAAAAAGGGGAAAAAGGTGTATACTATTTATCTTTTATGGAAGTGGCTATTAACTAAGGCGGACTCCTTCATAAGAGGTCCTCTGATACCAGCTGTTAAAACAATCCTTTTTATTCATTTTTCCACACTGAATAATAATATTCACCTTACAGTGTTATTGTACCATATAATACAGGGCTTGGCGCAATAGCATTTAGCAGGTAATCAAGATTTTTATTAGTCATTAATATTGATTATACTACTATTAAATTTACATTAGTATAGTAATACTATACTAATATAATTATGACTCATTGTTGTGAGATTCAAAACAGGCTGGGAATGATCTCAAACTGCCATGGATGTGTTCTTATTGGGTGCTGGCTGCATGATATAGGGGCAGGCAGGTTAGGCAGATCACAGATGCAAGGCCAGACCGGGCAAATACGGCTATTAGTAATTCTCTGTTCTTAATTTCATTTAGTCTTTTAGAGAATTCTAAAATATTATTCATGTATGAATTTCTTTTACAATTAATAATAATTACTCAGTAAATCAGATTCACTGAGAGCTAAATCTGGGCTGGACGCTGAGCTAAGCAATTTCTGAATATTGTCTCATTGAATTTTCAGTCTTACGGGATAAGCATGGTTAGTGCCTTTGTGCTTCCTGTGTGGAACTGAGGCTTAGAGAGAGGAAGTCATATTTTTGAGGGCACTAGAAGGTCGTAGAAATTAATACCAAACCTTTGTCCGTTAACCACTCCACTGTGTGTCCCCTCAGGATCCTTGTCACTGTCCTCACTATGGGTCATATCTGTTTGCAGGTCCAAGGACACCACTCAGTATCTGTGTTCCCAAAAGTGAATGTGAGCTTACCCTTGTAGGGCCCAATCTCACCTGAGCATTGGGGGGCACTGAGCCCCAAGGGCAGGTTCTCAACACAGACACTCGGTTCAGCTACCACTTTTAAACTTTGCTCACTGTTCTATAGTTTTACTTTTGAGTGGCTGGGAAACTCATGTGTTGCTGTTATTTACCCTATATACATTGTTTACTTCCAGTTTGTCAATGAAGTCTAGCATATTCTATGATTTTAACACAATTTCCTCTGGCTGAGGATGTTTTAAAAATGATCCAAATTGATACCAAATTATTTTCAATTCAAATTTTACTTTGCAAACTTATTAACAAGAAACCCATCCCTTTTTGGGAAAGAACTTTAGACATCTTAGAAAAACACATACATATGAGAAAAAAAGAAATTGAATATACCAGAACAATTGAGTTATGGTCGTGAGTTTAAAACATTTTCATTTGCTAAACTTTCTGAACTATATTTATATTATTTCTCCTGAATAAAAATTAAAATAATTCTGGTTGATCTTTAGAAATCCAAATACCCCCTAATGTCTTTTAGCTTAAAAAAAAGAAAAATCAAAGACTTTTCAAGGTCTGAAAATTCGCTATTACTGAGGACAATTCAAAATCTGTGCTCTAGATCGAGAAAGCAATTCCTAAAAGCATTTCCCCAAACTATTTTGGAAAGAGGCCTTCAAAGCGTACAAATTCATGGATCTGACCATGTCTGTATGTATGTTCCAAAAGCAATCACATTTTTTAATAGGCTAATTTTAGGCATGAAATTATCTAATTTTCTTTTAAAAGAAAATTTTAACTGTTGCTGCATCAGCACAGCAATAAGTCTTAGTAGCAAACAATAGCAAGCACCTGTTTAGCTCATGGATGTATAGGTTAGGTGAAGGTCAGCTCATCTGGGCTGGGCTCAGCTGGGTGTCAACTGTCAAGCTGCAGTCTCTGGGGTGACTCTGCTTCTTACTGGAGGTCTAGGCTAAATTAGCTCCATGTCTCTCGTCTCCCTTGGAGCAGCCATCTAGCTGTATCTAAAGTGACAAGTTATTGTCATGGCAATAGCAGAGCAGGAAGAAATATTCCTGCCTGAGTTTTGGGCTAATGCTTCTTTCCTACTGCCACCGATGAAAACAACCCACATGGTAGAAACCGACTTTAAGGACAGGAAGTACATCCTGGCCATGATAAAGCAATAGCAAGGGAGGGTGAAGAACTGGAACTCATCATTGGATCTACCTCAAGAGGGCGAAAAGATGAAAAACAGTGTCATTAAGCTGGAAAACAATCCAATGGTACATTAGGTACCCACATTGCAGAGGGTCGTAGTTTGAGAAGATGCAGTTATTCTGACCCTCTCTTTGGATGACTGTTGTCCTGACTCTGCCCACTTCTTGGTCAATTTAGGAATTTTTTCTTTTAATTTAGGAATTTAAGGGCAGCAGCTTATAGAAAATAGAGCATATGTCTCATACTGAATCTTTCTGTTATTTTGACCAAAGCAGCAGAAATAGGAGGCTTCTAAATACTGTCCCAAGTAAAAGTTTTAGAGAAAGAAATATTGATTTCTTTTTTTTAGTTCAAAGAAAGTCCAGCCTATGCCAGGTTAAGAGTACTTATGCCAACATAAGAAACACAGGCAGTTGTCTGCTCTCAGATCAATGCTGGCCAAAAGGGTTTGTGTCCCATAGCAAGGAAATATGAACAAAAGAATTTCATTGGCTTTCTCCAGCACCTGATTTGACATTGATTTCCAATTTTTTTAAAAAAAGAAGCCCAAAGTTAGTCCCTATAGAGTAAAATATGAGAATGGAACAGCTGCTACTGCAGCACAGATGGCAATTTTTTAGAGGGTTTAGGAAGGGAAAAGGGGACCTTTCTTCTCTAAGTGAAACTACTCATTTAGGATCTTTGCAGCATTTTATATTTCAGTCAAAAAAGCTGCTAATAGCTCAATTGTTTAAAACTCCAGATTGAGAATAAAGAACCCTCATACACTGCTGGTGGGACTGCAAATTGGTACAGCCACTATGGCAAACAGTATGGAGGTTCTTCAAAAAACTAAAAATTGATCTACCCTTATCATCCAGCAATCCCTCTACTGGGTATTTACCCCAAAGACTTGAAAACCCATATCAGAAAAGATATTTGCACACCAGTGTTCATAGCAGCATTACTCACAGTGGCCAGGACATGGAAGCAACCAAAGTGTCCTAGGGTAGATGATTGGCTAAGGAAGCTGTGGTACATATATACAATGGAATATTACTCAGCCATAAGAAGAGACGAAATACTACCATTTGTGACAACATGGAGGGACTTTGAAATAACCATACTAAGAGAAATAAGCAGACAGAAAAAGTTGAAAATCACATGGTATCACTTGTATGTGGGATATAAACCTAAAATCAAATGAACAGGACAAACAAACAGATTCTCATGGACATGGACTATAGACTAGTGGTTACCAGAGGGTAGGAGAAGGGGTTAGGGGGAGGGAGACGGGGTAAAAGGGGTCAAATATGTGGCAACAGAAAGAAATCTAACTATGGGAGGTGAACACACAATGTAAATATATATATGCCTTACTGTTAAAGTGTACAGCTGAAACATTGGATTTTGTTAACCAATGTCACCATAAAAAAAAAACAAAAAACAAACAAAAACTCCAACAAATTAAATAAATAGAAAAAAGAAAGCAAATTTCCCATGGTAAAACAGACATACGTTTAAAATATCGTAAGTCTTATTCAAAGAGAGCTGAATTTCAAGTTCCCATCCTGGTGTCGACTGACTCAGTGGCTTCTGGAAGTATTTTAGCTTCTCTTAGCTCAGTTTCCTTTTTTGTAAAGTGAGTTTGAGACAGGCAAGCTGCAGATGTTATCTAGGGCAGCTGGCTTTTTCCAAGTGGGGTGGAGTCAGCATGGATCTGGAGCTAGCTATCATTTCGCAAGTAGAGAAACTTTGAAAACAAAAACATGGTGACAGAAAGAAATCTAACTATGAGTAGTGAACATACAATGCAATATATATATGTCTTACTGTTGAATTGTATGCCTGAAACTTACTGGATTTCATTAACCAATGTCATCATAATAAAACAAACAAACAAATAACAACAACAAAAGAAAACAAACCCATGTGTGGTTTAGAAGGCAATTTCTAGTCAGACTGCTTAATGATGGGAATCCAGGTTCATTGGTTAGTTGTGATCTTGGGCAAGTTGTGTGATCTTGGGCAAGCTTCAAGTTTTGCATCTATTACGTGTATAAAAATACCGCCTGCCTTTTAAGTTGTTACATAATATATGCAAAATGGTTGACCCAAGGCTGGTTTGTAGTATTTACACAAGGAATGTTAGTGCGCATTTGACTGTGTACTTAGCATTCTCCCTTCCTCTTTCCTAAAAGCAAGTTAAGTTTGTTCAGGTATTCATTCCTCTTCCACGCTGCCCATGTGCCTCATGTGAGACTAATTGACCTTTTGGAGGAAATCCTGATTATTTGAACCCAGTAGCTCTCAAACTCTCATATCATCAGAATGATCTGGAGGGTTTGCTAAAACAGCAAAACAAAACAAAACAAAACAAAAACCCCACGAATTCCTGGGCCCCACCCCTAGAGTTTCTGATTCAGTAGGCATAGGGTGAGGCTGAGAATTTTTATTTCCAGCGAGTTCTGAGGTGATGCTGATGTTGCTGGTCCATCAACACTTGGCAGGCAATACAGTACGCTAACACATTTTTGCACATATTACTTTAAACTTTAGAGTAATCCAACAAGGCAAATATTCTTACTATACCCATTTTGAAGATGAAGAAACTGAGGTCCAGAGAGATTAGCTAACTTGCCCATTGTCAGGCAGCTACTGGTAGAGCAGGATCTGAGCTTGGGGGATTCTGGATCCTGATTTGAAGGCTGAGCCATAATTGCCTCATCATGCTCTCAATGCCAGGAATATTCCTTTCCAGTAATTGTTGTTCAGACTACCCATAGCAGAGTGTTAGGGTTCATGGGAAGCTGATTAATACCAGAGGTGGCTAGCTAAATGTGAAATTGAGAAAAGGAAGGGAAAGAGTTTTGATGGAGTAGTTCATGAGTTCATGAAGGTTCATAAGGCAACAGCCAATGAATTATCCCTTTTCCATAAAAAAGGGTGGAACTCCGTGCTTCTCTCTCTTGCATAGGAAGCCGGACCCCAGCCATGTTCCTACTGTCTGAGCCCCACTCTCTAACTATTAATTCACTTAGTTACCTTCCCATTCTGCCCTACTCTGCGTTCATTTCCACTTTACCTTAACTGAATTTAGGTCTTCTCAGTCACATCTTCTCAGACAATTCTTGACTTAACTTCTTCAGTGGTTCAGTCTTACTTATTTCGGACACACAAGTTAAGTACAGAAAATAATTTATCAGGCACTCACGTACCGTCACCCAAATTTACCAGAGGTTCACATCTATCTTCTATTTATCTATCTATCTATCTATCTATCTATCTATCTATCTATCTATCTATCTATCTATCTATCTAATCTATCTAATCTATCTATCTAACTGTCTATCTATCATCTATCTAGATATATATTTTTGCATTTTATATTTTTATCTTAGACCGCTCAAGGGAATGACAAAATAAAATCTTGAGGTGAGTGGGTGTCATTTCCGTGTTTACTTTTACATTTTTACTAACATGTAGGATTGTTTTGAGTGTTTAAAAAGTTTTCATTAGTGACAAACCTGTATATATTGTGCGAATAAAATTTTGCAATTTTCTTTTTTCCATAAATAGTCTATCAAAATTTAGTTTATTATAATGGCTTAAATATGCTGTTTTATGAATAAACTGCATTTTATAGTCTATTCTGATGAACACTTTGTTCCAGTTATTGCTTTTCACAAATAACACAATGGATATTTTTATACAGTTCTCCTTGTATGCATGTGCCAAGATTTCTCTAGGATAGCTGAGCAAGGGTGGAACTGCCCTTGGTCAAAAGTGTGTGCATCGCTTCAAATTTACTAGGTATTTTGCCTTCCTGTGAGTGCCCTTGTGAGTTTCCATTTCTCGCATACTTGCCAACAGTTTGTGTTAATAGATTTACCATTTTAAAAAAGATTTTATTTATATTGATATAAAACAGATCATACTTTCCCCACCAATTTTAAAGCTTCTTTGTCATGTACTAAGTTCCAATATGTACTAAGTTCCAATATATAAACTCAGGATTGTTTCTAGGCTCTCTATTCTGTTCCAATTGTCCACTCTCTCACCTGGCCCTATGATCTGACCTTACGGTAGTCTCCTTGTTATCCGAAGTTTTGCTTTCCATGGTTTCAGTTACCTGTGATCAACTGCAGTCTGAAACTAGTAAACGAAAAATTCTAGAAATAAACAATAGATTGTGCACTGTTCTGAGCAGCATGATGAAATCTTGTGCTGTTCTACCTGGGTGTGAGTCATCCCTTTGTCCAGTGTCTCCACGCTGTAGATGCACCCCACCTGTTAGTCAGTAGCCATCTTGGTCGTCAGATTGACTGTCATGGCACTGCAGTGCTTGTGTTCAAGTAACTCTTATTTTACTTCATAATGGTCCCAGCGTGCAAGAGCAGTGATGCTGGCAGTTTGGAAATGCCAAAGAGAAGCCGTAAAGTGCTTCCTGAAAAGGCAAATGTTCTCCACTTAATAAGGAAAGAAAAAAGATCACATGCCGAAGTTGCTAATAGTGTAAGAATTTTCTATATATGAAATTGTGAAGGAAAAATAAATTTCTGCTAGTGTGCTAAGAGAGACCATATTCACATAACTTTATCACAGTATATTGTTATAATTTCTTTATTTTATTATTAGTTGTTGTTAGTCTCTTACTGTGCCTAATTTATAAATTAAACTTTATCATAGGTATGCATGTATAGGAAAAAATTTAGTCTATATAGAGTTCAGTACTATCTATGTTTTCAGGCATCCATTGGGGGTCTACAGTTAATAAATATTGATACCTTCTGGGGTGTGTATTCTCCTTCATTTATTTTCTTCAAAATAGTCCTAGTTCTTCTTTGCCCTTTGTTGTTCTCTGGGAATTTTAGCACTAGGTAGATGAGGTCTATGAAAAACCTTCTTGGAAGATTTGACTGGAATGCATTGACTTTATAGATTAATTTGGAGAAAACTGCTTTTTAAAAATAGTTATCCCCTTTAATCCATCTACCACCCCCCCCACCCCCTCCTCCTACCCTCTGGCAACCACTAGTCTATAGTCCATGTCATGAATCTGTTTGTTTGTCCTGTTCATTTGGTGATTTTAGGTTTATATCCCACATACAAGTGATATCATGTGATTTTCAACTTTTTCTGTCTGCTTATTTTGCTTAGTATGGTTATTTCAGAGTCTATTCATGTTGTCACAAATGGCAGTATTTCATCTCTTCTTATGGCTGAGTAATATTCCATTGTATATATGTACCACAGCTTCCTTAGCCAATCATCTATTGTAGGACACTTCGGTTGCTTCCATGTCCTGGCCACTGTGAATAATGCTGCTATGAACATTGGTGTGCAAATATTTTTTTCTGATATGGGTTTTCAAGTCTTTGGGTTAAATACCCAGTAGAGGGATTGCTGGATCATATGGTAGATCAATTCTTCATTTTTTGAGGAACCTCCGTACTGTTTTCCATAGTGGCTGTACCAATTTGCAGTCCTACCAGCAGTGTATGAGGGTTCCTTTTCCTCTGTATCCTCTCCAACATTTGTTATTACTTGTCCTGTTGATTATAGTTATTCTAATAGGTGTGAGATGTTATCTCACTGTGGTTTTGATTTGCATTTTCCTAATAGCTAGCAATGTTGAGCATCTTTTCCTATATTTTTGGTCATTTGTATGTCCTCTAGGGAGAAGTGTCTGTTCAGGTCCTAAAGCGGGTCAAATGTAGGGGAATAGGGGGAGGGTGAAGTGGGTAAAGGGGATCAAATATATGGTAGCTGAAGGAAATTGGACTTTGGGCGGTAAACACACAATAGAATATACAGACGTCAAATGATAATGCACACCTGAAAATTACATAATTGTATTAACCAGTGTTACCCAAATAAACTTAATAAAAAAATAAAATAATGAATCTTTCTTACCTGTGAACATGCAGCATTTTCCCTTTTTTCAGTTTTTAAAAATTTTTATTCTTCAATAAAATTTTATACTGTTTCCATAATATTAATGAATATCTTTTGTCAGCTGTGTTCTTATGTACCTTGTATTTTTGTTGCTACTGTGATTGATATGATTTTTAAATTATATTTCATAATTGTACATTGCTGGTGTATAGAGATATTATTGATTTTGTATATTATTTTGTATCCACGAAGCTCTTATTGCTTTGAATAGTTTCTTTATATAACTTCATAGATTTTCTTATGTAGATAATCATATCATTTGTGAATAATAACAGTTTTGACTCTTCCTGTCCAATCTTTACATCTTCCTTCCCTGCCGCCCCTGGTCTTTTTGCTTTAGCTAGAATGTCCAAGAAAATACTGAATACAAACGGTGATAAGGGGCATTCTTATTCCTTAAAATGGAAAGCTTTAAACACTTCACTATTCGGCATGATGTATGTTGAAGTTTTTTGGTAGATATGCTTTCAGTCCTGGTTATTAAGAGATTTTACTTAAGCAGATGTTGAATTTCGTCTACACTTTTCTGCATCTTTTGAGATTATCACATGGGTTTTCTCTTTTTATCTATTAAGATTATGTAGTACTTTTATTGATTTTCTAATATTAAATCATCTTTGAATTTCTGAAAAAAGTCTTACTTGGTCATGGAGTATTTATTTTTAAATACTTCACTGCATTTGCTTGCTAATAAATTATTTAAGACTTTTACATCTATGTTCATGAGTGAGTCAGCCTCTAATTTTCTCTTCCTGTACTATCCTTCTCCAGTTTTGGAACTATTGTTACATTAGCCTCATATAATGAGTCAGGGAGTTTTCTTCTTTGTGTATGCTTGATAATGTTTTCATGAGTTAGGAATCCACCTATGTAATCATGTGGCTCCACTTTTTGAAAGTGTTTTAAAGTATGTGTTTTAAATTACCGATTCAACTTTTTTTTTTCAAGTTTTTAAAAATAATCATATGTCTATTTAGGTTTTCTATATTTTTTATGAGAGAGTTTGGTAATTCAAGTTTCTTTTTTTAAAAAAAGTATGACTTTTTAAGTTTCAAATTTATTGGCATCTAGTTGTTCAAGTATTAAGATGCTTTAAATTTTTAGTATCTCTGTAATTATGTATCTTTTTCATACCTTATGTGGCTAATTTCTACCTTAGTTCTTTTACTCATTCAATCTTGCCAGAGAATTGACTTGTTTTTGGTTTTTGCAAAGACCCAAGCTTTGGTTCTGTTTACTCTCTTTATTTTGTTCTTTGTTTCTATATAATGAATTTCTGCCCTTATAGTTTTTATTTTTTCTTCTTTCTACTCTTTCATTTGAGTTTGCTGATTTTCATTTTCTAATTTTTAAAATCAAATGTTAAAGTTTTAACCTTTTGGTTTTTTTTTCTATATATGAATTTAAACTATGATTTTCCTGAAGTACTGAGACTTAAGTTGCATACATCAATTTGTTATGTAGTACTTTTATTGCCTTCAGGTCTGAATAGTGATAATTTTCTTTATGATTCATTTGTGGTTCTATAACTTATAAGATATTTAAGAACTTTCTAACATTCATGGTTTTGAGGTTTATTTTTAAACTATTAGTTTCTAAATCATAGTACTTTTATCATAAAATGTTGTTTGTATGCTAGGAATCTTTTGATTTTATTGAATATTTCTTTGTGAACAAGTACCCAGTCAATTCTGAATAAATTACTCATGTGTTCTTGAAAATAAAATGTAATCTTTAATTTTTGGTGTAAGGTATAAGTCGTAGTCCATTTGGTGTAGTTTATTAATTATACTATTTAAAATGCTTATGCTCTATTGCTATTTCTATAGCAGTTACTACAAGATGTTAAAATCTCCTAATGATTGTAGATTTTTTCATTTCTCTGTGAGTTTTTTTGTTTTTCTTTATATATTTTGAAGCTATGTTATTAAGTATATTCAGATTCTAGATTATTATATCTTTCTGAAACATTATTTATTTTATCACTACACAGTAATATTTTTAATCATGTTTTCTTCCTTAAATATATTTTTGTGTAATTTAAAATATAACTATATCAATTTTTTTATTAGTATTTTTCCATTATATAATTTTTCACCTTTTTACTTTGCCTTTTTGTCATTATGTTTAGGTGTGTCTCTTTTAAGCAGTGTGTAATTGGAAAGTATTTGTGTTTAAAAACCAATGTAAAACTGATGAGTTTAGTCTGGGCATATTTATTGTGATTACTGATGTTACTATTTCTACCATTTTCTTTTGCACTTCATATAACCACACTTTTTTTGATTCTTCGTTCTCTAGTGTATGTGTGTTCGGTGTGTGTGTATGTGTTTATGTATGTGTTTGATGGGATTTATTAGACTCATTGAGCTTTCTTTATCCCTATGCACTTTTCCACATCCCCTTCTACTCCAGAAGTTGTACACTAGTTTAACTTTTTAGGTGCTACATTCCTTTTTTTTGTGTGTGTGTGTGTACTTGACCTAAAAGGTCTAAATTTAATCAATGTCTCTGCTCTTTTCATGATAAAACAGTAACTCCTGCCTTTTATGTTGTTGTTATGTAGTGTTTAATTCTATCCTTTAAACACACACATAAGATTAGTAAATATTTTTGGAATTCTTTTATACAGTTGATGCGTCTCAAGTTTCTTCGCTTCTTTCCTCTAATTTTTCCATTTCTTTATTTAATTTCTTCCTGAGGAATGTACTTTAGTACATTTTTCAAAGAGTACCTGTGAATGGTAAATTCTGTTGACCTTAGTTTAGTCTTTGTTAATCTGAAATGTCTTTATTTTGCTCTCACTATATTATTTTTGAGTGATAATTAAGATATAGTAAAATTAGGCATAGTTCAGTTAAATAAGTTTTGGTAAACTACCACCAAAACAAGACAATGGACATTTCCATCACTCCTCAAATTACTTCTTCCTGTCAAGTCCTCCCTGACACCCACCACACCATCCCATTTCAGAGACAACCATTCTGGTTTTCTGTCATTATTAAATTAGTTTTGTTTCTTCTAGAATTTCATAGAAATGGAATCATACAGTATATACTTTTGTACTTGGCTTTTTTCACTTATAATGTTTTTGTAGTTTATCCATGTGATGTGTGTTTAATACTTAATTCTTTAAATCGCTATTTGTTTATTCATCCTGGTGATGGACACTGGATTTTTCCAGATACCAACTCTATCCCCAGCCAGGTATATGTTGTTCTGAGACCTTACACAGTCATTCAGGAAGCCAAAATCCATTTTCTGAAGCCATCTAATAATATCAGCTGCTTACTTACTGGACTCTGTTTCCTCTTTTATTTTTAAAATTTCTTAACATGACTTAGGAAAGAAACACCATTACCCCTCACTTCTTTTAGTTTTTTTCCTACTCTTCAGAGGTATCTCGAAATCTAAGGCTTTTTCTAATGGTGCAGTTCTTTTCCAAATCACTCAGAAAGATTTGGGAGTGGTTGGGGCATGGGATAGCTGCTAACGGTATCCTTTACCCAGGGGTCCTCAACCCTAGGCCACAGACTGGTACTGGTCCATGGCCTGTTAGGAGCCTGGCTGCACAGCGGGTGAGCGGCCAGTGAGCGAGTGAAGCTTCATCTGTATTTGCAGCTGTTCCCCAGCGCTAGCATCACTACCTCAGATCCACCTCAGATCATCAGGTATTAGATTCTCACTGGTCCCTGCTGCCAAAAAGGTTGAGGACCATTGCTTTATACATAATTATCAGTCATAACATTTTAAGAGCATTTCCCATGTGTAACTTATTTAGTTAAGTACTTCATTTAGATGATTTTATTTAATCCTCACCACAATCCTATGATCACTCCCACTTTATGGATAAATATACTGAAGCTTAGAGAAGTTTAACAAGATGACATATCTAGTAAATGGTGTCAGGATCTGGACTCAGGCCATCTTTTTTTTGCATTCTTAAAAATTGTTTTTCATTGCTGAACAGTAAACTCTACTTTTAGCCTCGTCAGGGCACCTCCACAGATTTTGTCAGAGTAATTAACCAGGATATCTTTTCTTTCCGGGCCAAGACACTGGTTACCTGCAGATCTTTCTGTATTGTGATTCCTGAGCTGCTGTGTCTTCTCTAGGAAATGTGGCTCACTCTCTAGGGAGAGTCTTATTTCTGGGTGAAGCACCTATGTTCATAGATCCTATTCCTTCCCTTTCTCCTTAGGGGTAACCAGCTTTCCAGTGAAGCAGAAGGAAACAATCTCTGCCTTTACAGGCAAATCCAAGTTCTATTCTCTTGGCTTTTGGTTATTTAGGGATTATTTTCACAACCCAGTTGGGATTCCAAGAGTCTCTTGGATTAATTAAGCAGGGTAATTAACTGAGTCTTTGGCCTTAGTGGAGCAGTTGTTGGTTATTTTCACGTTACCATGATGATAGCTTTAAATCTCTCAGGGGCTTTTACACAATTTCACGAGTAGCAGAACTGATTCCCCAGAGAATTTTGGTACCTCGTTTATATGAATAAAGATAATAATAAATATAGATGAGGTAGATAAATCAATTGGCTACTTGTAATTCAAACTTTCTCAGATTGTCCATAAACTCATGGTATGAGAGAAAAAAATCCAGAATAGTGACTGGAGAAGAAATAATGTTGATGTCTGGTCTATAGAAGGAAAATGCAGTTGTTGGAATAATTCAGGTCAAATCTATGTTGGATTTGACCATAGATTCAGGTCAAATCTATGTTGGAACAAAGAAAAGGGAAATGGTGAAGAGAGAACAGGGTAAAGTGAGGAACAAAGCATATGAAAGTTTTGACTCTTAAAAGATGAAGTGTAATAAAACACATTAAACTCACATGGAAAGGCTGTGGGTGAGGAAGACTCATCCTGGTTTGGAAAGTCAGTACTCAGAATTACCAATGTGAAATTTAGAAAATGATACCTGAGTTTTATTTATGCCTGTAGAGAATAACTTAGATTTCAGACTTAAGCACCAGAAAGACTATAAAGCCTCAGGGTAGAATTTGGGTCTGTTCTCTTGTCCGAACGACTGTTCCACAGCAAGCAGAGAAATGTAATCATGAAATTTGGTCTTACAGTACCCATAGGGGTCTTGCCTTTTTTGTAAGGTCAAAAGAAATGCCTGTTTGTATTGAGACTCAATCATCATGAAATAGATATAGACACATACCCAAAAGTGGCCTACCCACTAGTTCCATGGTCTGTCAGATAGCAGATTCTCACTAAATGAAAGGGCTATTTCTCCTTGGGAGCCAAAGGGAGAGAGAGAGAGAAAAAAGTGTGTCCTTTGGTTGGGAGAGGAGCCACAGTCCCCTGGTCAGTGGGTCTGAGGTAGCCATGTAGCAAGTAGGGAGGGTTCTCTTGCTACTGATTTCCTTTCAAGCCTTAGGGTGTGGGTCAGTGTAAAAGGCTCTGGAAGCTGGTTGGAGTAGAGTCATGTGATAAGCTTCACAACCTATACACTGAAAGTTGGATGATCCCTTTGTTGAGGGGATTGGGATGCTGAATGAACAAGTCCATCTTTTAGGCCCTACGTGTTGTCCCATGAAGAAGAAAAAGCTCCTGGGAGAGTGTATTAGCCAGGGATCTTCAAAGAAACAGAATCAATAGGTTAAACAGTATGTGTGTGTGTGTGTGTGTGTATAATACATATACGTATATACACACATATATAATCAGAATATGTTTTATGTTTTAAGAATATATATGTTTTAAGGAATTGGCTTATGTAATTGTGGGAGCTAGAAAGTCTAAAATCTTCAGCGCAGGCCAGCAAGCTGAAAATTTCGGCAGGAGATGCTACTGCAGTCTTGAGTCTTGAGGCAGTGTGGAGGCAGAATTCCTTTCCTTTCTGGGGATCTCAGTCTTTTCTCTGGAGCCTTTCAACTGATTGGATGAGGATCACCCACATTATGAAGGGCAATTTATTTTATTAAAGGCCTACTGACTTAAATGTTAATCTAAATAATACCTTCATAGCAACATCTAGATTTGTGTTTGAGCAAACAACTAAGCGCCATGTCCTAGTCAAGTTGATACATAACCATCACAGGAAGAGAGGAAGGTTGCTCTCGCTCACATTCCTCCTCTTCTTCCTCTCCTCACCAGCCGCTGAGTAGGATCTGAACTTTCAGCAGTGGTGGTGGGTCAGGGCTGCCCCAGTGGATGTTAGTGTGCAGGCCTGGACACTTGTGGCTGCAGCAAAGGAGTGAGACCAGAAACCAACAGCACCATGAAGAGCCATTTGGAACCCATGATGAAGGAGGAAGGGTGTCCTACACATACTCCCACCATTAAGAGAGAAGTTGAAACCAGAGCATGGATGGTGGGTGGAAGCTGGGCAGAGTTAGAGTTTCAGAAATAAACTTTGTGAGATCCTCTGAGATGGTGATCTGGGCTTGGATTTTCTCCATGGATGGCCTGGCCCCAGAGACACAGGTCTTGTGGCACTTTGGAGGATTTTCATAAGGCTTCTTTAAAGTGCTATAATGAAAAGCTTTTAGAAATATCCATGGGCAATGCATTAATGCCACTCTATCACCTTAGCCTCCTCACTCAGCTTCGATGTACTGAAACAGAATTCTGAGCCACAACAATGGGATCAACTGATTTTGCTGTTAAGTAGCTTCTAAGAGCATTTTGAAGTCTCAAAAATGCCACCGAGGAAAAGCTCTTCTAATCTCCTTCTCCCCTTTCCAGCCTCCCCTCTCTGTTGGCCGCAGAAATAGATTAACATTTGTCATACCTCCATTGTAAGCAGTCAAGCAAGCAGGCAACATTTTATCTTTGATATTTGATTGAAGGTAGAAGGCATTTTTCATTTATATTTTTGCCTGAAGGGAAAGGGAAAGCAGATAAAAGGAAGAAAAGGCATTGCTATGATGTACTTCTCCAGTATATAAAAGTTGTAATCTAATGTCATACTCTAGCTCTTTTCAATTCGATGAATATTCCTCCATTATCTGACAAAACACTCAGTGCTAGGATATGGTTACCTGATATATAGGAGAATATTGCAGTGATAATAAAGTTGTGTCAAACATCCTCTACAGTGTTTATAAATTTGTTTTCATACTTTATTTTTACCTTCAATAAAATAATTTAGATTTATGCATTTGCTATTTTAGAATCCACTTTGAAAAATAACTTGGGTTACAAGTAAACAATTAAGAGAGATTGCAATTCATTTATTCCAGGTTAAAAATATAGATGCAAATCTTTATTATTCCAATACTGAAGGCAATCAATAACAAATGTATTATGCTGAAGAATAGTAGAATAAATAGAAGTTTGTGGATAAGTAACAATCTTTTTTAGAAAAGTCATGTATGTTAAGTATAAACGAATATTAAATATACTATAATGTAGTAATAATACCTTATATTTATTCAGAGCTTTAGATGTTGTAAGTGCACTCATCCACGTTGCTCATTTAGAGTATTTTTTTTTTCAGTTGAGCAATCCCCTCCACTCTGTGTTTTTATAGATGGAGAAAATCTTCTTATGTACCCTGAGGATTAAATTTCAGATCATGGAAATGAGATGGAAAAAGAAAATCAAATAATTAACTACCAGATTTTTTAATTAAAGTATTCTTCTTCAGACAATTTAATGGAGGAAATAGACAGTAAATATTTTCCTGGAATAATTTCCATATATATATAAATATATATATATATTTATATTATATGGAAATTATTATATATATATTATATATAATATAATATTATATATTATATTATAAATATATATATATATATATATATATATATATATATATATATATATATATATATATATATTTAATACTAATCAGTGCCATGGGAGGAGTTGAAAGGACATTAATCAGGTTTGCCTGAGGCACAGTGAGGTGGAGGAGCCTGTGGTGTTTTACCGGAGTAAAGTGAAACCTATAAGAACAACTAGATTCTAAGGAATTTTGCCAGTCAGTGCCAAGTAAAGTTGCTAAGGCAAAATAGGAGAGAAACTGCTAAAGATAAAAGAAGATTGCCACATGTGCTGGGAATGACCAGAAAATTGATAATTAAATGATTGTGTGTTCTGTCTCCCTACTTCATCTTTGAGTCAAAATAAGAATTTGCAGGAATTATTCAAGGAAGACACACACATACAACATAAAAATGCTTTTTATTATTATAAAGCAATCAATGTTTACATGGAAAAATTACAAAGTATAAATTAATTGAAAAAATTCTTAAATCCATCACCCAGAAATAATTTTATTTTTTTCTTTATTATCAATGTATCATATATGTAATAAGTGAGAACAAATAATTATTTTGAAGCTAGTGGTAGAATTTCTTTTAGAGAGAGAATAATCTTTGTTTAAGAAAATTCTCTAATGGATTTGCCAGGTATGAAAGAGAATGCCCAAGGATTGAGCACTGTGGAGAACATTACTGTGTTCACCAATATTGCATCCAGTTTTCTTCTCTGGATTCCCTGGCAGTTAACCTGACTCTGGCCATGTGACTGGCTGAAGGGCTGCGTGAGTGAGATGTGTGTCATTTCCTAAAGAGAAAACGGGGAGCAAAATCTCTATGTGCTTTCTTTTCAGTGGTGTGTTGGAGCTGATATGTTTATTTCTTCCTAATTCTGTGTCCAGCGACTTTGTGTTGGTAACTAGAAATTGGCCATAATGGGAATATTTTTTGATGATGTTAGCTATTATAATGTTCATCATGGTGACATCAGCAGAAACAAACTCATTGATACAGAGAACATTTTGATGGTTGCCAGATAGGAGGGGTGTTGTGGGATGAGTGAAAAGGGGAAAGGATTAAGCAGTGCAAATTGGTAGGTACAAACAGTTATGGGGATGTAAAATATAGCATAAGGAATATAGTCAATAATATAATAACTATGTATGGTGTCAGGTGGGTACTATATTTATCCAAGTGATCACTGTGTAAGTTATATAAATGTCTAATCACTGTATTGTACACCTAAAACTAATATAATATCGTATGCCAACAGTAATTAAAAAATAAAAGAATTACTTAAAAACAATAAAAAAAGATGATATTTAGTCAAGCCTTTGTGCACATTCTTATTTATTTCTTAAGAGAAAATTTCTAGATGTAAAAGCTTGAGATAAAAGAGTATGAAGAATTTTAAAGTTTTGGATATGTTTTCCTAAACTACTCACCAGAAAGTTTAAGACGTTTTATTTGCACAAAAGCAAAGACCTATTGTGAATATATCTAGTTTAATCAAAAAGGAATATTGTTAGTGATCATGTTTTATGACTTGGCAAAATCTTACTGAAAGTTAGTTCTATGTGGATCCAGCACATAGAACAGATACATTTAATTATTTTTTAATAGTTTGGGGACTTATAAGGGAAGACTCTTATGTATAGTGTACTACAATTAGCTTTTCAAAATTAATAGCCTCTTATACCTATTTCCCCTTACATATCCATCCCCTTTCATAGGATGAATTTATATGCTTAGAATCAGAATCTAGTAGGGATGAAGGGAGGGGAAGGCAATAGAGTGAAAGTAGGAAAAGAAGTATATAATGTGTCCATATGCTAAAACTATTTAGAATCAAAGAATAGCTATTGAACTACATTAGCAGATGTAAAGCATATTCTCATTTGTTTCTCTTGGCCCCAGTAATGGCTCCATATGGAGGGGCAAGGATAAATTTAACCTCTTTGCAATAGAAAAGAACAAAAAATTTTATATTTAAAAATTTGTATTCCAAAGCTGTATGTAAAGAATGAGTTAGCCTGGTGCCCAAAGCTCTCCAGTTTCTTCCTTGCTCACAGTTTGTCTTGACTTTGCCCCTGTCATGCACTCTGTAGTGCAACTGTTTGTAGTTCCCCAATACATGATTTTTCTCTTAAATCTTGACCTTTGCAGTATGCTTTCTCCTCTGCCTAGAATCTCCTTTCCTTCTCTTTTCAACTACTTGTGCTTATGGTTTCAGCTTAGACGTCACCATCTTTGAGTCCTCCTCTGAATGAGTTAGGTGCTTCTCTCATATGCTTCCACTTGTTTGGTATTTATCACAGAGAATTATAATTTTCTGTTTCTTTATTTGATTTTCTTGCACTAGATTGGGAGCTTCTGCAGCATAAAGACTGTGCTTGGTTTATCTAATCACTTAGCAGAATGATATTTGATGGGCTATATCAGCAAATTTACATAAACAAACAATTTAAAAGTAACAAATAAATATAGGAATTCTTGTGAGTTGGGGCTTACTGTATAAGTTTGAATCAGTTAATAAACATTTTTTTAAGGGCCAACTTTGTGCCTGTAACTGTACTAAGTGCCTGGGAAAATATAAAAATGAATATATTTTAGTATTTAGGGGTTCACATTCTGCTGAGGAACTTACAACCAGTGATTCTGATCATAGTTCAGTCTGCCGAACATTGAGCAATTGAAGGAGAGGTAGTGACAAGCATTTGGAGGGTTTGTTATTTTTCGTAGATCTAGAAGCTAAATAAAGGATACAGAAATATAAAAAAATTTTAACCTAGAGTTGTAAGTAAAGAAGGATTTGACCACTTAAAGCTATAATTCTACATTTCCAAGATTATTAACATATAGATAATTGTGGGATTTGTCTTTGTGAAGATATCTAGGCTTCTAAATTATCATAAAATGACAATTTAACATTCCAAACAAAATCTGTTATCAGCTCCTGTTTCATCTTGGTTTTCTGTGTGTGCAGAATTCAAGAGAAGCTGTCTTAAGTGTTTTCCTCATTATTAAACAGTTTTCTAAAATCCATAATTCAGTGAGACAGTAAGTAGTTGCATTTATTTCTATACAATTCAGCTCCGCAAAGCTGACTGTGAATTCAGCGGGCATTCTTGAACTAGTCAGTTTTTGTTATCAGCTACACAACATGAAAGATAATTGTGTTTCTCAGCTAATGGAAGAAATTGAAGGAGAATAAAGACCCTAAGTATTTTAAAACACTGGTTTGAATATCAGCCTTGTGATCTAAAGGTAAAGAACAGTGCAAGTTCTGAAACAGATACATCAATTACTCATTTGGGACAAAAGGATCTTGTTTTCTTTTTACATTAAGTGAAATTACCTGTTCTATTTATGTACAGTAACCAAATATTCAAATCTTAAAGTTTCTTTCCTTACCAAACTCTCATTTTCCATCTTCTCATCTCTCAGTTTTAAGTACAATAAAGACATAAGCTTGAACTTTAATTTTAGCATTTCTATAATATGTCATTAGGAAGCTCTTTCGTTTTAAGAGATTTTAGGATAAAAAGAGACTTTCTATTTCAGAAGGGTCTTCCAATTGTATCTTCAGTGCGACTCCTCCAAAGGCAGTTAGTCCAAAATGTACAATTGTGATCTGAAGCAGAGATGAAACAAATCACAGATGCAATATAATTTTCCATGCAGTTTTTATGTTTTTCTGACATTCTTTTAATGTTAGTCCATAAATAAATTTTGCTAACACAGAGCAGTGAAAAACTTCTTACAAGCGTTTTTATTTCAAGAACTTTTTTTTTTTTGCCCCTGAATCTTTTTGATCTATAGTGCCTTTCATTTGACAATATGTATAGACTATAGCAATTGGAAAAGCCCAAACCAACAGCAAAATCCTCCCAGCAAAATCTACTTTCTTTTTTCACTTTCATGCTTTGGAACAAGTCGATGCAGGTCAAATCCTATTAAAATGAACAGAGATTTGAGTTGTGATGATATTTGTCAAAACAGAATTTGACATATCTCTCTAATTAACCAATCTGGTATCAATGGAATTATTCTCTTTTGACTCAACTGGTAGAAAATTAGTTCTAAATCCTTTTCAGCGTATTAGGTGTTTTTCCTGGGCTAACTGCACTCTTCAGAAGTTTTTCTTTAATTGCTTTTAAAAAAAAATCTCATTTTCAAATTACATGGCAAATTCAGATACTACCTACATGAGGACCATGAGAAATACTTCAAGAAGCAGCATCCAGTTAAGCTCATTTTCTACATTTGTGCTTGGTATGAGCTGAGAGACTGATGATATGGAAGAAATGACCACTATAACTTGACTTTTTATAACAGCCTCATCACTATTCCTATTTTAGGGGAAACTAAAGGTTATGATGTTTCAGTGCTTCAAGGTCTGAAATTTAATTTTTGAGAGGCAGCTTGATGTAGTGTAGTTAGCTAGAGCTAGTTTCAAATTTTCATCCCAACTCTAGATCTGTTACCTTGGGCAGCTTAATTAAACTCTCTGAGCCTTGTTTTTTTCATCATCAGAATGGGTATAATAATACCCACATCACCAAGTTGTCATAAGATTAATTTTGATTACGTATGGAAAGTACCCAACCCTGTAGCTGACACATGGAAAGTGATTAGTAAGTGCTTGTAACACTTCTCCACCTTGTACCTCACTCTTCCTTTTTCTTGCCCTTCCTGGTTAAACTGGAACCCTAAATGTTTTCCAGAGTATAGAATGAGGATGCTGAGATTCGAAGGACTGTTAAAGGCTTCCCTGTACCTGCCTGGCATATTCTCTGAATTTGCCATTCAGAGAATGGCATTACCTGCCTGGCATAATCTCTGAATTTCCTGATTTTCGAAATTAATTTTTAAAGGGAGAGTTAAAGCCTTAGTTCTCTGCTTAAATACACAGAAATATTTAAATGTTAGCTGGCACATGTAAATGGAAACATTTACCATATACCTCAATTTACTCAGTGCAGTTCCAGTTTTGTCTTGGTCTGATTATTAATAGCACCCCTTTCCACTCTCAAAAGTGTCCTGATTTGGCTAATAAATTTTGTGATTACCCATGTTTTATGATAAGAAGTCTTTTTCTTTTTCACTCCTTTTTTTTTTGCAGTGTTTAGCATGGAGCCTAGTACGTGGTTGTATAAATGATGCTATATCTATTTTCTTAATATTTAATGCAATATTTCTGATTTTATAAGTAGGTCATATTTCTTATGAAAAATTTGGTAACTTCTGAAAAGGAAAAGAAGAAAATTTAAAAAATGGGACATGATTGTTAATATCATAAGATAGATTTCTTTATTACATAATTAATTGTTTCTTGGAAAACAGAGGATATTTGTAACAAGGAGGGGTTGGCATATTAAACACAGTGTCTTCCATGCTCAGAGCTCCTTTTAAATGGGCAGGGCTACATTATTGTGTTTTGTGCTGTGGGACTCTGCCCTACTGGCCAGAGCTGGTTGTATAAGGGGCGGGCTTTGATCCAAGAATAGTCAAACCAGAGGCTGGCCAGCCCATGGACTGGTGAAAAGGATGAGACGGGCTAATCATATTCCCTCTTTTGAAGCTGAACTAGAAAATAAAGTTAGCAGTGGGATCTGAAGCAGAATGAATCTATAAAGAGAAGCTGTGAGGTAAGGTAGAGCCATGAAGGGTCCCAGCAGGGTGAAGTTACGAAGACGCAAAAGCAATGAGGGGGCAGAGTCTTTGAAGTAGAGGAAAGCTACACAGAATGGAAGGAAAGAATAAAACAATTGGTATAGAGAGGAGAATTGGACAGGGCACAGAGAGAAACAGAGGCACCTTCAGAAAGAGACCGTGAAGGCTCTGAGAGAAGCAGAGAGACAGAGAGCAGCTGGTTCCTAACTTGTCTTGGTTCTCAGAAGTTTCTCTGGTCCTGGAGCCAGTTCACAGATATCTTTCTGATAATTCACTTTCTTAGGGTGTTGTGAGTGAGTCTCTGTTCCTTGGAATTCAAAGAATCTGTTTGGAACAACCGGTCCATTACAAAACAGAAGTATATACTGAATGTGGGGGGACCACATGGGATCAGGGCTTTTAGTTAGATTATGAGGACACAGCACATCTCAGAGAATCCGACTAGAGGAATAACCTTTAGATTCCTTGGGAACCGGAAAACTGTCAGTTACCTACTCTTTCCCCTTACCCTTTCCCTCTGGGATCATATGATCTCTCACCTTTCCTACTCTCTGTGCATCTTTATTCTTTTCCACATCAGTTTCCTTGAAAGTCTCCCCCACAACTCTGGCTTTCACATGATTTTGGGTTGTTGTGGCATTGACTCTAGTCTTAATTCTCTATGACCTTAGAGATCTAGTACCTAGTACTATCTGACTAGCTGCAATAAGTGTATCTATTTGTTTAATATGAGAGAGAGAGAGAGAAAGAAGGAGAATATCAGATGGTCGGTCACTGGTCATCTGATGGATTGGCTGTGTTTGAGTCAGATGTTCTTCTGATCCAGTGAGCTGTAGCAAAGGTGTGATCCTGCTCTGTAAGTTGGGCCTATGGGTATTGATTTTCTGATTAAGCAGAGAAGGGAAAGGGCAAACTGAGTATCATATATGCTATATCTTGGTTCTTCCCTGCCATTTAACCCTGATCTTTGTTCCTAGTGCAAACTCACTATTGGACTGCTCAGCAAGTTTTACATCCTCGTGTAACGACTTCCGGTTCTTAGGGAGACTTCCTCATTTCTACCATTGCCTTGGCCCACCTCCTTCCAGATGCTTTTCTTGTCTGATCCTGGAGCTGTCCACAGTCCCAGTTCTGACAGTTTGCCTTCTTCCCACTTTTGCTGCTGGGGTCAGCCCTTGAACCCACACCTCTGGTAGCCAACCTTTGCCCTTCCTCAGAACTGGCAGTGCTGTGAGTGCCCGCTCTGTACGTGTGAAGAGAAACAACCTGGAATGAAGAAATAGCTGAAAAAAATCACACAGTCTTGAATACTGACAGATTCAGCACTACTTGCCTGAGGGCGCCAATCGTGTAAATTCTTCCCACAGCAATGTGACAATCTCTTAGCAACTCTGAGCTCCTCTGGTTTCAGTTTAACAGCAACAAGGCAGAAGACCACAGGGGAACTCATTTCATACCATAGAGTGTGTTCACCAAAGCCATCTCCGCTTAGCTGTCTGTCTGAATCAGCATATTCTGATGAAGGGTGATTTGGGCTTCTTTTCAAAATGTCTCAGTGGGAGTGACAAGAGAGATGTGAGGACATGTAGACTTTGGGAATTATCCACATGACCAGATGAGGCTCTGGGCTACACTCTGTCCACAGAGGCCCATGTCATTTGTTGCAACTGCTTCTTCCAGGTCTAGCATCTTGTACATTTCTTCTGAGGAGGGAAAGCTTTGTGTTCATCACCTCTGTGATTCCTTTGCATTTGCATTCTACGCTATTTTCATCTGACACCACAGATTCCGTGGCTGTCGTTCTCTCAGGACTGTGTGGACAGAACAGATTATATCTGACAAGTTGAAAGCTCCATGGAGCCATCTCCATGAAGGAGGAAAAAAATTCAGACCAAAAATCGAATGCTTATCTTTCTCATAGTAGATGCAGATTCTATTTTATTTAGAGAACAAAAGGAAAGCATTGGACTTGGAAGAGAAGGAAAGATGTAGAATATGTGTATGCATGCTTTTTTTCCCCATGGCTCTGTCTCAAGTGGCTACACACTTGGTCTTTAGAATGAATTTTTGACTTTCATACTTTTGCATTTTTCAAGTAGTTTTAGAAAATAATTAGCAACAACAGGAATTCTATAGTGTTGAAGCCAGATCTTCTCAGTGGATGGGCCACTGCATGGGAGTAAGTCAGGCACTTTCTGAAGCTGTGTAACTTTTTCAGGCAACTGAGGGACCATTTAGTAAATTAGTCCTTGGAATGGTACCCACAGAAATTGTTGGCTAGGGTGAAATGTACCAAAATTGCTCCCTGGTGACCCGAAAGAGCTGTCGAGTGCTTAAAGGATTCTTAGAGAGTTTCCTGAGTGAAAAATGAATATAGCTCCCCAAATATCAATTCTATACTATGTATTGTTTAGGGAGAAGAGGGAGGCAGGGTTCTTGGTTATACAAGGGGGCTTCTGATCCTGGAGCATTGCAACAGTGATGATGATTCTAATGATGGGATTCTGAGAAGTGTTTCCTACTACGGAGCCCAGTGAGGAATAATTGGAATCATCTATGCAGTCAGTCAAATGGAGACCTGGTCAGCAAAAGCTGAACTGGAGTCTTGGTGGGGTGAGATACACACCAATATAAGAATTATCTCTTTATTAAAGATAATCTCTATAAATCACCATTTGGAGTAGTAAGGGAAGAAATTTAATATTTAGGTGGGTACAAAGGTAACTGGAAAGTCACAAGCAAGCTATGATAGTCGTCTTTTTCATCTCCTCTGTTTGTTGCAGAAATTAAGTATCTCTCTGGACAAGAGACTGCTAGATACCTACTCAATATCCATTATCTCCCTCCTCCCCGCTTTTCTGGTGTGGGATTCTGATGATATTAAAGCAGCATCATGCTTAGCTAAAAAATGCTAGATTTCCCAGTCTAAGAAGATGGGAGGGTATATGACTAAATTCTAGCCAGTGATATGTAAGGAGAAATTATTAGATGGGTCTTCCAGTAAAGCTCCTTAAAAAGGGGCAAAGGCTCATCCTCTACTCTCCCTTTTGTTCCTTGTCTTTTCCTTTCTTCCTACCTGGAATGAGGAAATGCTGGCTGGAGTTCCAGTAGCCACTTTGTGAATATGAGGTAGCTTTGAGGAAGTCAGAGAAAAAGATGGAGAAGACAGATAGATCTATGCTGAGGTTGTATGGCCACCATATCACACCTGATTTGTTTAAGCTCTGCTTTTCATGTCTCTGCTACTCACAGTTGAACACATTTTCGAACTGATACTATATGCAAGGCTGGAATCCCACATCTTCTACTCTTAAATAGAAGTTATTCTGTTCACACAACAGGAACATCAATAGGGAATAAGATTCTAAAACCCAGCCAGCCCATCCATATGGATGGGTACCATATGGCCTTTTCTTGCTGCCAAGGCCAGTCTAACTAACAGACACAGGGAAGAATGGCAAGTGCAAATTCAATAATGACATTCTAAAATGCATGCAATGGAGACAACCCGAATAACCTTGAGATTCCATAGAGGTATTGATTCTGAAGTATTGAAAAGCAAAAGACTTTGTAGTGTAGACCAACAATATTTTATGAAGTCTATAGAGCAACTCTCTCACTTTAAAACCTCCATATTGGTCAGCTACCTTAATTATTATCTGCATTATTTCATCAAATCTACTATGTAGTAGGTCACTTTGGTTAAATTATGTCCATTTTTATTTTTAAAATATGTTGGTTTTATATGTACATACTCGGAGATACACAAGAGCTACACTTTCTCCATATCTTGTTTCCCAAATGATACACAACCCCCAGCCCTGCCCAGAGTGTATGCCTGTCTTTTGCGTCCATATTCTGTTTCCAGAAACCCCTACAATGCATAATAACAGCCTCCATTCATTGGCTATACAAGGTATTGAACTCTATGAGTTAGGTATTGTTATTTTCGCTTCACAGAGGAAGAAACTGGAGTTCAGAGAGCTTCTGAAAGTTAGCGAAGATTATACAGGATAAAGGTGGGATTCAGATCCAGATCTGTGTAACCAAAATGCATTATTTAAACCACTTTTTATTCATTCAACAAATGAATAAAATACAGCACTGTGCACTAGTATTATTCAAGGCCTTGGGGATAAAAAAGTGAGGAAAATTGCAAAAATTCTCTGCCCTCCTGAAGATTCTTTCTTTCTTTCTTTTTTTCTTTCTTTCTTTCTTTCTTTCTTTCTTTTTTTCTTTCTTTCTTTCTTTCTTTCTTTCTTTCTTTCTTTCTTTCTTTCTTTCTTTCTTTCTTTCTTTCCTAATTCTAGTGAGAATTAAAACAATAAACATGATTCTTTCTTTTCTAATTCTAGTGAGAATTAAAACAATAAACATGATTTGTAAGTAAATTATTCAAGTGAGTTCTAGATGATAGGTAAGAAGGTGATGAAGCAAGGTAAAAGAGAGCGGGCAAATATTAGGGACAAATGGGGGACAAGGAAGGCCTCCCTGATGAGGTGGTACTTGAGCAAAAATGTGAAGGTGGGAATGGTATGAGCCATGCAGATATCTGTTCAGAAGAGAGCTTTCAAATTTGGAGGAGCAGCTGGTACCAAGACCCTGGAGTGGGAACATGCTTGGCTTACTTGAAAAACAGTGAGGAAGTTGGAGTGGAGTGAAGGGGTATACCAGTTGGAAATAAGGTCTGAGTGGGAGTGGAAGCCCAGATCATAAGATTGTACAGACCATTGTGAAGACTTTGGTTCTTGAGGGAAATAAGGGACCATTTGAGCTGAGAAGTGATGTGATCTGACATATTTTAAAGGATCACTCCAGCAGTTGTGTTGAGAAGAACAGACCGAAGAGGTACAGATTCAGGGAGTCCAGTTAGGAGATTTGTCACAATGCTCTCCTACTTTATAGCTGGCTAGAGAATACTGTCAGAAGACAGACTTCTGCCCTTCTCATCTTTCTCATCTGTTTTGATCAAAGAAGCTAAGTAACAGGAAGGTGAGGGTGGTAGGAAACAATGACCTCAGAGCTGGCAAGTGGCTGGGGGTGGGGACGCTCAGCTGTCTCCGCCATCCTTCTCTTCCCTCCTGGGGGAATGTGCAGGCAAAGACAGGCACTGTCAGGGTGGACATCTTCAGTAGTCCTGTAGGGAAACTTTACTGGGACCAAAGTCCTGAGCATTTATTTATTTATTTATTTATTTATTTATTTATTTATTTTTCATTAATTAATTTCATTAATTCAACAAATATTTGTTCAGGCATTGTGTAGCTTAGTGGGGGAAATAGGCAACAATCATTATGCATCACAGATATGCAAATTATATAATGTATTAGCTTGTCACAAGAGTTATAGAAAAATGTAGGATAAAGTGAATGGGAGTTCCAGGGTGAGGGTGGGGGATGGTACAGGGTGGGGGGCAGGTTCCAGTATTAATGGGGTGGTGAGTAGGTCTCATTGAGAGGGTATTTTGGTTTGGTGGCCAAAAGGCCTTTATAATTCCATAACATTATTAAATAGATAGATCATACTGTCTCTTTTCTTTTTATCCCATACCTCCCCCTGTAAGGAAGATAAGTCAGCCGACATCAGTATCTTCTCTCCAAAAGAGCTAGGAGGGCTGCTAATGCTCAGCTCTTATATTCTTTACTATCAGCAGCTCAATCAGATGACTCTGACCTTTGCAGGGAAATCAAGATTGGCTCCTTCTCACAAAATGTGAGCAATCCCTGTTCCGGCCAGATTGGTGTTCTGGGAAAACCATCGCCTTTTCTCATTTATACATATTGTTTCAGTGTCATTAAAGGGATTTCTGAGAATGGGTTCCCATTGGCAGGCTCTGTATGATAGGATAGTAGAATATGATGTGGGTAATTCAAACATTCACTGATTAACTTGTCCTCTCTGTTCATGAATTTCCTCTCTCTGTTCATAAATTCCCGATAATGGAGTAATTGATCACATTGTCAAACAGTGCTTTAAATGTGGTCTTAAGATGATGGAGAAAAAGGAAATCTGCAATGCTATGGTTGAATCAACTGTGAATCTGCAATGTTATGGTTGAAATTGTCATTACTGCCTAATTAATCATTTTCTGTGTGAATAAAGTGATTTATTAATTTTGAACAGATGTTGTGACTAAAGCATTAACTCTAGATAATATTTACAATGACATCTTAATGCAAACATTATCTGGGAAGGTCTAATTTAGAACTTTTCTAAATGTATTTCATGGAACAACAGTCCCACTTGATGTCTACAAAAAAATAAAAAGAGACTCATGGCCAAGTAAGTTTGGAAAGTGCTGCATGCTACAGTTCTTTTTGGAGGTTCTTGATGTATATTGGTCTTTGAATAGCCTTGAGAACTTTTCAATAAGTAAACTTATTTTGTTTCACTCAGTGTTTCCCAAACTTATTTGATTATGAAATTATTTGTCACAAAGCCATCAATTAAATCCTATAGAACTATCAACTTACAGGATGTACTCCAGAAAAAGCTGATGTGGTTGATATTAAATTTCTTAGAAGAATGAATAGAATTGCTTATTAACAGGATTCAAACAATGTTTATTGAATGAATGAGCTTGAGGTAAACCACACATTTGAACTTCTTTTAATTCCTGATCTTTATTGTGATTACAATAATAAAAGTTTCTATATAATCTTCTGACTCTGAACATTGGGAAGCCTTTTTGGGTGCATGTTGATTTAATTTTGAATTTGGTATGTAGTAATAAAATAGACAGGGTCTTAGTGGTCACCAAATTGAAAAAGCTTTTTATGGCAAAGCATTATTGACATTTAAACATGAAAGCTATGGCTTCATGGGGCTCTTAATTTATGACTTTGCTCTAATAATCATATCAAGTAACTGCTGTGGTAAAATTTACTTCCTTGGATAAAAACAAAACGATCAGGCTCAAAACTGACAATTTGTTCTAGAATTTGAGGTTTCTTAATATTATCCACAACACTAAAACATTTTGACTTAAAATGAATACTCTCAGCTTTTTAAAACCTCCAAAGATTTCTGAAGTACAAATCATAAAGGTACCAGTTGAGGTGGCATTCGATTTTGACAGTGTTAAATTGTCAAAATTAGTTTAAACTGCACTTTTTAAGCCTCTACTTCTTAAGCACATTCTCCATCCCTTTTAAAAATATGAAATTTAAATGTAAGCTTCTTTGGTGAAATGCCCTTAGAAGATGTCTCTGAAAAATTCTTTTTATAATGATCATGTCCTTTAAAGTTCTCCATTACATTGGACATTCTATTTCCTCTCATTCCTTGTTGAGTAGAAAGTCAGAGGACAATTTAATTTTTGTAATCTTAAGACAAATTTTTCTTCTTAAAAATAATTAAAAATTTTCAAATACAGTTGACATACAACATTTTATTAGTTTCAGGCATACAACATAATGATTAGATATTTATATACCTTATAAAGTGATCACTCTGATAAATCTAATACCCATCTGACACCATACATAGTTATTATAATATCGACTATATTCCTATGCTCTCCTTTATATCCCCATGACTATTTTGTAATGACCAATTTGTAAATCTTAATCCTTTCCTCCTCTTCTCCCATGCCCCAGCTTTCCTCCCATCTGGCTACCATCAAAATGCTCTCTGTATCTGTGAATTTGTTTCTGTTTTGTTTTTGTTTTTTTTGTTTGTTTCATTTTTGTTTGTTTCACTTTTTTCTGTTTCATTTTTGTTTTTGTTTTTGTTTTTTTTGTTTTGTTTTTGTTTTTTTGTTTGTTTCATTTTTGTTTGTTTTCATTTGTTTCTGTTTCATTTTTGTTTTTTTTTAGATTCTACATATAATTGAAATCATATGGTACTTATATTTCTCTGGCTGACATATTTCACTCAGCACAATACTCTCTAGGTCCATCCATGTTGTTACAGATGTCAAGATTTCATTATTTTTATAGTTGACTAATGTTCCTTTGCATATATGTACTGCTTCTTGTTTATCTATTCATCTATTGATGGACACTAGGGTTGCTTCTATATATTGGTTATTGTAAATAAGCTGCAATGAACATATGGATGCATACGTCATTTTGAATTCATGTTTTGGATTTCTTCTGATAAATACCAGAAGTGGGATTACGGGTCCTTCTTCGTCTCATGTTATAGCCTTTGTTTTAAAGTCTATTTTGTCTGGTAGAAGTATTGCTACCCCAGGTTTTTTTTTTTCCATTTTTATGAAATATCTTTTTTCATTCCTTCACTTTCAGTCTGTGTGTGTCTTTCAATCTGAAGTGAGTCTCTGATAGGCAGCATATGTAAGGGTGATGTTTTCTTATCCATTTAGCCACCCTATGTCTTTTGATTGGAGCATTTGATCTATTTACAGTTAAAGTAATGTTGATAAATATGTAGTTATTGCTGTTTTATTTTTATCTTTTTTTTCTTCTTTTACTTAAAGAAGTCTCTCTCATATTTCTTATAATACTGGCTTGATGATCATGAACTCTTTTAGCTTTTTCTGTCTGGAAAGCTCTTTATCTGTCCTTCGATTCTCATTTATAGGTAGAGTAATCTTGGTTGTAGGGCCTTTCCATCACTGTGAATATTTCATGCTAATCCCTTCTGTGTGCAAAGTTTCTGTTGAGAAATCAGCTGACAGTCTTATGAGAGCTCCCTTGTAGGTAACTAATTGCTGTTCTCTGGTTGCCTTTTAGATTCTTTTTGTCTTTAACCTTTGGCATTTTAATTATGATGTCTCTGCGTGGGCCTGTTTGGGTTCATCTTGTTTGGGATCTCTGCACTTTCTGGGCTTGTAGGTCGATTTTCTTGGACAGGTTAGGAAGTTTTCTGTCATTATTTCTTCAAATAGGTTTTCAATTCTTTGCTCTCTCTCTTCTCTTTCTGGTACTCCTATGATGTGACTGGTGGTATGCTCGACATTGACCCAGAGGCCCCTTAAACTATCCTCACTTTTTCAATTGTTTTTTCTTGTTGCTGTTCTGATTGAGTGTTTTCTGCTACCTTATCTTCCGAATCATCTCTGTTTTATGCAATCTACTCCTAATTCCCTCTAATGTATTCTTTGTTTCTATCTGGTTTCTTTTTTATGTTTTCTATCTCTATTTTAATGTTTCCTATCTCTTTGTTGAAGTTCTCACTGAGATCATTGAGCATCTTTATAACCAGTGTTTCAAACTCTGCATCTGGTAGATTGCTTGCCTCCATTTTGTTTAGTTCTTTTTTTGGAGCTTTGTTCTGTTCTTTCATTTGGGACATGTTTCTTTGTCTCCCCATTTTGGTTCCCTCCGTGTCTTTGTTTATATGTATAGATAGAGTAGCTATGTCTCCCGGTCTTAGTAGAGTGGCCTTATATATTAGGTGTCCTGTAGGGCCCCTTGGAGCAATCTCCCTGGTCACCTGAGCCAAGTGCTCCAGATGTGTACTTTGTGTGGGTTGTGTGTGTTCTCCTGTTATAGTTGAGCCTAGATTGCTTTTTTAATATCATTTGGAGGGATTGACTCTCAGGCTGATTGGTTGTGAGGACTAGCCATGACTTACAGAGGAGGAGCTATTGTGTAGGGGCTGACCCTGTGGAGCAGGATTCGCTTTAGCGGGGCTCTGGTGTCTGCCCAGTCTTCTCTTTGGGTGTATTTTTTTTGTTAGTTCTGGGGCCTCTTGGGAGGATATCTGTTGCAGGCCAAGGTAGCTGCTGTCTTTGCCCTGCCCGGGGCCACTTGGTATGAGCTACAAAGTGATTTGCAGATGGTTGCCACTTGTGCTGGGTTTGGGGATGCCTGGGGGAATCTAAGATGTGCACGGAGGCCAACTGCCACTAATGCTGGGCTTGGGACTGCTTAGCAAGATGTATGGGGAATGCAGAGGCCAGATGCTGCTTGTTTGGGGTTTGTGAATCTTTGTGAGATTTTAGGAAATTTTGCAGTATGAGTCAAGATAGGCTATTTGTATGGAAAAGCCACTGGAAGATGCTTGGGTGGATCTGCAAGTTAGGTGGGGCAGGGTCTCAGGAAATCACCAAGGCAGGGCTAACAGTGATAGCCAGCTTGATGGAGACTCAGCTATTGTGCCTGTGCCTGAACCTGCATGTGCAAGCTGGGTTGGAGGAGGGCTCAATGAAGAAATAAAGCTCTCTGCCAGCACTTTTGTCTGGGAGACAGCTGCCCCTCCATGCCTCGCCCTGAAGCCAGATAATTCAGTTCCTCCTTATATCCTTGGCAACTTTGAAGCTGCTACCCCAGGGCTGGTACTCAGAGCAAGTGAGTCCATCAGTGCTTAAGTCCATGCACCAGCCCTTTAAAGAGTACACCTTGGTCTCCAGCTGCCCTAAGTCTCACTCAGCCACAATCTCTGTTGGTTTTTATAGCCAGAAGTTGTGGAGATTCCTCTTCTAGGTAGTGGAACCCTGGGCTGGGGAACCTGGTGTGGGCTGAGACCCCTTGCTCCTCAGGGGGACCTCCACAGTTGAGATAACTCTTCTGATTTTTAACGGTCACGCATGGGTATGGGACCAGCCCAATTCTCCATGTCTTTGCCCCTCCTACCAGTCTTGATACGGCTTCTTCTGTGTATCCTTAGTTATAGGACTTCTCTTCAGCTAGACTTCAGGTGATTCTCAATGATGGTTGTTCTGTAGTTTAGGTGTAATTTTGATGTGGTTGTGAGAAGAGGTGAGCACAGCATTTACCTACTCTGCCATCTTGACCGGGAGCTCAAGACAAATTTGTTTTTCATGTGAGAATAACATTTTTCATTCTTTGTCACACTGTTTTGTGTTTCAAGTTGATAAGTTTAATTTATCTAGGATTTATTTTTCTTAATTTATCTAGAATTTTTCTCTTTAATGAGGAAATGAGACAAATTTTGCCTTGGGAAACACATAATTTATTGAAGCGATTCCCCGCCTCCTCATTTTCATGAAAAGTACTGGCATGGTCACTGTGCTGTATTGTATGATCGTATACCTTGTGTCTTAGTTTTGCTCCTTGTGGTGTCTCTTCCTATGGGAGGATTATACATTTTCTTTCTTGCTGAGGTCAAGCTTGGTCATGTTCCTTGCTCTGGCCAATAAAATAAGAGCAGAGGTGATGTGTGGCCGTTCCAACAGAAGCTTGTAGAACCATCTCATGGTTTGCCGTATTTTTTTCTCCCTGCTATGGAGATCAGTGTTGTTCCAGATAGAGACTGTTCTGTCATTCTAGATTCTAGAGCAAAGTTGACGTGGAGCAGGTCGATGGCCAACCAGCAATGGATATGTAGCATGAGGAAGAAATAAATCTTTGTTTTTGTTAAGATTTTGGAATTGTTTGTCATTGCTCATAACCCATTAAATTTTGATTAATACAAACAACTTCTTCATTGGATTCTTTCCAGTTTTCTAAAAAGAAAAATACTTGATATAAGAGCAGAGAATTCAGCCAAACCATTATCTATCACTTAGTCAATATTAAAGAAATAGAAAAAAAATTGTCAGTAAGTTGATATGAAGCTAAATTCCAAATTTGACAACATAAACTCTAGAATCTCTGACTACTGTAATGTAGCTAATAACTGCTATTTAGTTTTAAGTAATGAAGCAAATAAAAATATAGACCCCACTGCAATGCTGCTGTTTAATGGACCAATTACAATGATTCTTGAATGTGAGCACAATGTTTAATCTAAACATTTTCTATTCAGACCTTAATAACTCTCTTTGCGAGTTGTAATTTAGTTTCTCAAAAACACCAAATAAAAAGACAAATTAAGTTTTTAGTAACTTGTGTTCAAGTAAAAATGATTCTTTGAGGCAACAGTGGCTAGTTAGTGCAGTAAATTCCCAGAATATTATTTTACAGATGCATATTTTTTTCACCAGGTGAGAGTAGACTCTGCAGGTAACTTTATAAGTCAATTTCTTAGTGACAGGTCAGTATGCTGATTCTGATAATTATATAACTCATGAATTATAATTAACAATGATTATTTAAAAATTTTTCCCCCCAAAAGGTAAAATAGTTATTTGAGAAAACAATTATAGTTGAATATAAAATAATGCTATTTTTGAAGGCTTTTAGACTTTCAATTCTTAGGAGAAATATATAATTTATTTTTAATCTGTAAAGTGTTTATTATGAATTACAACACAGCTGACTAATCAAGTATGAGATGTTTATTTATGATTACTAAAAATAAGCAAAGCAATAAAAATATTTAAGTCTCTCAATTTAGTTTGATATGACCCTGAGCTTTAGCCTGATATAAAACCATGAAAGGACATTTAAATTGAAAACTAAAAATTTTTATTAACTTGGACTGAAAAAACTTTGATTATAGTCTTTCCCTGACCAGTAACTAGAAACCTTAGGGACTCCAGAGCTGTAACACATTAAGAGTGTGCTGCTGTTCCTGTGACAGTGACTGGAGAGTGTAAAACAAGGGTAGGTCCAGAAGGACTTTGTGTTCTGTATAGCCTGAAAGTCAGTGAGATTAAAAATAAAGAAATATGGCACCTCCATATTAATGGTTTAATTATCAGTATTAGAAGAAACCAAGTAGCCTGGCTTGAGTTTAGGAGAGAGGTGAAACAGAATTTAGTCCCACATCTGCTTAAGTGTTTGAAAGTAAAGAATTATTCCTAAGGTTGTGTATAACTAAATCTCATTGCTAACCTGATCAAAGGGCATGGGAAGGAGATCGAGGACTAGTGAGATTAATACTTAGTCCCTTGAGGGCTAGTGTCAGGAACATGGAGAAGATAAATAATTTTTTAAATGAAAAGGGTACATTACCAGAACAGGGATGGAGAGTGGGGATAGTATCACCATGGGGTTACATGTATGTGCAGAGTCTCTAGAGGTAGATTGCCTGGCTTCCAGGCCTGCTGTGTCATTCATAGAGAGCGGTGGTAGTGACAAGCTGCCTAACGTCTCTATGCATCATTCTCTTCATCTGTAAAATGGGAAATTTGAGTTGGCATAGGAAGCAGACAGTCTTCACCAGTGTGCTGTGTTGCTCTATAGGATTCTATGATGTTCTTATGGGAAATCATTGCTGAAAATTGGATTTTAAGTTATGAGGTTCTTGAGAATGACTCTTACATATAATTGAAATCTCTTTTATGCATGTGTGAATTTTTCTTTGGGGAATAGGAGCCATAGTTTCCTTTGGATTTTAAAAATTATTCAAAATCCCCTGAAGGTAAATAACTACTGCCCTAAAATTTCTACAAGTGGATAGGGAAGTCTTGATTTGTGTACTGTAGAATGGAGTATAAAACGTGTTGGAGTTGAAGATGTTTTTCAATTAAACAAGGTAAGTACTAGAGAACATTGGAGCAAGTATCAGAACAGGTTGAGGGCAGAGGTGTGTTTCCATCCCAACCAGAGATTTCCCAAAAAAGTTTAGAAATACACATCCAAAGGACTTCTATTGAGACCAGATGTGAATTAATCTTTAGGAACTTCCCGATTTGTAGGGAAGGTTTGATTAGAGCGGTGATCCTCCTAATTCTATGGAGATTTAGGAGATAGACCAAAGAGAGAACTACTGGCTTTTAATTTCTACTTTGATCTTGCTGTACCTACATGTCTATGGTCAAAATATTTAAATATCTATTCCTGTGTGTCCTCTATTGGGGCATTTGGTTCTCAACGACCTCTTAGCTTCATTGTGTTACAAAAACTTGTGGTTTAATTCACAAGTAAGATGGTTACTTAGGTTAATCATGGTCTTCTAGAATTTGCTATTTGTGTTTTCTTTATTCTTTGAGAGGCTCTTAATGATGTCAGTATTTTTCACTCGAACTTGAAATATCAGCTGAGATTTAGAGATTACTTAGAAAAGAGTGATAAAGTACATTGGGCTTTTTGGCTGGATCAGAGGCATCCTCATGCAGTGCAAACATGTGTTCAAAGTGGCAGAATCAGCGGTCCTTGCCAAGATAGTTTCATCTTAGTCTCCTTAGCCAGGTATGTTGTTCTCTGGTTCCTGGCATAGACTGGGCAGCTGTCAGAATGGGCCCCTTATAGTTCTCTGCCCAATGCATGCCTATCTGCTTTTGTTATACTATATTATTTCATTTCTTGAGATGGCTCTTCGTATTTATCTCCAAATTCTACCCCTCTCTAAAGTCTTTCCTTACAAAGCTTTCACTGACTAATCTAGTCTCGAATAAGTCTCTCTTTTCATCATGGGTATAATACTTTCTTTGTTTCATTATGTCTTCCTTTTTGAATAAAAATCAGCTCAAGAGTGTATGGTGGTGGAGACTGGCTAACTGTTCATCATATCAAATTACTTCCACTTGTGCATATAGTTAGACCATATTCTTAGCTTGCCTTCCCTTGCAGTTAGATGTGGACTAAGTTTTAGCCAAAGGAATACAGGCTGCAGTGATGAATACTACTTCCTGGTCTGATGTATTAAAACATTCTATGCATGGTCTTCTATGCTCTTTTTTGCATATGCTGGCTGAATGCAGAGTATCGTGAGATTCTGGAAAGAGGTGGATTTGTAATATGGAAGAAACCTAAGTCTCTGAAATATTATATAGAAGTATTCCATCAACCAGAAATAACCACATTGTACTCTTAGATGATAAGCAACCAACTTACCAACTTATCATGTATTAAGCTACTGGGATCTTGGGGTTTATCTGTTGTAGCAGCTAGTATTATGCTAACAAATACAGGGGTAAATCATATTGTATTTCTTTGTTCCCATCACAGTACTTAGAATAACATGTAGAGAGGTTCAATCAATACTGGCTGCCTCATAAAATATTGACTATTGCTTTCCATAGCAAGGAGAGGAAGGATGCCCTCTCTGTTCAGGTCTAAAAGGATGGGAAATAGGAAAAAGAAGAGAGATCTTAGCAGTGGATGGCCCAGTCTGTAGGTACATAGGATGGATAAAACACATAGGTTTGGTTTTCTCCCTTGATCAATGGCATCAAATAAACAAACAGTATTGCTATTGATTATTATATTAAGTAAATATCAAGAAAGGTATTGGTATTGATTATTACATTAGATAGATGTGCAGAGTGGTGGCTTTATCGATTTTTATATTCAACAAATATGGGAATGGACAAAAGTCATATTCTAGCCAACCAATCTTAAACTGACTTAAAATTTTAAACATGATTCTGGGACAAGGAGTTATTTTATGATGAATAATTTAGAAAATTGGAGAACTTTCCTCATCAAACTTCCATTAAAAATAAAAGCGATTAGGGACACATATGCATCTGACTATAAACAAGATGTAGTGATGGCAGCATTGTTGTCGCAATTAAGACCCCTGGGATCTATCAAATACCAAATGTTGAACAGAGCCTTTTTAAGAAGTGGAACCAATTAAAGAAATCAAACTGAAAGATGGAACACTACTGAAAAGGGCAGGAAAATTTTAATTATGTGCAAAATGTAAGCAAGGTATCTATAGTTGGAGGTTATCTATAATTTTGTACTTTTGTGATTGAGAAATGGAAGTTAGGTATGGTGGTGGAAGCAATCCCTCAGCTGTACATGTAATCATTAAAGGAGAAAAAATCAAAAGCTATCATTTAGTTTTTGACTGTAAGACAGGATGATATGGTTGTTATTTAAGCTTGTCTTTTTGAAAAATTCAAGGGAGAGCAAAATGATTGGTTTTCCCTAATATATTCTTCAGTATTAGATTGAAAGAACCTAGAAAAAAAGTGAGGGAAAGATAAAAAAAGGGATAGTAGCATTAGTGATAAGGATGAAGGAATAGTTAGAGAAGAGGCCGGGCCATGGGGAAGTAGAATCCCCATGTACAGGCTGAGAAGAATCCGAGGAATGTGTCCTGCAGAGGAGGAGACTCAAAGGAAAGACAATTCCTTGGCAATAGTTGAAGACCATTGAGGCTTAAATATCTATAGCTAGTGAGGCATGTATTTATTAAATTACACTGTGATTTTGGGAGAAGTAATCTATTTCTTCTACAGAGCTGTGAGTTCTTTGATTCAGGGACAATGTCCATTTAGTCTTGGGTCCTGTTGTGGGTTTTTCTTGCCCAGCTTTCATTTACTCTGTTTTCTGGGACCTATATTTTGGAATATTATCCTCCTGTCCATTCCAGTCCACTTGGTTCAGGCAAGTTGACTGGATTCCTGATTTCCCAGAGTAGGAAGTAACCCAGGCCTTGTCCGTCCAGTTTCCCTGGTCACAGTGATTGCTCTAGGAACGAGAGTGTGACTAAAGCTATCTAATCAATTTCAGGACATTAGCTGGAACAGTTGAGAAGAGAGAATCTCTTTTTCTGCGGGCCTTGAGTTGGGAGGAGCTTCCTTTCATAAACTGAAGATAAACAAAAAAGTGAATTGGGATTTGGGGTTGGAAATTGAGTGAGGGATGAATGAAAGAGAGAGAAAAAGGAGCGGGGAGAGGATGAGAAAGAGAGTGGGAGAGAGAGAGGGAGAGAGGGAGAGAGGGAGAAGGGTAGAGGGGTAGAGAGAGAAAGAAAGAGAGCGAGCGAGCACTCACTTATTGTTTTAGCACTTGGATTAGCCTATACTCGAAGGCAAACCCCTGAACTTTTCAGTTGTGGAAATCAAGAAATCTCTTCTTTTGCTTAAGCCATTTTGAGATTTTTGAGTTGACCTTTTTGTTTCTAGCAACGAAGAGCACCCTAACTAATGTAGATTCCTTCTACCTAGCATAGTCTGAGAATAGTATACTAACTCAATACTTGTTGACTGAGTGCAGGAATATATGAATAACTCTCACCTGCCAAGTCTCATGCTTGATCCAGGATGAAAACCTGGCAGCTAATTTATGACTGGTTCTACGACCCTATCTGATCTCCTTTCTCCCGTCCCATAGCACCTATGTGCATACTGCTGTCATAGCACCTGTTACATTATATTTGAATTGTTTGCCTGTCATTCTACTACACTGAGATCTTTGAGGCTAGAAATGGACGTTTTCATCTCTGTATTCCTGGGCCCTGCTGAACAGAGAGAGGCTCAGTGAAAAGAGAGTGAATCGCCTTATTGTCCAGCTGGAGTGAACCAGCCTCGGGTCTCCTTTCTAGCTCAAGCCTTTGCACTTCCTGTTGCTTTGCCTAGAGTATTCTTTTCCCAACTCCATTTGATTGACTCTTGTTATTCAGGTGTCAGCTCAGGTCTTTTTTGACTACTCTCATTTAATGTTCCTTTGTCTGCCAGGGTCTTTGCATTGTCACATTAAATTTTCTTCAGAGCCCTTCCTTACTGCTGTCCATCTTCCGTGACAGCAGGGATCTCATCTGAATTGCTCATTACTGTACTCCCAGCATCCAGAATCGTGTCTGGTGCAGAGGACACTCTCAATAAATGTTGGTAGAATGGATGAACCAGGTACCTATCCCTTTTAGCGAAGAAAATGCCCCTTAGTCAGAATAAGGTGAAAGTGAATCTTAAAAAGATACCTAATGGCTAGGTATAGGGCTAGAGGAGAGAAAGAGCAATCCGGGGGATCATTCTATAAATTATAAACATCTAACCAATGTACTGTATACTCGAAACTAATAAAAAAATACCTAAAGACTTCCTGTGACTAAGAAGAGGGCCTTCAGTACATATTATTTTGCTTCAAATGCAAGAACATTGAAGAAAGGTTAAACTGACAATGTTTTATTAACAATAGATGAGGTCTTCTAACTCTAAAATTCTTGATTATTTTATTGACTATTTTATACATTCGTCTCCTTAAATATTTGGAAGAGTAATATTTAGGAGGAAAATAATGTTTTGGCCACTCTGATAAAGCATTCCTATGCCTGGGCTGTGGGCAATCCAACCCAAATGAGTAGCAGGTGGTAAATTAATAGTGTGATTTGCATTTTTGAGGGTGTGTGTGCAGAGTTTTGCTTATACTGGTCTAGAGTTCTTTGTGTTAAATTTTGCTCACATTTAAATAAATAAAAACCTAGATGTTAGCCTACTTTTGTCATGGTTGTAGTATAATTTACCATAAAAATCATCATATAATTTCATTTTTCTCTTGGTTTAATGCCACTAAAGGAGCCAACTCTAAGTCTGAGGAAACAAACATACTTTGAGGTATACCTGCATGCAAATAGGCTATGGAGGTAGCTTATCCTTTTACATAATAAATTAGAGAGTTCTCTTTTTTCCGTGTAATAGATCTATAGATTAATACACCAAGATGAGGTATGTGGATACGTGGAATCAATGTAAGCCTGGTTAGAGATGACAAAGCGCTTCATGCTCGAGTGCTTTGCAGCCTAATTCAATAAAACAAAATGAAAGGCAAATGCTTGAGGAGCTGGAGAGGATCTTTATGAAAATATTAAAACCTCTGTACAAAGAAAGTCACACATTCTTCTTCGAATTGCTCCTAACATTGCAATGTAATGAATGGGCCTCTTTCTGGGAGAACGAGCTCTGTGATTTTTAACAAAGGAACCATTTTGGTCTTTAACTGAAAAGTTAAACACACTGAAATAAAACGAGATTTTTTTTTTTCCCCCATCGACTTGCAAAACTAAAGTATAATAAAAACTGAAATGGCAACTGCATGCAAAGCTATTTACGGGTCTCGGGCATCTCTGATTCCATCAATTTGTTTCCCACTCTTTGTTGTGATTTTGTGTTTCTCATGGATCTCCAGAGACAGTTTTCGGTTTGAGGAGAGAATATCAATAGCTCGCATGTCCTCTAGGCGGCCGCACTGCAACAATCACAATGTTTCTGCAGATCATATCTTCTATTTCTTTTAACGACTGTGGCGGAACAACAAAAATTATTCATTTTGGGAAACATAAAAATCAACAAAGCAATAATGTCTGAGTAAGGGTATAATTTTGCTCCCCTTTTGTGCCTAAGCTCAAAGGAAAAAAGTAAGAATCAATTGGTGTCATAAATCCATAATTATATCACATACATTTAAAAAACGAAGCCTAGAGCTAAATAAATTGAACAGAACTTGTAAAACGAGGTGGTGCACTGCAGTGAGATAAGTATCAAACTTTCTAACTAGATCTAGATGGTCTGGCATCTGATCTGCGTCCCATCAGGTGACAGGTGGGTTACCTCTGGAAGCAGATTCTCTCCCGGAGCCTCCAGATAAGAGGTCAGAGTGACCTATACCTTGATTTCAGCCTGTGAGACCAATAGCAGAAGAACCAGTCGAGTGTACCAGGACTCCTGAACTACAGCACTGAGACAATAAACTTGTGTTGTTAAATATCACTATATTTGTGGTAAGTGGTTCCGGCAGCCAATAGAAAACAAATATAGAAGTTAATTTACTAGCTCCAAAAGATCAGATTTTGGAAATCCGTCACAAAGTTGAAATAGTCTGGGTCTACAACAGATATTGAAAATCCCATAGAGGAAGCCACTGACAAGTTGCCCAGGTTGGATTCCCTGGAATAGTGACTGCGGGCGGCAGGGGTGGCTGAGCCACTACCCCTAACAAGTCCAGTGCAGGCCAGACCATGGACCCCTGGGGATTTACTTAATTTGTTCTGAATTTGAGGCTGGTTGGAAGTTAGATTGAGCAGGGTCGGGCAGAACATGAGAAGTTGGAGAAATAGCCAAAGCTAGCTTTGAAATCATTTTTCCTCAGAATTATGAAGTATGAAGATATTTTTCCTCAGTCTACAAACTTCTAGAGTTCCCTGTGGGAAATCCAATGCCATTCTGATTCCTAATTCATTGTACATGTTTTCTTTTTCCTCTCTGAAGTTTTTTGAGGGGAAAACCTCAAATCTTCCCTTCGTCCCTGATATTCTGAAATTTTATAATGATATATGTTGGAGTTATTTTTGTCACTCATTGTGCTGGACACTTAATAGTCTCTTTCTTTTTTCTCAGTTCTGGGAAATTATCTTGTATTATTTCTTTGATAATTTTCTCCCCTCCCTTTTCCCTGTTTTCTTTTTTCCCTATTGATAAGATTGCAATCCTAGACTGATTCTACTGTTTTCTTATTTTTTTTCTCTTGCATTTATTTATTTATTTTCTAATTTCTTCAACTTTAACTTCTGCTTCTTCTATTTAAAATTTTAAATTTCTGGTGTCATTTTTAAAAAAATTAAGAGATATTTCTCATTATGTGTACATTTCTTTTTTTAAAAAAATAATATTCTGTAGTTGTTTCATAGATGCAATATTTTAAAAAATTTCTCTGAACATAGCTTAGTTTCTTTTGGATTTCTTTTCTGTACATTCATTTTTTTCTTTCTTCAAATTCCATTTTTCCCATTTATTTTGGTTCCTCTTTTTCACATTAGAGACTTTCCTCAAATATATGGTGTTCTTGGCTGTCTGTTCATATGTAATTCTAAGGTTCTAAAAGGCTGAGTGAAAGCTCTGGGTACTTAGTGGGTTGAACTGAGTGGCGATTTGATCAGGCAGGACCTGTAGGCCTTTTCTCTGTGGTTCTTCAAGTTCTCTAAAGATAAATACTTGAATTTACTATTGGAGATGGACATTTGAATGATAGCTTCTGGAAACCATGATTGGGGTTTTGGTCCTCTGTACAGTGGTTAATAATCAGACACTAAAATCATATTGGTTTCAAAGTTCTGCTCTTTCACATGTGAATTATTTGACCTTTTTTATTATCTGTAAAATGAGGACACTAATAGTACCAACATTATAAGATAGTTTTTAAAATTAAGCAAATCAATGCATATAAAGTGTCTGCAGTGTTTGAAACATACAGTGTTCAGTAAGTTACCTATTTTCACTGTCTGCATTACCATCATTATTAACTCAGTAAAATTCCACTGTCGGGCCTCCCTCCTCTCTCCACTTCCCTAGCATGGAGCTTCAATGATTTGGTGTTTCTAGAGTGGAAACCTTTCACCTCTGCCAAAGTGGAGGATGAACAATGCCTTGGCTAGGAAGATTCAGGAAAGGGACCCAGGAGACTTACTGGCTTCTTATCCTTACTTTTAACCAATCTTCTGTATCTTCAATTCCTCAGAACCCTTTCAAGGGTACCTGGTGTCACCAAGTCCCAGAACCTTTTCAAAAGTACCTTTTCACCAAGTCCCAGAACCTTTTCAAAAGTGCCTTTCTGGGGTTTAGAGGCACAAGCGGGTTTTCTCATCATTGGATTTTCTATCAGAAGCCATTTCATTTCCAGGTTTCTCCACCTGCTAAGTTGATGACTGCCTCTCGTCTACCACTTGTGGCCTCTCGTCTACCTGCCTGTGGTCTCTCATGTACTATGCTTCTCCTTTCTTGTTTTCTTTTGCCTAGGGAGTTTATATCTTTCATGTTTTTTTTTATTTTTTCTCTCTCTGATAGTCTAGTGGGTTTGAGGATGGAATCGAAATCCACTATGTATCCAACTGGCCATGTTAACTACAAGGCCACTGACCTCATTTCTTCATCTATGAAGTGAGGGGTTACAGTGGCTAAACTTTAAGACATTTTCCTTCACTAAAAATCTTTGATCCTGTGTATGGTTTAGATTTGATGTAATTCTCAGCGGATCACAGCTAGATTCCCTATCACTTATCTTACTCTCAGAATAGCAGTGATTATTTTTGCTTTTGTTGTTTTGAAATCTCTTTGAGCAAGAGGCCTGCGGTGTAGCAAATTATATCTTGTGTACAAATTAGAGTAAACTGAAAAACACAGGTGACTTTTGTTCCCTTTTGCATCACAAAGACCTTTTCAATACACCTGATTGATTATAAAAGGAACTCCACAAGCAGATGTGAGCTACTGGGACTCTGCTGATGGTAATTTGGGTGCTGTAATCTTTATCAAGCTGTGCTATTTGGCAAGCAAGTAGGATGCTTTTAAACTTTTTACTCTTAAAAAAAAAAGAAACATCCTAAAAGAAAATGATACAAAAATTTAAATTAGAGAGAAGTTTCCTTTCCCTTTCTATGGAGAATCACAGAGAATGTCCTGATAAGTCAATAAAAGTTGTTTTGTTTAAGACAGTTAGGTCAGATTTTTGTCCCTTGCATCTGGAACAGTCTTTGATTTATCAAGGGCAGTGGAGAAGGAGAAGCATGTGTACTCTCTCTCTTTGGATTGCCACTACATGGCCTGACACTTTGTATTTATAACTTGAGTGTCTGCTGCTGTTTGCTGTGGTCATTAGTGTTAGTGGTTAACTCTTGTGTGTTCTATTTTGGTATCCAGGAGAGAAACTTCGGCAAGATAATGAATATTTCTAAGAGGGTGAATTATATAGTGTTTGAAATAAATAACAGCTTTTTAGAGTTTGGTGTAATCCATTGCATGTGTTTTTTTGTTTGTTTCAATGTCATGGCATAGGGGATGGAAATACATTCCTCTGAAAGTTTTCAATTAGAACAGGAGTCCTATATAATCCAAGTAAGAGAGACGTTGACAATTTTTATCTCTAATCCAACCAATTAATTTGTACACAAAATACAATTAAAGTTTTGTAGAAAAACAGATTAATGCATCAATATTGATAATTTGGGGTTAACCAGTGACTCAGTCTTTAAAACATTCCTTTTATTTGAAATGAGTCCCCTATTCAAAATAATTCTCATTACATTCAGAGTGGCATTTAAATGATAGTAATTATGGTATATACTAGTGTTTGACTATCTAGCAGAAGCTCCTTTTTTTTTTTTTTGTCCTTGCTAACACAACATTAATTTGGTTCAGGCAAGGAGTAGCATATTCTTTAGGGACTTCGGATTCTTCTGGGTTCACTGTCCCAACTTCAAGATCTGAATTCTTATTAGTCTTAGGCAGCCATGGTTATTCCATCTCCCTCGCCATTGACTGGTTTAGGACTGAGTGCGTAATGTGGTTTTGGCCAGTGAAATGTGAAGTAAGTCTATGAAGTGGCTTCTGGGAAGGTTATCTTTGTTCCCAGTGAAGGATGCAGAGAAGGGCTTTGTCGTGTGCAGATATGATGTTTGGTACGGCTACAGCCATTTTGAAGCTATGAGAAGATGCTCATAATGACCTCGCTGAGACTGGCAGAATAGAAAGTTGAAAAGAACCTGGATATTGATAATGTTTTTAAACTGCTGACTTGATTTGCCCTGGTACAACCTCATCTTTGAACTTTGTATTCTGTGAAATAATAAATTTATCATTTAGGCCATTTTGAGTTTGTTCTTTAGTTACTCATAGCCAAAGTAATTCCAACCAATAAAGTAGTAAAACAGTTTTAATGCTTTAACTCTTTTGACTGAAACTTTTTTCTACACTTCCTCCAATGTGAGAGAAATATAATAAGAAAAATAAACATAAAAATAGATAAAACAAGATTAAAGGATCACCGAATGTTCACTGAATGGGATTTTAATAAATTATTCAAAAAACATTTGTTGATGCTAGATATACTACAGAATAAAACAGACACTCTCCCTACTCTTTGTGAACTTATAATCTAGTTGGTCTAATCTTATTACACTGAAAGGGATAACTTTTACATCTCTCAGTGTAGGGAAATATTTTTTTGTCACTTAATAAAGGAGGGTAGATCCTATTAGAGGAAAGACTATAAATTTGTGGTTCTTTTTGCTTTTGAACATAGAGCTAGCCCTTTGCTCATTTGAATAACTGAATTTTTGGCTATTCAAGTTTGGGTCAGGAGATGAGTTGGGTATGAAGTTTAGAGAGAATTGAATTTCTGTGCATAACAGAACAAGATAAATTTGGAATTCTTGAATAGTATGTGTGTGCATGTGTGCACACATGTGCACGTGAGTGTGCAACAGAAAGATGTTCAGCAACTGGGTGCTAATTGGAGTAGGGACACCAGTGAGAAATCCCCTGTACCATGGTGGCTAAAAGGACTTTTATGATGAGATGACTAATGTGTAGTTGTATTTGCTGTGTCATGGAGGAATATAACTCTTTGACACTGACCTAGAAAACTTCAGCAAAAGTTTTGCTATTTACTACAGGTTATGTTCCCTTGTTGATTGAGTGAGGAATCAGAAAGATAAAGGAATGATCTGAAGACATGGAGCAGAGAATGAGATTTCAGCAGAGCCAGGGAATGAGAGAGAATTCAGCAGAGGCAGGAAAATATACTCCATTCCCCTATCTTTCTCTTTTCAGGAACTTTGCAGACATCTTCAGGAGGGCTCTGGACTTAACAATGGATATGGGATGGGATTTAACCACTTCAGTTTATATCTTAGAGACATCTGGATTAGAGTCATCCCCTGCTGGTGGCTGCAGGACTCATCACAATAGTAATTATTGCTCCTCGAGGGCAGGTACCACTGTCTGTGTTATCAATGAAGTTCATAGTGGCCCATAAACTAGCCCATAAACAAGTATTCAATTAGTATTTAGTAAATGATTCCTTCCTGATGAAGAAAGACTATCATTAAAATATTCATAGCATTTCCCTTCCTCAGTTTACTTAAAAGAAGCAGCCTGCACTTCCTCTGGCTTCACCCAGGAGCTTGTGTATTGCCAGGTGAGCTCCTGGCCAATCACTTACTGATTGTGGGTGATGAAGAGATCTGGAGAAGTTGGAAGATGCCAGCCAGGTTTATACTGCAATTATCAGAGAACTACCAACAAGAGAAAAGTGTTAGATACAGACACTGGGACGGGAGATGGGAGAAATCTTTGGGAGTTGAGTCTGAGAGATTTTTAGGAGCTTGAAGAGAGAGAAGAGAGTCTTGGGGGGCAGGTACAATGCACACGAATGTATACGCATGCACGAATAAGATATTTATGTAGATAAAAAGTGATAGAAAAAGCTGGCTTCAATCAGTTTTGCTCTGTGTTATGAGTGGGATCTCTTTGGATAATTTTAAATAGATTTCAATAAAGATATAAATTACTTCTTGGTTATTTCTGGATGTATTTCTCTGAATGAGACCTTAGGCTAAGATTGACCTCTAGATGAGAAAAGGCCAGGCTGTCTTTACGTGCGTTACTACTTTGTGCTTCTCATTTTGATATCCTCCCCAGTGCCCCAAGGATTGGGTGGGGATAGCAAATATTTGTTACACAGAACTGAAATAGCAATAATCTAAGATTGTATGTCATTCAATCTGATAGCTTCTAAATATGGGCAGAATTAGGACTAGGCCTAAAATGAGATGCATTCTTAGATTTTGTTCTTTTCTTTAGTAGATTTAAAGAATTGGTTTTAGAAAATGTACTGTGAGGGAAGGACATTCCATTTCGAGACTATTCCAGAAATATGCATAGAGGTCTTTTAGACTGACCTTATTTTCCATTTGAGTTAATCTGTAGGAAGCAAGTCACTCCCGCTTACCAACCAAATCTCTCTAAGGATCTTAAAATATTCAAATTGGATTACTTTTCCAAAACCCCGAGACTCACAGCAAAATCATATAAGGCCAGTCTGAGTTACGCATCCCTGCTGGAACTCAGTAAAACCATGGCATTTCTCCTCATTCAGAACACGCCCCCACGTCTCTGTTTCAATTGACTTAACTGGGTTTAAACTAAATAGAATCTTAGATAAGAAGTTTGATTTCTGAGAGGTGATGTTTCATTCCGTGGCTAGGAGAGAAGGCTCTTCTATCCATCTGGGGATAGAGTAGGATGGGAGCTTCCTGAAAGAAGCAGAGGTCCTAGAGTTTGCAAAGGTTAGATAGCTCAGTGGTGAGTTCAGGGTGCTCTTACAGAGGCCGCCCCACAGACTTTCAGAGGACCAGGTCCTTCATTCAACAAATGGCTGGTACCTGTGTGGTCTGGTCCTATTCCTTAGCTGCACGTTTCCATTTCTGTAAGCCTGCACTTCTAGGAGGCTAACACGAACCTGTGTCTGTGGCCATGTTAAGGCAGATGGAGAATGCGTCTCTTTCTTTTTATTCTTGGAGGCACTTTAAAAAGTCTAGGCCTGATGCCACCTGTCAAGAAGCACACACTCTGACATCACTTACAAGTGTTGCTGGAGGTGTGATGCTCGAGAATGACCCGACAGGAGACGTGATCCCTCTGGAAACTTCTAGACGCTGCTGTCCTCACAGGGCCAAGGTGCTGAGTGTCAAGCAGATGAGCTTGACAGGTTATTCAGGACTGTGTCAGGTTATTCACAGGAACAAAACCACGAAAACTGACGGGAACTCCTGGTGCCTGGGAGAAGTTCATTCTGCTTACATCAGTCAGAGGCTGCCCTGACTTGTTTTTGTCTGCCTAAAAGAAAAGTAAGGAAGAGCTCATAATTCTAAGCTAATGGCCTAATGCTGGAGGCTGCTTGGGAGTATGAGAAATGCAGAGAAAAAGAGGAACAAAAATACATGGGAATGTGCTTGGAGAAGAGTTTATACTGTCTCGGCATGGAGAGTGTTTGCTGAAAGGCTAATGATGTGGTTTGGGTTTGTGTCTTTAGCATGAAGCTGAGACAAAGCTTCAGGGACTTGTTTATTACACATGGTCTCCAGCCATGGGAATATGGATGCTTGGGGTTACGGCCTCTAGGACGCAGCCAGGGCTTGAGGTGTGGGGAATGGAAGGCCCAGACAAGTACCTATCTTCATAGAGTCAGAGAAATCCTGTGAAGAATCTGAAGTTGCTTCAACCTAGAAGTCTTTCCTAAACTCTAAAATTTTGCGTGTCTCCTCCCTCCCTCCCTCCCTC